>NC_139021.1:74061064-74419669 GCF_964662115.1 Mustela nivalis
CCCCCTAGTTCTCACTTTAGTAGATAATACTTTCCCACTTAAATTATACACATTTCAGGATCCAAAAGTTTTAAATGATTTTAAGTTTGTCTAAAAATGTTGCCATTCAGGGGTGCCTGGGTGGCTCAGTGGGTTAAAGCCTCTGCCTTCAGCTCAGGTCATGATCTCAGGGTCCTGGGATCGAGCCCCGCATCGGGCTCTCTGCTCAGCAGGGAGCCTGCTTCCCTCTCTCTCTCTCTCTGCCTGCCTCTCTGCCTGCTTGTGATCTCTGTCTGTCAAATAAATAAATAAAGTCTTAAAAAAAAAAAGTTACCATTCAAGTAAGCTGAAGTTCAAATCCCATGAACATTTACTCTTCAATATCCAGAATTAGAACAAGATAATATGACAATTTGGATTAAGAGATCAACTAATCAACTATAAATCATGTTTGAACAGCTTACTTCAAAATATCTTCTTGCCAAAATGAATTGAGAGAATTAATGAATACTGAACAGCAACTGCAATGTTAAAAAAAAAAAAAAAAAAAAAAAAAAAGAAGTTACTGCATCTCCCCAAAACCCCTACAGATCAGTTTTTCATTTTGATTTTCTACTGAAAATTAAGGACAAAACACTCATTATTGTTCATCTTGAAAACAAGTGTGCCAGGATAACAGGAAAAAAGTTTAGTCCTTTAGGAAAATAATTTAATAACAGTGTCAAATCATCTGTATTTTAGGTCTATCCTATTTTTATAAATTTTTTTTTAAAGATTTTATTTATTTATTTGACAGAGAGAAATTACAAGTACACTGAGAGGCAGGCAGAGAGAGAGAGAGGAGGAAGCAGGCTCCCTGCTGAGCAGAGAGCCCGATGCGGGACTCGATCCCAGGACCCTGAGATCATGACCTGAGCCGAAGGCAGCGGCTTAACCCACTGAGCCACCCAGGCGCCCCCTATTTTTATAAATTTGATGATAAAGACTTTTCATTTCCTTTGTGAAATATGTTAATAGTTATGACCATACACAGTAATTATAGTAAATGTCGAACTTTAAATGTGGATTTTTAGAAGCTGAAAAAGGAAAGTAAACCTGAAATGATTATGTCTTCTCAAAACCACAGAAAGATTTGACATTTATAGGAGCGCAAAAACAAAAAAAGCCAAGATGCTGTTGTGCAATATTCTTGTGTATGGAAAATAATTAGATTTTATGAAATTCTCAGACATGTTCCTTCCTTTAAAAATGCATACACCCTGGGGCGCCTGGGTGGCTCAGTGGGTTAAAGCCTCTGCCTTCGGCTCAGGTCATGATCCCAGGGTCTTGGGATCAAGCCCCACATCGGGCTCTCCGCTTGGCGAGGAGCCTGCTTCCTCCTCTCTCTCTGCCTGCCTTTCTGCCTCCTTGTGATCTCTGTCTGTCAAATTAATAAAATCTTTAAAAAAAAAATGCATACACCCTTTCCCACAGACATGTTCTATAAGACATCTGACAAATAATTCATTCTCAGAACCAATGTGTTCTGCCATCCTTCAAAGGGCTAGTAAAAGCTACAATATAGAGGCAGAATTAAACCAAATGAAGAGGGGCGCCTGGGTGGCTCAGTGGGTTAAAGCCTCTGCCTTCGGCTCGGGTCATGATCTCAGGGTCCTGGGATCGAGCCCCACATCGGGCTCTCTGCTCAGCAGGGAGCCTGCTTCCCCCTCTCTCTCTGCCTGCTTGTGATCTCTTTCTCTCTGTCAAATGAATAAATAAAATCTTAAAAAAAAAAACAAATGAAGAAAAATGATCTTTTCTAAAATTCTTATGTATAATTCTGAGAACTGTGAAAGAAACAAAGCAAATATAAAACAAAAACAACAAAAAGAAGGATCAAGTATGGAGGTCCCAAAAGCAGAAGACAAATCATGATTATCTCTTAAAAACCATTTTCTGTACCCCAACTTCTTCTACAGGTGAGATTTCTACCTTTTTTGAGTTTGGCTCCAAAATGCCTTTTGGCAAGCTCCTGTTCAGAGTAGCACTGCACAAGAGTTTTCTAGCTCTCGGGGCGCCTGGGTGGCTCAGTGGGTTAAGCCGCTGCCTTCGGCTCAGGTCATGAGCTCAGGGTCCTGGGATCGAGTCCCGCGTCGGGCTCTCTGCTCAGCAGGGAGCCTGCTTCCTCCTCTCTCTCTCTCTGCCTGCCTCTCTGTCTACTTGTGATCTCTCTCTGTCAAATAAACAATAAAATCTTTAAAAAAAAAAAAAAAAAAAAAAAAAGGGCGCCTGGGTGGCTCAGTGGGTTAAGCCACTGCCTTTGGCTCAGGTCATGATCTCAGGGTCCTGGGATTAAGTCCCGCATGGGGCTCTCTGCTCAGCAGGGAGCCTGCTTCCTTCTCTCTCTCTCTCTCTCTCTGCCTGCCTCTCAGTGTACTTGTAATTTCTCTCTGTCAAATAAATAAATAAAATCTTAAAAAAAAAAAAAAAAGTTTTCTAGCTCTCTTATTTCTTAAATGATATTATCAAGGGCAGCCACTTTGGGGGGTACAACTTAGATAAATACGAAGGGCTTTTTAAGCTTGCTAACCATTTCAAAGAAAATTCTAAATTAAATATAACACACCTCTGAAGTCCTTTCTATCACACAGTTAATGAAACATCAAAATCTGAGTTCATGTTAAGTTAGCCATTGCCCTATGAAAGATGATATTCCTAGGATGATTGTTACTAACTCTCCAACACCTTTTTAGTTTAGAGAATAGCCCAGAAAGATAAAAATATACTCTCTTGTCAATGGGACCCAGGGAGGGGGTTAAAGCAGCAATTTAGTTCCCTGAAAACAAAGTCTCTTTCCAAAGTGCATAAGTAGCTGAATAGACAACTGAACCAGGAAATTATTTCCAGAGGCAAGTAATCCATTAAAGGATCTATAGTGGGGAGTAAGGCAGGACTTTTGTAAGGCTACAGACCCAGATGACCATTTCTTTTTTTTTTTTTTTTTTAAGATTTATTTATTTGACAGAGAGAGATCACAAGTAGACAGAGAGGCAGGCAGAGAGATAGAGAGCTCCCCGCCGAGCAGAGAGCCCAGTGCGGGACTCGATCCCAGGACCCTGAGATCATGACCTGAGCCGAAGGCAGCAGCTCAACCCACTGAGCCACCCAGGCGCCCCCCAGATGACCATTTCATTAGCTGTTTTAGACTCTGTTCCTATTTTGGCATTTTAAAAGCTGGACCTTCCTAAAAGTGATTATTTAATAACATTAAATCCATGTATTTAATGCAGTACTGACTGTAGCATCTTATTCATGTATATTATCAATTAACATCTAGTGTCAATTAATTAAAATTAAAATAGGAATGAGTAACAACTGCTTTTTGCTATGCTGTGAATAGGAAACAGTCTTGCTCCAGTCTACAAAGGTTCCTGGTCTACCCTCACATCTGTGGAGCTGTGGCAAACCAGCCAGCTTGCATGATGAGTCATCTCCTTTGGAATCTTAATCAAGGTCCTCCTCTATGAGGTCAGAGTTCCTCCCCAACACTCCTTGAACAACGCATTCCATTCTATACTCACACTGAAATTTGAAAAATTAAACTGGATATCTTTGGTCAAATCCTCAATCTCACTTTGCTATCCTTATATTGCAGATTTTTATAAATATGTTCATCTTGGTCATTAGATTATAATCAGTCTGGTAAGCAAAGGGGCTACCTTTAATACTTTCAAGTCTTATGAACCTATAAATTTGCATTTGCTGCATACTCATTTTGATATGTATGTGACACTCAGAATCAAGAAGGTACAATTAGATTAATATAAACAACAGATATTGAACTTGAAATATTCCAATATTCCTTAAATAATATTCTTCTACTCCAAAAGCTACCAAATACTTGATGACAATATGTTGTCTACTAAGAAGCCACAGAGATTACAGTCTTTAAATTTCATCACACATAATCCAAATGCTATGCTGTGTACATATCTAAAGATACACATTCTCCTTAGGCTACTATTATGAAAGAAAACAAATGGATTATTATTTTTTTAAGATTTTATTTATTTATTTGACAGACAGAAATCACAAATAGAGAGGCAGGCAGAGAGTGAGAGAGGGAAGGAGGCTCCCTGCTGAGCAGAGAGCCCGATGCCATGCTGGATCCCAGGACCCTGGGACCATGACCTAAGCCAAACGCTGAGGCTTAACCCACTGAGCCACCCAGGCGCCCCAAATGGATTATCTTAAAACAAGACTGTCAGTTATACTGATCCTTTCAATGAATCTCAATGCTTCTTATAATTCTTTCCAATTCTGAGGCCATTCTCCTAATTCAAAGGGAAATGAAAATGTGTATAGAAGAGAAAAAAATGAGGCCTTACTCTGCATGCTACAGTGCTAAGTTGTGATAAGTTCTTTTATGTTATCTTCTAAAATTCTCAAGACAGGGTTTTTTTTTAAGATTTTATTTCCCTGACAGCGAGAGACAGAGCACCAACAGGGGGAGAGGCAGAGGGAGAGGGGGAAGGAGAAGCAGGCTCCACACTGAGCAGGGAGCCCAATGCCATGCAAGTTCTATCCCAGGAGCCTGGGATCATGAGCCAAGGCAAAGGCAGACACTTAACCAACTGAGCTACCCAGGTGCCCCTCAACACAAGTATTAATTCTTCTAATATTAAGAAAAAAAAAACAAGTTCTGTGCATTTGAAAAAAATCATTTGTACAATAACTATGAAGGGCTCTTATATAGCTATTTTCCCAGAGAAAATACTGTGACAGTTTAATGGTTAATAGAAATGTCATTAACAGGGGTGCATGGGTGGCTCAGTGGGTTAAGCCTCTACTTTCAGTTCAGCTCATGATCCCAGGGTCCTGGGATCCAGCCCCGAATTGGGCTCTCTGCTCAGCGGGAAGCCCGCTTCCTCCTCTCTCTCTGCCTGCCTCTCTGCCTACTTGTGATCAAATAAATCAATAAAATATTTTTTAAAGAAATGTCATTAACATAAATTTGAAGGGAGAAAGAAGAAACAAGTATCTCAAATAGCTCTGGCTTTCAAACAAATACAAATATGAGAGGCAAAGAAACACCCAAACTGAAATATATAAGTTCTTGAATCTACTCTCATTCATAAGGTCTTTAAGATTTAAGTTACAAGGGACAGGCTGGCTCAGTTGGTGGAGCATATGACTCTTGATCTTGGGGTAGTAAGTTTAAGCCCCACTCAGGGTATAGAGATTACCTAAAAATTAAATCTTTTTTTAAAAGAAAAGATTTAAGTTATGCTTTAAAAAATTTTTTTTAATTTTTTTATTATTTATTTGACAGATCACAAGTAGGCAGAGAGGCAGGCAGAGAGAGAGGAGGAAGCGGGCTCCCCGCTGAGCAGAGAGCCTGATGCGGGGCTCGATCCCAGGCCCCTGGGATCATGACCTGAGCCAAAGGCAGAGGCTTTAACCCACTGAGCCACCCAGGCACCCCTAAAAAAAATTTTTTATTACATAATTTCCATCTATAATTTGTCAAAAATCAATACAAAGGGCAATATAGCACCATACTCAAAAGAAAAAGTCTGTTTAATTTTCCTAATCATGTAGGCCGTATCACTAACCCTGTAACCATGGCCATCGGCACTACACCACCTTTGCAACTCCCTCCCTCTAGAGCACCATTCAAATCCAGCTGGGTTTCCTCTGTTTCTTTCTTAATGTGTTCAAGTTCAGATTACCTTTACCTACAGTACTTCCAGGTACCTTTTCAAAGACCCTTTAGCCAATTATTTTCAACATCACAGGCCAAATCCATTATTCAGATCCATTATGCCAATTCAGTTACTATTATCACAATCCCCATTAATAGCTACCCCATGTCATATCCTCTACAAACATGACATTTTTGTTAAAAGTCCTTTAGAGACTTCTCTTTCTGGGAGGATGGAACAGACTAGTTTTCCCTATTCTTCCTCTAACTAAAACTAAAACCCCTAGACATTATACATAAAACAAATGTAGATGACTGAAAGCTTGGGAAGAAAGAATGAATGGGACTTTGGGATTCAAAAAAACAATGTAGGAGTGAGTGCCCCAACTTTTTCTTTTGCTTCATATATCCCAGACTGGTTGCTGGAGTAATGGGTGACCCAGAAATGTCAGCGGATGCAGGGGAAAAAAGCCCAACAAAAGCCTGCTCTCCCAGCCAAAGGACCAAGAAAAGGGTAGGCTCCCAAGAGAAAGAAAGCTATATAAAAGCTATATAAAAAATAACTGCTATATATATATATAGCTTTTATATAAAAGCTATATATTAAAAAAAACTATATATATAAAAGCATATATATATAGCTATATAAAAGCTATATAAAAATAACTGCTCTAGGAGCACCTGGGTCGCTCAGTTAAGTGTCTGCCTTTGGCTCAGGTCATGATCCCAGGGTTCTAGACTTGAGCCCTGCATCAGGTTCCCTACTCAGAAGGGAGTCTGCTTCTCCCTCTTCCTCCCACTTGTGTTCTTTCTCTAATAAATTAATAAAACCTTTTAAAATAATAGTAACAGAGGCACCTGGGTGGCTCAGTGGGTTAAAGCCTCTGCCTTCGGCTCAGGTCATGATCCCAGGGTCCTGGGATCGAGCCCTGCATCGGGCTCTCTGCTCAGCAGGGAGCCTGCTTCCTCCTCTCTCTCTCTTCTTGCCTCTCTGCCTACATGTGATCTCTGTCAAATAAATAAATAAAAATCTTTGAAAATTAAAAAAATAATAATTAAAAATTAAAAATTAAAAAATAGTAATAAAATAACTGCTCTACTCCAAACATCACAGAAAGCACTGTGGTCCCACCTTATCATGCAACAAAGGCTAACTCCCATCCTTACTAGGCTGTAAAAGCGGTACCTCATACTCTGCAGGATGCTGTCACAGAAAGTAGGGAGAAGGAATGTCACAAGGGCATCCTCCCCTCATAGTATAGTGGAGATAATGTGGGGAGCCTCAAATTACACCCCATTCAGCAATAATGAGGCACTCACATCTGCCTGCTGGGATGGTGTCACAAGAGGCCTTGTGGAGAGCTGGAGCTCCCAACAACACCCTCAGGGGTGAATGGAGGCATAATGGGGAACCTGGATTTCTACTCCCACCTGGCAGAAGTAAGGTGGTACCTACTCTTTCCCAGCCAGAGTGCTATTAGTGAAAAATAGCTATAAAAACAGGTTTAGGGGCGCCTGGGTGGCTCAGTGGGTTAAGCCGCTGCCTTCGGCTCAGGTCATGATCTCAGGGTCCTGGGATCGAGTCCCGCATCGGGCTCTCTGCTCAGCAGGGAGCCTGTTTCCTCCTCTCTCTCTCTCTCTCTGCCTGCCTCTCTGCCTACTTGTGATCTCTCTCTGTCAAATAAATAAATAAAAATCTTTAATAAAATAATAAAAAAAAAAGAACAGGTTTAGATCTAGAAAATATCTAGGTTTCAATCAAAAATCACTCTTTGTATATACAAAGAAACCTAAAGAACATAAAATGAATGAAAAAGACAACAGATGCCAACTCTGAGAAGATAAAGATGTTAAAATCTGACATAAAGAAGCTATGATAAAAAGGTTACAATGAGCACTTATCAGCACTCCTGAAACAGTCTCAGCAAAGCAAAAGAAAATATAAAGAAGAACCAAATAACAATTTTAGAACTAAAAAGTAAAATAACTGAAAACACAGTGGATAGGATCAAAAACAGAATGGTGAAGACAGAGGAAAGCATCAGTGAATCTGGAGACAGAACAAGAAAAAATTAACCAATTTGAAAAGCAAAGAGCAAACAGACTAGGAAAAAATGAACAGTCTCAGTAACCTGTATGACTATAAAAGATCTAATATTTGGTTTATCAGGGTCCCAGAAGAAAAGGAGAAAAGGGGCCAGGCTGAAAAAGTACTTAAAGAAATAATGGGCAGGGACGCCTGGGTGGCTCAGTCGGTTAAGCTGCTGCCTGCCACTCTGCCTGCTCGTGTTCTCTCTCTCTGACAAATAAATAATTAAAGTCTTTAAAAAAAAAAAAAAAAAGAAAGAAAGAAAGAAAGAAAAAGAAATAATGGGGCAGACAACTTAAAGAAAATATTTACAGAAATAATGACAAAAGACATAAACTTGGAAATTCAAGAAACTGAGTGAACCCCAAACAGGATAAACACAAAGAAATAAATGCCAAGAAACACCTTACACAAAGTTCTGAAAATCAAAGACAAAGGAAAAATTTTTAAAGCAACTAGAAAGAAAGGGTACCGTACCTATAGGGGAAAACCTCTTTGAATGACAAAGGACTTCTCACCTGAACATGGAGGCTTCCAGAAACTGGCACATTTTTCAAGTACTAAAAGAAAATAACTGAACTCATCATATCCAGCGAATATATCCCTCAAAATTGGGGAAATCAAGGGTTCTCAAATGAAAGGGAAAAAAAAAAACTAACTAAAAAACAAAAAATAGAGCAAGCACACCCAACCTAAAAGAATAGCTGAAGGAGCTCTATAAACAGAAAGAAAGCAATATAAGTAGAAACCGCATCAGGCAGAAAGAAAAACACAGCAAATGTGGGTAAACAGATTTATTTTCTTCTCTTTCTAAATTATGTTTTCTAAATTATGTTTGATTATTGAAGGAAATATACTGTATGATGTGATTCTAAATGTTTGCCCAGGAAACCTAAAATTATAAACATGGGAGGGCACAGGGACATAAAGGAGAAGACCAACTGGTAAAATGACAATACCAGCAGAACATGGTAAGTTAGGTATATACAATGTAATACTTAGATCAACCACCAAAAGAACTTTACAAGGAGACACACTTAAAAACATAAATCAAAAATGGATTCCAAAAAAATGTTTAAGTACTCCACAGAAAAGTATAAAAAAAGGGACCTGAAGAGAAAAAAAGTAGACTCATATTCTAACATAAAAATTACATAAACATAAATGGCTTTTTTTTTTTAAGATTTTATTTATTTATTTGACGAGAGATCACAAGTAGGCAGAGAGGCAGGCAGAGAGAGAGGAAGGGAAGCAGGCTCCCTGCTGAGCAGAGAGCCCGATGCGGGGCTCGATCCCAGGACCCTGAGATCATGACCTGAGCCAAAGGCAGAGGCTTAACCCACTGAGCCACCCAAGCACCCCCATAAATGGCTTTTATATATACCAATTAAAAGAGAGATTGGAAGAGTGGATTAAAAAATTATGACCCTGATATCTCAGGGTCCTGTGATCGAGTCCCACATTGGGTTCTCTGCTCAGCAGGTAGCCTACTTCCCTCTCTCTCTCTCTCTGCCTGCCTCTCCATCTACTTGTGATCTCTCTCTGTCAAATAAATAAATAAAATCTTAAAAAAAAAAATTATGACCCAACAGCATGCTGTCCGCAAGAAACTCGCTTCAAATGTAATGACACAGACAGGGTGAAAGTATACAAACAGAAAAAGAAAATGATCTGAAATAGAGAGGGACATTAAATAACAGTGAAATGATAAGACATAGCATTTCTAATGTGTACTCACCAAACACACTTCAGAATATGTTTTTTTCAAAAACCAAAAACTATTAAAACAGAAAAGAGACACACACACACACGCCCACAAATATAGTTGGATCTCAACACCCCCTTTTCAACAACTGTAAGAACAATGAGGAAGGATAGAAAAAAATTCAACAATGGGATCTATTTGACATTTACAGGGTATGCCATGCATAATATACTTCTTTTTCTCAAGTAACCAGAGAATATAAACAAAAATGGCCCATATCTGGGACCACCGAAATAAAAATTCAACAAATTTAAAATGGAAGTATACAGCATGTGTTCTCTGGCCACAATGGAGTAACAGCAAAATTTCCAAGTATCTGGAAACCGAACAAACTTTAAAATTATTCATAGATCAAAGAAGACATCTCAAGGGAAATTTAAAAGAAAATACAGTGAACGGATTTTTAAAAATATACTGAATATACTGAAACTTGTAGGGTGCAGCTAAAGCAATGCTGAAAGGGAGATTTATAGCACTAAAATGGTTTTACAGTAGTCTCCCCTTATCCATGGGGAAATATGTTCCAAGACCTCCATGTAAGCCTGAAACTTTGGAGAGTACTGGATGTTATATATAGTATGTTCTTGCCTATACATATATATCAATGATAAAATTGAATAAGTTAGACACAGTAAAACAGTAAAAATAACTAATAATAAAACACAACAATTGTAACAATGTGCTGTAATAAAAGTTACATGAATGTTATCTTGCTCAAAATGTCTTATTGTGAGGCATCTGGGTGGCTCAGTGGGTTAAAGTCTCAGCCTTCGGCTCAGGTCATGATCCCAGGGTCCTGGGATTGAGCTTTCTGCTCAGCAGGGAGCTTGCTTCCCCCACCCCTGCCTGCCTCTCTGCTTACTTGTGATCTCTGTCAAATAAACAAATAAAATACTTTAAAAAAAAATGTCTTACTGTACTGTACTTACCCTTATTGTGGTACCAGATGATAAAATGCCTACATGATAAGATGAAGTGAGGTAAATGTAGAATTAATGCAGAATTATGCTGTTACTGACATTCTGACAATATGTCAGAAGGAGGATCATCTGCTTCTGGACCACAGTTGACTGTAGGTAACTGAAATTGTGGAAAGTAAAACTGCAGATATGGGGGGACTACTGTATTAGAAAAAAGGAAAAGCCTCAAATTAATAAAGTAAGCTCGCACTTTAAAAACCTAGAAAAAGGGCGCCTGGGTGGCTCAGTGGGTTAAGCCACTGCCTTCGGCTCAGGTCATGATCTCAGGGTCCTGGGATCCCGCATCGGGCTCTCTGCTCAGCAGGGAGCCTGCTTCCTCCTCTCTCTCTCTCTCTGCCTGCCTCTCTGCCTACTTGTGATCTCTCTCTGTCAAATAAATAAATAAAATCTTAAAAAAAAAAAAAACCTAGAAAAATAAGAGCAAAACAAACTCAAAACAACCAGAAGAAAATAGAAGAAATCAACAAAATTGAAAACAGAAAAATGAAAAGAGATTCTTTGAAAAGATGATTCTTTGAAAAGATGAATGAACTTTGAAAAGATGAAAAGAACTGACAAGTAAAAAAAAAAGAGAAGGTACAAATTAACTAGTATCAAGAATGAAACCGAGGATACAACTACCCACCTTGTAAACATCAACAGGATAAGGAAATGCTATGGATAATACCACACACATAAATCTGACCACTCAAATGAAATGGACCAATTCCCTGAGAGGCACAACCAAGATTTCACCCAAATGAAACTGATAGAACAGTTCTGTAACTTGGAGAAAAACGAATTCATAATTTTAAAACACACCAAAAACAAATCTCCAGGCCCAGATTTCACTGGAGAAAACTACAAAATATAAATCAAAGGAGCACACTTAAACATAAAGCAGAACTATTAAAAGAAAAAAAACCATGTCCCAACAAAACTGAGAAATCAGACAGGCTATGCCAATCCTGTCCTACACGGAAACAGATAATGAATGAAATCATGCAAAATGGATCAGTTCAAGCCATAAGGCACATTCATGAGGGTTTCTTCCATTATAAGACAGGGATATATAGACATGTTACCAGAACAAATGAAGAATCAGGAAACTATTGAAAGTTTTACACATATGCCTCAAATTCACTGGATGGGGCATACTGAAAGTAACAAAAGGACAGAAAAGAAAGACTCTGGATTGCTGTGAATTCCGGGGATAGTCACAAGGAGAGACTGGCTACTTCAGGACTCCTCAAGGAGTAAATGAACTGGACATTGAAAATTTGTTTACTGGGGCACCTGGGTGGCTCAGTGGGTTAAGCATCTGCCTTCAGCTCAGGTCATGATCCCAGGGTCCTGGAATCGAGTCCCATATCGAGTCCCAAGAAGCAGGGAGCCTGCTTCTTCCTCTGCCCCTCACCCCATTCTAGCTCTCTCTCTCTCAAATAAATAAATGAAATATTTTTAAAAAAGAAAAGGTGGGGCCAGCTTGGGGCCAACTGAAAAGCTCAGATGAATCACAACATATCATTAAATTTCCAAAAGGCCATGAATTTAAATAACCCCTTAAACTAAATTAAGCAATGTGAGGTTCTCTGTGACAGTGGAATATTTGTCCCTTCACCATGTCATTATAATGTGCCTATTTTCTTATATCACCCTAGGCTCCATGCTGTTTTTGTTAATATCACTGAATATATAAAAACACTGATTGAGGATAGCAGAGTAGCTAAATGCCTTTAAAGTTCTCTAGTTGTCTTTATTTTTCTCTTATGACAATGTCCTTTTTTACTTTGATCATTCACAGAAGTGTGAAAGCGCTTTTCTTAAAAGTTCATGGCATTCCTTCGTAGAAATGAAGTAGCTTCTGTCTTTAACCAGTGATGATTTCTGACAGAAAAAAAGGGGGGCGGGGCATGGAACACCAGTTTACCATCTCCGTGATTTTTTTCAAACACATAATGCTTTCTTCAGACCCTGTTTAAGATTTGCCAAAAGCAGTGGAAATAGACTGTTTCTCTCAATAAGTTAACATTTTGTTTCTTTTCATTTGTCTTAACCTAACTTGCAATCTGTACTCAAAAGCAAAATAATTTTCCACAGGAAATAAATATTCTTTATGGTAGTTTACTCTTTATACTATTAATGGCCCGTGCTGTAGAGAAGGTGGTGTCTGGGAGGGAAAACTTCCCATCATTCCTCCTCATTCTTTTGGTTGGTCTAATAATTGAAGGACAGATTTTAAAAAGAGTGAGAGAGAACCTGCAGACTCTCACACTGACCGCAAAAGCATGACCCATAAAAGAAAAAAATTGCTAAATTGGACATTAGCAAAATTAAAAGCTTTCGCTTTGGGAAAGACTATTAAGTAGATGAACAGACAAGCTTTCACTTGTCCCCATATATGTGGGAGAAAGGTTTACAAACTACGTATCTGACAAGGACTCGTATCTAAAATAAATAAAGAACTCTTGGAGTGAACTCCAATTAGAAAATGGGGATAAGACATGAAGAGAACACTGTATCCAAAAGGATAATAAAGATGGCAGATAAACTCTTGAAAAGTTGTTCAACATCATTAGCCATTAAGAAAACACAAATGAAAACCACAATGATATACACAACTTCAAAACTACCAGATTGGCAAGAAAAAAGAATGACAACACCAAAGACTAGTGAGGCTGGACCTGGATAAGCCACACATTACTAGTAGGAATGTAATTGTCAGTTTCTTAAAACGTAAAAATGCAACTACAGTTGACTGAGATGACCCGCCAATTGCACTTACAGGCATTCATCCCAGAGAAATAAAAATTTATATTCACTCAAAATCTGGTTCACCAATGTTCATAGCAACTTTATTGACTTTTATCAATGTCAAATCCTGCTTGTGGTATTGTACCAATTTTGCTGGATGCTGCCACTGGAAAAAAATTAGGTAAAGAGTACTGGAAAAAAATAGGTAAAGAGTATAGGAAATACAGAAAAGTCTCTGTAAAATTTCTTACAACTATATATGAAGAATCTATTACTATCTCAAGATAAAAAGTTTAAAAAAATAAAATGAACATCTTTAAAAAGAAAGGCTCTTTACCTGCTAATCCTGCAATACCTGGTCTCTGTTCATCTATAGTTATGTCCTCACTTCTACTTGTCATTCAAATCAAATTCCTTCTTTGCTCTTGGATTACTTGATTCTTATTTTATCCAGCTAAAACCATTCAAATGAAATTACTCTTGCTAAAGTCAATGACAATCTTCCAACTGCAAAACAAAATTGAAACTTGCTCGTTTTTTTAAATTTACCTACCCTAGTATTTGACACTCATAATTAGTTCTCCCTTCCATGAAACCTTCCTACCTCTGCTGGTTGTCCTTCCTCAGCTTTACTGTCCTCTCCTCTGAGAAGCCTTGCCAAACCTCTCTCATCCCACAGGGACCTTCTGTATTTACTTAACTTTATAGTACTGACTTCCTTTTTAATCTCCTCTAGCACAAGAAATATTCCTGGAAATCAGTGTCTTGTTTTATCTCTGTATCTTTGAGGCCTAATAAGAATGAAAAGTTGAAATATGCTGCACAACTGTTCATTAGACTGAAGCATAGTCAATAATTCGTTCAGACTCTTTCAAATAAATGGAAGCATCTAACTCTTACACAGTCTGTCCTTTGAAACAAAACTCATCTTGACTTAACTTTTAGGAAGCATTCTCCAGTAATTATACCAATTCCCTACTAAGAATCACAAGTTCCTCTGCCCCAATAAAACCTCTGCCCCCCCAAAGTAAAAATTACTTACCTAAACACATTTATGATAGTTCCTTTTCGTTTAATATTAAACTCCTGAAGGGCAGGCAATTCTATGATTCATAGAGACTTAAGACAGTTATATGTCTCTAGGAACTCTACAAATACTGAGTCTTTAAAATGAACAGAAAATAAGACTGCTTAAGAAAAACAATGGGCTTAGTTACCAGAGATCAAATTACTAAAAGGAAATACTGCAAATATATCACCTTTTAAAATAATAAATACTGCATCCCAGCTGATAGCCTTCCAGACTAACCTTTGTCTTGTTGAACATTCTCCTTCTTCTTTGGCTACCCATCCAACATCAGCAAAAGACACCACTGCATCTTCTCCTAGATGGTTTGGGCTCCATTCTGTTGTAGGGCTGGTAAGCTGTAAGTTATAAGGAAAGTTCTTTGGTACCAAGATGTCAGAATAAAACTTAATCACCTAAAAGAAAATCATCAGCTCTGGTGTTACAACCACATGGACAGTTTCTACATTTATATTGAAGGTCCCCACAAAATGGACCATTAGTTATGTTATACAGTTGCCTAGGAATGTATAACATTCTCTGAATTATAATAAAAATGGGTATTATATAGATCTGCTGTTAAAATGCTGAAAAAATATTTTTTAAAAATCCTTAAATCATGAATTTTTAAATAAAAGTATTAACTGTAAAAGACAAAAAATACTAATTGCACTAAGACAGAATCCCCTAGTTAATCTTATCCACAAAAATGAGAATATTCTGAAATTCTTGAAGTTCTTGAATTTACTTTAAAAAAGGAAAGATAATTTAATTGAATTAAATTTGTCTTTTTGTAAGTACAATGCCAATGAATATAATTTTAAAATTAAGTTACCAGATTAATACTTCCTAAAAATAAGTAACAGTAAGCTTTAAATAAATGAGAAAATGCAGACTTTGTAATTGAAGAAAAGTTAAAAAGGCCAAAGAGATTTACTTATTAATGCTTTTATCAAAAATGTTCTCAAGGGGCGCCTGGGTGGCTCAGTTGGTTAACCATCTATCTGCCTTTGGCTCAGGTCAAGATCCCGTGGTCTTGGGATAGAGCCCTGTTGGCCTCCCTGCTCAGCAGGGAGTCTGTTTTTCCTTCTTCCTCTGCCCCTTCCCCTTGCTTCATGCTGTCTCTCAAATAAACAAACAAAATTTAAAAAAAAAAAAATTCTGCTGTAACCCATGCTCTGTTTAAATCCTTTAATACTGTCACTGTCAGATCAAACTTTTGGAAGCTACACTTAAATGTAATGCTTTTTCCTCAAAGACAAAATATACCTTGCAAACACATTAATACTGAAAGAGTTAAAAATCAAAATGTCTTTAATATTATGAATAAAATTTTAATTGAACATACTTGCTGCTGGTATGCACTAGCATACCAGCATTCTGAAATAACTACCTAACATTATCAACCTAGTAAAGTAGCATTAGAAAACTGACATTTTAATAACATACTAAAAATATCAAGTATTTAAAATGCCTGGGTGGCTCAGTGGGTTAAGGGCTCTCTGCCTTCGGCTCAGGTCATGATCTCAGGGTCCTGGGATCGAGTCCCGCATCAGGCTCTCTGCTCAGCAGGGAGCCTGCTTCCCCCTCTCTCTCTCTGCCTGCCTCTTTGCCTACTTGTGATCTCTGTCTATCAAATAAAATCTTTTTTATAAAATGCATTAAATTATGGCTTTTGGGGAGGACAAGATACAGGCAACAGGAAAAGGGTAAGCTTTAAAAGGGAAAATATTCAAGAATCTAATCCTGGGCAAAAAACAAACAAAAAATAATAATGATAATGAATTAAGATGAAAAGCCTTTCAAAATACAAATGTTTTAAAGCATGTAGTGGAATAACTGTGGCCATAAGAAAGGGGAAAAAAAAGGAGTAAACTCCTCAGGAAGTACACTGTCAAAAGATATGATCAAAGAAAAATCAGTAAGATTTTTCTACTTTTCCCCCTTATATTTTAGAAATTTATCCAAATAAGTCAATAAACACACAGATATTCAGTCAATGGGTATCTTATATAACTGAAATTAACGGGGCATCACATCTCCTCTCAAGACACAGAGAAATCCGGTAAGATTATTTCCATCTGTTACTGAAAACACAATAATGTATTAATATTCCCATAACATTGTAATAGGGAGAGTCCCAAGTGGGTTACATGGAGATCCCTGAACAAAAAGGGCCCCCAGTCCCATGGAAGTTCCTAGAACATACAGTATTTAATGGGCTGTTTGTAAAAGTGAAAGATCAAAAAAGTAAAACATGAATGGTACCTTCCTAAGGTGCTAGACTTTATGAAGATCAATCTGATTGTAACTATTCTAAAAAATCTTATTGCAATACAGTTCTAGTTTGTAGGAAGTGAGGTATATTAAAACAAAACTAAGTTTTGACCCTTCTTCCTTTCCCACAAAAGTTACAAAAATTGAAATTTTCTTCCTAGATATTTCTGCTTACAAATGGAAGCAAAATGGTACTTTTATAAAAATACTTAAAAATAGAAAAGTTAACCTATTTTGTGACAGCTTTTCAGAGTATTTATAACACAATTAAGGATTAAACAATGCAGCTCAATTTTACATATGTAGTTGCTTTCTGCATAAACTTTTAAAAAAAAAACCACAAACCAAAATTTTCCATGGATTTAGTAACATGTAACATGTGCTCAATGAGATGGAAATGTTGATGATACTGTTGATCATATCTGTATCATTTCTAATGGACATCCTACCCCACAAAACAAGGTCATCTTAGTATTTAAGTCATTTATCTACATTAAACAATGATTTATGCCTTTAAAAAAAAGTTTAACAAAGTCTCTGAGGAAACCAAACTCATTGAAAAGACAAGATAAAAGTGAAAAATAACAACACTAATCTTTTTTTAAAAAGGCATTTCAGTTGCTGCTGAAACGTGCACTGAATAACAAGCATGGAATGGGAAGGACAATTCACTCAGTAAAATACTAGTTAAGGAGACACCAGTGCAGGCAAGGGGGCTGATGGCATGGAATTGTTGGAAGGATGATTTAGATGCCAGTACTGACATGCATGGATGACCTAAGGGAAGTTTGAAAAAGACAAAACCAACTTACTAAAAATTCCAGCAAGGTCCTGTCTTACCATAGCTACTGTTAGTAGGGGGGAAAAAAAACAATGAAGAGAACAGACAAAAAAATTTCTTCAAAGTCAAGGGCATTATAAAATTTAAAAGTAAAATTAGCAAATATTGATTTGTAAGTATCCAAAGTCCTTTCAGAAAGTATGAAAACCATTTCATCCAGAGCAATAATCCAGTCGTTGCATTGTATTTTTACTGATTTTAAGAAATTTAATTCAACATCTGATATAATTTAAATTATCCAAAATTCAATTATATTTCAAGAATTTTACTACAATAACTTTACACAGTTTGATATATTCTGATAATGTAAAACTAACTGATTAATAGAACTCAAAGAAAAATACAAAGCTTGTATAAAAGCTGAAATACCTAGAATAAAATATTAGGAGAGCTAACTTTGTCCTAATGTGACTTTTCATAAAATAAACAATTAGGAACCATGATTCTATCAGTTTCTTGCCAATAAGTGTGTTTATAGTAATCAGACTTAGTCTATTTTACTGGCATTTGTTTATAGCCCAATGCAAATTATGTGTTCTTAAAAGGAGCACAGCAAAATAATAATCTCCAGCTTTTACTTACAGTTTATTAATTCCTTTTCTACCAATTCCTGCCATAATAAAAACAACTGAAAGCGAAATTTCCATATTTTAATACAGTGACATACAATAAGCCAAGCAGATACCTGTGTAAACAACACTAAATCCGGTATTCTCATGCTTTGCTGTAGTATGGTCCCTTTTTAAAAACTGAGGATTTAGGGGCACCTGGATAGCCTGATTTCAGCTCAGGTCATCATCTCTGGGTAGTGAAATCAAGCCCTGCACTGGGCTCTGTGCTGAGTGTGGAGCCTGTCTGAGATTTCCCTCTCCCACTGCCACCCCCCAGGCTGTACTCCATGCACATGCTCTCTCTTTTCCTCTCTCAAAAAAATAAATAAAATAGGGCGCCTGGGTGGCTCAGTGGGTTAAGCCGCTGCCTTCGACTCAGGTCCTGGGATCGAGTCCCGCATCAGGCTCTCTGCTCAGCAGGGAGCCTGCTTCCTCCTCTCTCTCTGCCTGCCTCTCTGCCTACTTGTGATCTCTGGCAAACGAACAAACAAACAAATAAATAAAATCTTTAAAATACTGATCTTGAATTTGAAAAGACTCAGTAGGGGCGCCTGGGTGGATCAGAGGGTTAAGCCTCTGCCTTGGCTCAGGTCATGGTCTCAGAGTCCTGGGATCAAGCCCCACATCCAGCTCTCTGCTCAGTGGGGAGCCTGCTTCCCCCCCCCCCCTTCTCTGTTTACTTGTGATCTCTCTGTCAAATAAATAAATAAAATTTTTTTAAAAAGAAAGAAAGAAAGAAAAGACTCAGTATACTGTAAAACCAACTGGAAATAAAACTCTCACTATAAACAAATGTCTTCTACCTTTCACTACATTCTCAAGTAGGTCACCAGTCTTTCTCTTACATTATCCCTCTCTCCTGTGTTTATCCATCTTTATTCCTGCACTAAACCTAATAGGCTTAATTCTGCTCATACCTTTTTAAGTGACTAGTAACACAAAGAGATCTCTTGGAGAGATCCAAGAAAATGTACTTGGCTCTAGTATTTCAGCTCACTGTCAAGGCAGATTTGGGTTTTTACTAAAAAATTCTAGATTACCTTCTATATACCTCTAGCTACATGAACACAAAAGACTATGCTTAAGCTCTCCTGCAACTAGGTTAAGTAGATACATTAACAGATAAAAAGAAAATTTTAATGAACTGAGCAATCCAAAAAAAGTTAATAAGCCCTAGTTAACAACCGTAGTTTATTTTGAAGGAAGCTAGCAAATGAAGCAATAAGCATTTTGTGTCTAATTGAGTTGAATTCTCAGAAATTGTGCTTGGGAGTTACCACCACAGATTTCTTCATTTTCATTATTTTTTCAAAAGCCTATAGTTTGATAAAAATATTACTTCTTGGAAAGTTCCAATCTGTCACTTTCTAGACTGATGTACAAAGGTTTTGCCAGTCAATTTGCAAGCAGGATTATGAGCACAATAATGAACAATCTCGTTAGTCAACCTGAACAAATGCTAATTTCTACTGCTTACTTAGGAACAGATTTTTACCTCCATCTACCAGGAGAATTGATTTATGAGTGAATCAATAATATCAAATAAACTTGCAGAGGCACTTCTGAGCTTCTGAATTATGAGTTAAATATATCTTCCACATTTCATATGCTAATCTATTATTTAAAATTGGTATAGCTATCTGAACTTTACATTCTTAAATGTTGAACTGAAATATTCTGCAGTATTACTGTTGTAGAGAATTAGTGAAAAACAGGAACATGTCTAACACTATTACAGCAATAAGGAACAAAGCCCAATCCAGAAACTAACAGTTTATCTCCAAGCAAAGAACAGAGTTGCTCCTATCTGGTGCTATAAGAGAATTCTAAGACCTGTGCATTTAAAAGTATTCCCAAATCAGGGTTGCACTATCCTCTCATTCAGAGAACAATTACTTCTTTGTCTTGACACTGTCCTTTCCAAAAGCAATGGTTCCTACAATTAATGCTAAGCTTTAAACCAAGCATGGAGAAAGCAACTTAAAAGGCATCCACAGAGATATTGAAAAATAAACTAGGAGAACAGAATGGGTGTCCAAGGGAGAAGGTATGATAAAGAAAACAATGGTAGTATCTGAAGCTTCTTAAGTAACATAAGGCCACGTTAGAGGTCACCTGGGAATTAACAACTCCTTGGCTTATTATATGCTTTTACAAAATGTATTCTACGTATTCTTAAGAAGGATAAGTGTCTTAAGAACTTTAAAAAGCTTGAATAATCACTTCACAGAGGAAGTAAAATTAGAAAGACTTTACCATGATTTTACTGTCTTTTACTGACAGTAGCATCAACAGAGGGAAAAGTTCAAAATTACTTTTAAAATTGTCTTGCCTATTTGTATTTCTAATGCACTTATTAATATAAAATTTCAAAATATATAGAGTACCTGAAACTGAACTCTTGGGCACTGGATCAGAGATAAGTTAGTACCAATTTTCCTTACGATACTTCGAGATGAACCATATGGCTTCCCAGACCAAAGTACCTGAGGAAGTAGGAAAAACCAAAAGTTTAATTACAAGAGTTATAAAGGTTTGTAGTTTGTTCCTACAAAACACTGGACAATTAATTGCACAACATGTTGACACACTAATTAAGGGATCAGAATGATCTATGTGTTACGGGAAATAAGCTAATATTTCTCAATTAGAAGTTTAAGGATATATATAGCTGGTTATGATTAACACAAAGTTTAATGTAAGGCATTAAATAAAAAGCACAGAAGAATAACTAGTAACTGTAAAATAATACATCTGAAATAAATAAATGCATTTTCATTAGGTTTTCGTATTATTCTGTAAAGGAAACACAATTTCTCTCTCTTCTGCTGTATTTTTAGTTTTGGAATTCACGCACAATTTTTTTAAAACTGTGAGCTACTTTTGTTATAATGGACTTTTCAAAAGAAACCCAAATCAGTACAAAGTTGAGAATCTGAAGTTGTACTATTCAGGGTACTTTGCTTTTGTTTGCTACATAAGAATGTCTGGTCAAGGTTAAGTGTAGGCCAAAATCCAGTCGCACTGCATCTTTTTGTGAGGCCTTGTCCCAAGGTAAAGGTATCTTTTCCTAATTTATACAAAGGCTGAATGAGCTTACAGTGACCCTAACTAGCAGAATTCCTCAGATGAAATCATAATACACAGAGAACATTATGCAAAAACAAACTCCCAAAGCAAAAGGCAAACAAACAAACAAAAAAAAAAACCACACATGTAGAATGTTAAATCATTATAAAGTACCTTGAAACTTCTCCCCAAGTACATGATTTTTCCTTAAAGAGAAAAACTATCCATCTGTTTTGAGTGCTACACTTGAAAGCCTGGACAGAAAGGCAGAGAGGTGGTATGCTATTAAAAGCAATTTTAAAAGAAAAGAGTAAGAATGATATGACCACTTAATTCATTAAATTTTACATTCAATTATATTCTAAAACTAAATAAGTAATACCAAATCAGCGGCATGTATTCTGAGCAATAGACATTGACCCTTTTTAGTCATTCCATGGCCGTTCTAATTTAAAGAATGGAATTACCGTAATATATGCAGTATGAACAAGGGATAAATGTTATTGTAAACAGCAGTGGCTCCAACACATAATCCAAATTAGACTTTTAAACCATTCTAAAAGCATGCACAACTTGTAAAATGGGCATAGAAGTAATCTGACTTCTTAGATTTTCGCAACTCAACCCAATTAGATAGAACAGTAGGGCTCAAAGTGAAGATCATGGGGATGTGTATATAATAGTTCTGGTATATGCCTCAGCTTTTACCTAACTCATCATTAATATGTTCAAAGTTTCACTGACTATTACCCAAGAGAGTCCAGAAAGTACTATACCCTACACTGACTACTATAACCAATAAAAACTGAACTCTTGCTTAGGAAATATAAATTAAAAAGATGGTAAAGAGTGGGAAATAGGACACTAGAAAGAAGACATCGATTTTGAAATATGAATACTAAACAAAGAATGTTAAGAGGCAGAGCTACTGTGAAGATTAGAAGAGAATTACCTGTAATTAGGAATGCAAATCATTCACACCAATGATTGATCAAACAACTAATAATAATAACACATAAGGACCGAGAAGAAAAACATCGGACTAGACAAAAATGGGAAGCATCACAGTTTTACAAATTCAACATAAGAGGCCAAGGACAAAATAAGAATATGGGCAAGTAATTCTAAGACAGTATTTAAGCAAACTCTACCTTATACATGTTCATAGGTCTTAATCTTTTAAAAAGAAACCCACAGGGCAATAGCATCCTATACCATCCCTTCTCTTCCTGAATCTTCTATTTAGTCACAAGTCAAAATTCTCCTATGATGTAGGTGTAGTGGAACACTATGCATCACAATGTGACAATTACAGAGTCTAAAGTGAATCTCCCATCCCTTCAGTATGCAAAGATCTTAACTGGAGATAAAGAGGGCAAGAAACTCACAATGAAAAATTTGGAAAGGATTTGCCAAGGTCAGGAACTAATGTTTCTGCCAACTTTTAGCATTCCTTGCTATGCATGCTTCAGGGCTAAGTTTCAACTATTATCGTCCCATCTGCTGAATATCAGAAGGAAAAGAGTACCAGGTGACTTCTATAAGAGAAGGTGGCCAAAGATTCAACATTTACTTTTAAGGACAAAGTAGACTATTTAGGCTTCTTATACAAAATTCTAAAGGAAGTAAAAACAGATTGCTTTATGTGATTTTTTTCAAAGTATATACAGCAGACTAACAATGTTTTCCTGTTATTTATGAACTGAATAGCACTTAGCACCAAGAAATATGAAGGGTCTATGTAAGCTAATGATGAGAATATTTAGAAAGAAGAGTCATAAACTTTACTTGACTTTAGGAAAAAGTGATGGTAAAGAGCTCCTAACTTCCAGGAACCCAAAACTAGGTCCTACTTCATTTTTTCTATTCAGCCATCATGGAGTGGGAGAAATTGTAAATGGCTGTGAAGAAATAATGAACAGATGGTACTGAAAAGTCACCATCTGTGCACTGGGAGACTGTAAGGCCCAAGTGTATCTCCTACCCTAACTGGTGGCTGAACTGTTGTCTTGTCGGTATACAAGAGAATGAAAGACTTCCTCTAAAGATAAACTGTCATTAATATTTTTTCAGATGTTAGAGAGAAGGGAGAAAACTAGCACTGCTAACCAAATGGATTTCATTAAGAAATAAGAATTCAGTTCCACTAGAAAATAATTAAGTAACTATTATTATTAAACAGAAAAACTCTGCTTTGCTTTATAATGACTACTGACAAATAATCTAATAATGTGTGCATGTGTGTTTGCATGTCTGTGTCTAGTAATGACAGTCCCTAACATTTAGAAACAGTGTTTGAAAGTGATGACAGCAAGGAGGAGGATGACAACAAGAAAGCAATTTGTTCTTTTTTAACATTGTGAAATGCTATTGTAGAAGTGTTGAAGTGTGAGCCTGGAATCTGAAGCTATCATCTGTCTCATCGTGATGACTGTACTCAAGTTTCATGTGGTAATTCATCTGTTATAGACCAGTTTAATCTAAATTACTACTTCAGAGGTACCATTTAGCAGGAAAAAGTACAAATTCAATTCCAAATAAATGTATTTTTCTCAAGATTAGCTATTTCATATTAATGCAAGGGTCTTTATTCTGGGGTCAAGTCCCTGAAATTACATGCAAAATTCTGTGTTTATGTGATTATTTTTAGAATAAAGTCCATACCATTAATCAAAATTCCAAGGAGTCTAAGACACAACAAAATACAAATTAACTCCAAGGGAGCCAGGGGAAAATTCAAAGTGTGTGTTGGGGAAAGAGGCTAGAGACAGGAAGATGAAACTCTAACAATTTAAAATCTCCAATTAAAGAAAACACTTTCCACAGTTCTCTTCTTCCTTACTCTAAACTCTTAGCCACACTGACATTCTTCCTCCAAAGCACAAAAGGAAAACAAAGTTACAATTCTTAAGTATTACTGGAAATATATTACTAATACTAATTAGGTATTTGCTCTGACTGTGGATATACCTGTAAAACAAAGTATTGTTTTACTGAACATACATAATTTAGGCTAAAGAACTAGATATAGTAAATCAATCAGTAACTGCCATTACAGTGCTGATGTGTACAGTACAATACAAAGAGCTAATCATCAACAGTTGTTCTAATAGCAAAAACAAAACTCTAATCTCAAAGCTGCACATTTTCTTTAATTTTAAGCAGATAAAACACGTAAAGAATGAAGGCAGTTTCTACCTGGAATATTTTCAAACACAGTATTAAGTTCATTATCAAACAATGGGAAAATATGTATTTACTACTGAAAGGGAGCAAAGAAGTTTTATTTTCAGATGTCCGAAAGTAAAATCTTCATAGACTATACCTTCTTACACTTGGGCAGCATGCTAAGAGATTTTAGAAACTAAACAATTCCAAAGTATCAAACTGCTTTATGTTAAAAGAAAACTTATTTCTATATAGATTTTCAGTTAATGGATTAAAGTTGATGATCATATGAGGGTGCCTGGGTGGCTCAGTCGGGTAAGCGTCTGCCTTTGGCCCCGATCATGATCTCAGGGTCCTGGAATCGAGTCCCATATCGGGCTCCTTGCTCAGTGGCGAGCCTGCTTCTCCTTCTCCCTCTCCCTGCTGCTCCTCTGCTTATGCTCTGTCAAATATATAAAACCTTTGAAAAGGAAAAAAAGAAAAAGTGTTACCCCCTCCCCCCAAAAAAAGTCTTTTCAGTTCCTAGGGCCTTAATTATGAACACCCTGTAATATAGGGAGTAAGTTAATGCTGCTACCTGGTTCTTTTTTTGGATGAAAAAAGGCATGAATGAACATGATGAACATGGATGAAAGGCAAAATGAACAAGCTAAATAAACTGTGTTATCTGTTTCTGAAACAAACTTCTGCACTTCGGTCTCAATCAGCATTAGTCACATTCGTCTGACTTGGGGCCAGGATTGGGGGAAATGACAGAGCAAAACCATAGAAAATTAACCATTATTGAATGTAGCTATACTACATACAAGCCTCTGTACTAGGTGTCATTTAATCCACAGTCATTTAATCCACAAGCTAACTCTGCAATAGTTCTTCTTATCTATAATTTGTGCATGCAGAAAGTAACTGGCAGAGACCAATTTCAGACCCAGAGTTGTTTGAATCCAGGATCTATGATCTTTTCACCAAATTATACTTCTTTTTCAATTATTTTATTTTTTTAAAGTAAACTCTGTGCCCAATGTGGGGCTCAAATTCAGGACCCTGAGATCAAGAGTTGCATGCTTTTCTGGCTTAGCCAGCTAGGTACCCCTCTCTTAAATTGTATTTTTTACTAAAATTGGAAAGAAGAAGAACCGTAAATTGTAAAGGTTTACATTGGGGGAATTTTAAATTACAAGAGCTTCCCATTTTTCTGGAAGCAAAGGAAAATTTTCACTGTCAGTACTAAAATGTTAATCTACTCTCTGTAACCAAATGAGAAAGGTGCTATAAGATGCATTAAGTAAAGTTCAAAACAGGAAAATGTAACTGAAAAAGATGAAAATACTATTAACTTCAGAAACCATTTTCCTACTGCTTATCCTCAGGCTAGTAATATCAAAATTATGCAGCTATTTAAAAAGATAATTTTATTTGGTTCTTTGCTTTTTATCTCCAAAGAAAATAGATGTAATGGGGGGTGGGGGTGGGTTGAGAGATTCAGAGTTTGACTTTCTCTTAACAAGACATAAAAAGACACAAAATAAAAACAAGAGTACAAGGAGTACGTTAAAAAGTATACCCATTATTTAAAAATTACATATATATATATACACACATTTACACACACACATATACACCCATATTCATATTATGTAACCTGCCTATATCTTTTAATAAAATAGAATTCCACATTATTAATGCAAAGTATTGAATGTGAAAATGAAAAACAAATATTCATAAGACATGCCTGGCACAACTACTGGTCTAATAACTTCACACTGGATCTTAAAAAAAGTTATATACCAGTAGAAAATACTTCAAATGAGATCAAGATCAGAAGATCTTTGGCACAGATTATACTAATTTTTCTTCATATACATAGTCATTGTATTAGCAGAAGACATGACTTACCTTTTACCTTAAAAGTTGTGTGATAATGTTATAACGGCATTCAATAAGTTCTACAACATTCAGAGTTGTCAAGTGCTAGTCATATTTTATCCAATGATTTCTATGTTATCTCTTTTCTCACTACTAACAAATGCACTGCTTTTAACAGTTACATGAATATTGGTACATTTTCAATGTAACTCAAAATGTTACTCCCATACTTAGGATACTAGGTAAAGATTCACTTCTATGACTTAAATGAACATATTGAATTTAAAATGTTGGTCATATATAAATTCATTTCACGTTCTCAGAAAAAATTCTCAAAACATATACATGTCTGGATTTAAAAAATTAATTAGGAGCACTCACCGATTGCATGCTTCCTCCAACCTGTTGAAAAACCATCCTAATTAGGCGCTTAATCCAGCCAAGCATTTAGATGGCAAAGTGTCTCCAAATTTGCATTTCAAGTACTTCAGACATACATAGCAGCACATGGTCCAATAAGCACACTAAAATTTTAAAATGCAAATACTAAAATGAAATAATTGTTATTTAGAATCTTTACTGTCTGCAACATGTCTCACAAAGTCTAGTCTAAAACATTTTAAAACTTTGTGTGTACTTAAAACAATTTTGCCTGTGATCAGTTTTGAAAAAACAGTACAATATTTTTTTAACTATTTTTTTCCAACCAGGGTTTTTTATTTGGAAGCAATAAACACCCACTGTGGCTAATTTAAGTAGAAAATGTTTCTTTGAAAAGATATTTAGTAGATAACAATCTTAAAAGAACCTGACACAACATTCTGCCAGTTCCCACTTTTCTGCCTCACTGGCTCCTAAGTTGCTATCTATACTGGTGGCATTTACTTGGCCAAATCTACCTGTCTACAGTTATGAGCAGATTCTAACTCCCACCAAAAATCACAAAGGAATCCCAGATATACGGTACAGGAATTCAGATGCTAGAAGGTCCTTCCACAGTATTGGCACTATAACCCCTGCCTCTCATCTCCTTCCCCATCAATATATACTACAAATCTGACAAAATTAAATTGTTAACTCATCATACAGCATAACCCAGTTTACTGAAAGTAAAAAAGTTTCATTGGTCTCCAATGAAACAAGGCGCTTGAACAAAACCATGTCAATGTGCTGCTTCCTCATCAACACAGTCTTGATTAAAAACAGAAACTGCTAAAAACAAAACAAAACAAAAAACCAGAAACTGCTGAACAGAATTAGTGTACTTAGTATATTTGATTTACATTCTGATGCAAGCTCATCCCATTAAGGACCAGAAACAAAGACTCTATTTACTACACTTTAAGAACTTCATGAACTGGGGGACAGGGAGATAAAGGGTGCTACAAACACACCAGACACTGGCTGAAACATGAACTGAAAAGAACCACGTCTTGATGACAAATCAAAGTTTATAACAACTCTAAGCACTGGCAGTAATATCTAATTTATCGATAACTATGAAATGGTCATGACTAGAACTTTGGTGAGACAGATATATTTTACTGTTACCAATATCTACTATTGCTTTTAAACATGTATACTGAGAGTTAATGGGAAGAAAAATAGCAAAGGTCCAAAAATAAATAAGTCAAAGCTGGAAATGATGAACAAAAAACTAGTCAGGGGAAAAAAAAGGATGGTTTTATGTAGGATTTGAAAACCTATCCTTTTTTTTTTTTTAAAATGTGGTGTAACTTACACAGAAAAGTATATCAATTTTATATGTCTAGCTAGATGAATTTTATATATGTATAGACCTGGGTAACCACCACCCAAATCAAGACACATAACATTTCCCAAACCCTGAAAGTTTCCTATCGAACTACTATTCTAACATTACAAGCACTTAATAGTTTTGCCCACTGTATATACTTTTCTTTGTGTTTGGCTTATTTCACTTAACAATGTCTGAGATTAATCCACACTGTTTGTAAATCGTAGTTCTCTATCACTGCTGTGTAGTAGTAGTGGTAGTTCATTGTATTACTATACCACAATTTAATTAACCAATTTACTGTTTATGAACATTTAGGTTGTTTCCATCTTTTATTTATTACAAACAAAGTTGCTAAAATAATTCTTGTACGCAGCATAGTAAGGTACACATAACAACTCACTTCCCTTGAGTATATGCCCAGGAGTAAAACTGCTAGATTACACGATATACATACAGACAGTTCCCAACTTATACTTTTTTTACTTTACAACGGCGTAAAAGCAAATACACATTCAGTAGAAACCATACTTCAAATTTTGATTTTTGATCTTTTCCTGGGCTTTTGGTATGTGGTAGATACTCTCACATGATGCTGGGCAGCATCAGTGACTGCACGCCCAGGCATCCACGTGATCACAAGGATGAACAACCTATAGACTTACAACCATTCTGTTGGTCACTTTTGGAACAGAATTCAATACATTACAGGAGACACTCAACACTTTACTATAAAATAGGCTTTGTGTTAGATGATTTTGCCCAACTGTAGGCTGATAAGTTCTGAGCATATTTAAGATAGGCTAGGCTAAGAAGTTCAGTAAATTAGGTGTATTCAATGAATTTTAGACTTTTGTATCTTCCATTTACAAAGGGTTTACTGGGACATAACTCCATCATCAGCTACATGATATATTGCTACATCTTTAATAGAAACTAACACCTTTCTGAAGTTTTTGTAACAATTACACCCTGAAAGCAGGTCACTGAGAGAGATCCAGTTATTCTACAATCTCTGTCAATACTAGGTATTGTCTTTTAAATTTTAGCCATTCTAGTGAGTTCTTTACATGTTTGGGGGGCATTTGGGTATCTTCTTTTCCAAACTGTCTTTTGCTTATTTTTTAAATGGATAGTGTTTTTGGTTTTTCTTGTTTTTATTTTTTTTTAATTTTTTTTAATGTTTTATTTATTTGACGGAGAGATCACAAGTAGGCAGAGACACAGGCTGGAGGGGGGGGGGGGAGCAGGCTCCCTGCCAAGCAGAGAGCCCAATGTGAAGCTTGATCCCAGAATCCTGGGATCATGACCTGAGCCGAAGGCAGAGGCTTTAACCCACTGAGCCACCCAGGCACCCCTTAAATTATTTTTGACAGCAGGGCACCTGCGTGGCTCAGTGGGCTAAGCGTCAGACTCATTTTTTTTTTTTTTTTAAGATTTTATTTATTTATTTGAGAGAGAGAGAGACCATGAGAGGGAAGAGATCAGAGGGAGAAGCAGACTCCCCAGCCCAATAGGGAGCCTGATGTGGGACTCGATACCGGACTCTAGGATCATGACAGGAACCGAAGGCAGCTGCCCAACCAACTGAGCCACCCAGGTGCCCGGGGCATCAGACTCTTGATTTTGGCTCAGGTCATGACCTCAGGGTCATGAGTTCGAGCCCCGTGTAGGGGCCCCTGCTGGGTGTGGAACTTGCTTAGGATTCCTCTCTCCCTCTGTCCTCCCCCACTCATGATCACACTCTTTAAAATAAATAAATATATATATATATATATATATATATATATTTATTTCTGCCGAGAAGAGATGTTTTGCAATCTGAGCTAAAGATTAGAGAGCACAGCTTAGATAAAGGAGATGAAATCTAAGAGTGAATGACTAAGAAGCCAGGATAGAAACTTCAGGAAATACTTGAGGAACTAGCTGAAAAAAAATAAATGCCCCTAGGGAAAAAGATCAAAAGGTAGCAGAAAAATAGGAGAGAAGTTTTGCCATCAAAGGGAAAAAAAGGAAATTTCAAGAAAGGAAATGGTTCTTGTTAAATAGAAAAATCCAGAAAAGAGGTTACATAGTCAGGTGATAGCCTCCTACTGCCAGCTCCTCCAAGCTTTTCCAACAAGCTCTCTAAATTCTTCCTTAAGAGTAAATGTCCTGGGCGCCTGGGTGGCTCAGTGGGTTAAGCCGCTGCCTTCGGCTCAGGTCATGATCTCAGGGTCCTGGGATCGAGTCCTGTATCGGGCTCTCTGCTCAGCAGAGAGCCTGCTTCCCTCTCTCTCTCTCTGTCTGCCTCTCCATCTACTTGTGATTTCTCTGTCAAATAAATAAATAAAATCTTAAAAAAAAAAAAAAAAAGAAGAGTAAATGTCCCTTCCCTTCCTAAACTGAAACTGGGCTCTCCTTTTACAATGCTGCCTCAAAGCCTTCTCAAAGGGTTCCTGCTTGCTTATTCTCTCACACTTTCTATCAGTGCTGTTCCAATCAGTAACTTCCCTAACCTCTTTTAAAAACTTTCTCAAAGGCAAAACTAAGGGACAAAAAAACAGATCAGTGGTCACCAGGGATTGAGGTGGGTGGGTTACTTAACAAAGGAGCACAAGGGAAGTTTGAGGAACATGGGTATTGTGGTGATGGTTTCATGACTACGCTCATCAAAGAAATGTTTGCCAAACTGAGTGAATTTTGCTGTACACAAATTAATCCCTTATTAAAAAAAAGAAAAAGAAAAAGAAATCCTTCCCTTTGGAAGCACAGCTTTGGTTTTACCTACTATCCTCTACTGCTTATAATAAGGGCTAACCCAAGAACATTCAAGTCATTCCCCATCATTTAGCTATGACTGTAGCAAAGTCATCTTCTCTATTCCAAGTATTTCCCTAATTGAATTCCATGTTCTGGCCTCATTAGCACTAGTAAATCATAAATATCTTGTATTTACTAGTGTTGGGTAATTTTTATTTTCACAGAAATGATGCATTCAACAGGATACTTGATGTAAGTCCATTCATATAAAGATCCAAACTTACTTTTAGGTAAAATTAAAAGTAAGTTAATCATAGAGTAGGGATTCCCCCCCCCTCCCAGGGTTTGTTTTGTTTTACTGTTGGAGATAGGGGTACTGACTGATAGGAGGCCTGAGAAGGATTTCTGAGGGTGCTGGCAATACTATATCTCTAACAGAGAGATACTTAGGTGTGTTTATTCTATTAAACTGTAAGAGAGTTGACAAAACTCAATCAATCTTTAGCCCTCCATCTTGTTCACATCCACTTGCTCAATGACCTGTCTTATGGTTATGTATTCCTGGCTCCTGGGAGATTAATATACATACCTTAGAAATACCCTCCAAGGAGACTTGCTTTGGACTCCCACGAGTCTGTTAGAGGTAAGAGTCTTCCCCTCTTCTGAAACACAGATGGCGCCGCAAGGTTAGCTGTCAATGAAGTGCGTGCAAGCCTTCTGATCTCACTACAATACCCTCCTGCATGTACCCTCACTCTGTGACATCTAGACTAAGATATGGACTTTTCAGAGAAAAGCTGCACAGATGTCCAGACAGTCGTCAAACCGATCCTGTAAGTTACCCTGAATAAAACTCTGTATAAACTGCATGGAGTTGCCTTCTGTGATTTTCAATCCTAAGTGCCTTCTCGGTGGAGGATACTATACAGTCCTTCCTTCCACCTTCCAACAGAAACTTATCAAAATGTACCCTTACATACTTTTTTTAAGATCTATTTATTTGACAGAGCAAGAGGGATCACAAGTAGGCAGAGAGGCAGACAGAGAGAGGGGGAAGCAGGCTCCCCACTGAGCAGAGCGCCTGATGCAGGGCTCAATCCCAGGACCCTGACTGAGATCATGACCTGAGCCGAAGGAAGAGGCTTAACCCACTGAGCCACCCAGGCACCCTTTTACATATTTTTTTCTTTTTTTTTTTTTTTTTTTTTAAAGATTTTATTTGTCAGAGAGAGAGCGAGAGCGAGCACAGGCAGACAGAGTGGAAGGCAGAGTCAGAGGGAGAAGCATGCTCCCTGCGGAGCATGGAGTCCGATGTGGGACTCAGTCCCAGGACTCTGGGATCATGACCTGAGCCAAAGGCAGCTGCTTAACCAACTGAGCCACCCAGGCGTCCCTACATATTTTTCTTAATGTAAGTTATGCTTCAAATAAAAGCCTTAAAAATGCATTTAGCCTTTTGACCAAACAATGCAACTTTGAAGAATTTCTCTCACAGAAATAAAAGCATTATACATAAAAATACATGTATAAAGGTATTGTCTACAGTACTTTTTCTACTCACAAAATTGGGATCAACTTTAAATATTTGTCAATAAAATTGTTAATTAAATTACAGTATACTCCTATTAGAAAATATTATGCATCTATTAAGTGAGAGTCCAGAGGGTAATTACACCTGTGGTGAACACAGCACAATGTATAAAGTTGTTGAACCATTTCATTGTATACCTGAAACTCATTAACATTGTGTCAACTATTCTCAAATTTTTAAAAAAGTGATAGTCTATGTAAGGACTTGACAGCATATACATGATACAGGAAGAATATGTTAATTATGATTTCATTTCTGTAAAAAAACAAAAATCCTCAAGTTCTTTATTTAGAGAAAGACACACATCAAACTCTTAAAACTGGCCAGAGAGGGCAGAAGTGAACTTTTCTTTGTATAGTTTGCTTTTCATTTTAAAAACAAAATCTAGGGGCACCTGGGTGGCTCAGTGGGTTAAGCCTCTGCCTTTGGCTCAGGTCATGATCCCAGGGTCATGGGATCAAGCCCTGCATCAGGCACTCTGCTCAGCGGGGAGCCTACTTCCTCCTCTCTCTCTGCCTGCCTCTCTGCCTACTTGTGATCTCTGTCTGTCAAATAAATAAATAAAATCTTTTTAAAAAATAAATAAATAAAATAAAAACGAAATCTAGAAATTTAAAAAAGAAAAAAAAGCATCTCACCTTCGAGCTTTCCCTCAGATACTCCTCTGCCCTACTTTGTCCAAATTGAGCCCTTTAGTCTCTTCTCCCTGCAATTCTCATCAACCTAATAAATCCCTTCTTACCTTCCCTTTCTTCTACCCCATGCAGCCAAAAATCACTTGAACCACTCGTCAGTATTTTTAACTCCTTTCTGTTGGCCAGGCCTTGATTAATTCAGCAGGCTACATGTCCTAGAATTGGGCTGTAGAAAAATTACTAAGACTTACATTTTGATGTTGCTACAAATGTTCTACCTCTGATCTCAAATGGCCCCTCACTGCTGTCTAGCGTCTTAGGACATTTTCTTACTCTTGTCCCTCTTCCATTCTCCAAGAAGCTTTTTCAACCCTTCTCCATGCTACCCAAATCTCTCGAACACTTTCCTCCATCACTTCTCAGTAGATGACCAAGCATAGTACTTCAAATAACAAAGAAGTCATCTAACAGAAACTGTCGACATCCTGCAACTTCACATGTCATACATTTAACCTATACACCTATTCTGTCCCCCATTTTCTCCTGTTCCTCCTCCTCAATGCTCAGGATTACACTCCCTCCACTCACAGGTCTCATTACATCAGCTCCACACTACATACATAAATTCTCTTTCTCAACTTCAATCACATGCCAACTTCTGATTTCTCCCATCTGCTCTCAAACCAAAGAAATGCAGAACTCAATTCCCTAATTTTATTCCTAAATCATTTGCTCATGTGTTCCCTACCTCAGCAAATGGCACCCATACTGTCAAGTTATTCCTTCTTTCTTCCAACTTCTACAATCAGGATCTAGGTTTCCTCCTAAATATCAGATTCCATTTCCACTGCTACTCTACTCCAATCCACTACAGCTATTCTAAGTCTGTACTGTCGTAATCACCTTCCACAAATTTTGCTCTCCCTTTTCTAGCCATTCTCAGTACTACAATAAGTCCTTTATGATCTGGTCTCTGTACTTTCCTATCATCTTTATCTTTCACACTCTTCTCTTTAATCCAGTCATACAGATAATTCTAGAAATTCAACAGGCTCTCTGGACTTTTCTGTTTATTTTTTTATTTTTTATTTTTTTAAGATTTTATTTATTTGACAGACAGAGATCACAAGTAGGCAGAGAGGCAGGCAGAGAGAGAGAGAGAGAAAGAGGGAGAGAGAGAGAGAAGCAGGCTTCCTGCGGAGCAGAGAGCCCGATGTAGGGCTCGATCCCAGGACCTTGAGATCATGATCCGAGCCGAAGGCAGCAGCCCAAACCACTGAGCCACCCAGGCGCCCCTCTGGACTTTTCTGTAATCCAGTATTCTACACCCCCGTACAGTACCTCTGTGTCAAGCTAGGTCCTATGCATTCTTTATTTTAGCTTAGCTCTTACCTTCTCCAAGAGGTTTTTCCTGATCAGTGAGTATTAGGGCCCTCCTGTATACATTCTCCTAAACTGCACATTACAGCAATGTACCTAAAGTGCTTAACTCCTCCACAGCACTAAGTAACCTTAAGAGCAAAACTCTTCTTACTCATCACAGTGACCCCAGCCCTTAGCACAGTATATAGAATGTAATAACAGTTGCTAAGTTAATATTAAAATACTAAATGAAGGGCATCTAAGCCTTTTCAACACTATCTCAATTGTAAACAGATACCTAAAGAATTTATTTATAACGAACTACACAATTTCAGACAAACTATCCTCCCATGAGGTCAAATAAATGACAAAATACAAAAATCATCTATTTGAAAGCATCAGAGAACTATCAAGACAAAGAAGTATAAGCAGGCTCCCCGTGGAGCAGAGAGTCGGATGTGGGGTTCGATCCTAGGACCCTGAGATCATGACCTGAGCTGAAGGCAGAGGCTTTAACCCACTGAACCACCCAGGCACTCCTGTGATTCCATTTTTTAAAAAATAAAGCACAGAGCAGCACCTGGCTGGATCAGTCAATAGAGCACATGACTCCTGACCTCAGGGTTGTAGTTCCAAGCCTGATGGTGGGTATAGTTTTTACTTAAAAATAAAATCTTTTTTTTAAAAAAGCATAGAAATAGTAGCCCAACAGATACTAGTATAAGTCAACTAACTTTAAAAAAAATTTTTTTTTAACTTTGGCCCAAGCAATAATGTCTATGTAATTATTGCTTATTATTTCAGGACATTTTTTCCCAATTCACTTTAAAAAACTTAACTACAGGTTGCACTCCCTATCAGAGCCCAAACAGATTGGGATAACAAGATATCCTGTCTAAAATAAATATAAAATGGGGGCGCCTGGGTGGCTCAGTGGGTTAAAGCCTCTGCCTTCGGCTCAGGTCATGATCCCAGGGTCCTGGGATCAAGCCCCGCATCAGGCTCTCTGAGCCTGCTTCCTCCTCTCTCTCTGCCTGCCTCTCTGCCTACTTGTGATCTCTGTCTCTCAAATAAATAAATAAAATCTTTAAAAAAATAAATAAATAAAATAAAATAAATATAAAATGGGGTGCCTGGGTGGCTCAGTGGGTTAAAAGCCTCTGCCTTCCATTCAGGTCATGATCTCAGGGTCCTGGAATTGAACCCCACATCAGGCTTGCTGCTCAGCAGGGAGCCTGCTTCCCCGCCCCCCCCCCCCACTTGTGATCTCTCTCTGTAAAATAAATAAAATCTTTAAAAAAAAAAAGAAGAACATCTGGCTAAAACCAAGTTTACAGATCACAGACAATTGCATAACTCCAGCACTGGGGAAAATTGTATATAGAATTCATTGCTTTTTTTCTCACAATTCTTCAGTCTTTCGATTTTATTTTTTTTTTCTCTTTCTTTTTCAATGTATTTCTTATTTTATCATCTTTTTAAAAAAAACTTCTTTAATTTTGGGGGCACTAGGATTGCTCAGTTAGTTAAGCATCTGCCTTTGGCTCAGGTCATGATCCCAGAGTCCTGGGATCAAGTCAAGTTAGGCTTCCTGCTCAGCAGTGAGTCTGATTCTACCTCTCCCCAGCTTGTGCTCCTGCTCTCTCTCTCTCTCAAATAAATAAAATCTTTTTAAAAAATCTTTTTTAATTTTCATTTTTACAGTTACATTCTACCCTTTCATTGTATTTAAATTTTATTTTTGTCTTTCTTCATAATTTTGGGATGCAGCTTCTTCTAACAGCCCAAAATACACACAAAATATAGTGTACTGCCCTCTTTACCTGATTTTTTTTTCTTTCAGTTTCAGGTCTCTTCTGATTTGTTCAGTGTATATTTCTCTGGGGTTATTGTCACCATTTTCATATTTAGATCCCTCATTAGTCTATTCTTTGCTGGACAGAATGACAAGATGGAAAACCTGATCTCAAAAAAGAAAAGAGGCAATACTGACTGCCAGGTATCCAATCAGTATGGATGGATATAAGTAAGATGATGGAACTAGAGTTCAGAATAACGATTGTAAAGATACTAGCTGGACTAACATAGAAAACACTAGACAATCCCTCTCTGGAAAAATAAAAGAACTAAACCTATCAAGTTGAAATATAAACAGCTAATGAGATGCAATAAAAAATGGAGGCTCTAAATGATAAGATTAATAAAGCAGAAGAAAGAATTGGTGATACAGAAGACAAAATGACAATAAAGTGTAGAAAAGAGATAAAGAGCTACTGGATCATGAGGGGAGAATTCAAGAAATAAGTGATACCATTAAGCAAAAGAATATTAGAGAAACTGGGATCCTAGAAGAAGGGGGGGGGGGCAGAAAGTATACTGGAGCAAATTATAGCAGAGACGTTCCCTAATCAGGGGAAGGAAAAAGGCTTTCAATACCAAGAGGAACAGAGAAACCCCATCAAAATGAATCAAATAGGTCAACACCTCAACATATAATAGTGAGTCTTGCAAACCTCAGAGACAAAGAGAAAATCCTGAAAGTAGCTCAGGACGAGAGGTCCGTAACTTACAAGGGTAGAACATTAGACTGGCAGGTAGAAAGGACTGGCATGATATATTTAAGGTGGCATATGAGAAAAATATGAAGCCAAGAATATTTTATCCAGCAAGGCTGTCATTCAAAAATAGAAGGAGAGATTAAAAAGCTTCCAAGACTTTCCAAACTTTCCAAAACAGAAACTTAAAGAATTGTGATCAAACCAGGCTTACAACATTAAAGGGGATCTTTTCAGCAAAGAGAGCTCAAAAGTAACATAGACCAGAAAGGAACTGAGACCAAATACAGAAACAGTGACTTTACAGGTAATACAGTGGCACTAAACCCATATATTTCAGTAGTTATTCTGAATGTAAATGGGCTAAATGCCCCAATCAAAAGACTCGGCATCAGATTAGATAAAAAAGTAAGATCCACTGATACTCTGTCTGCAAAAGATTCATTTTAATTTTTTTTAAGATTTTATTTATTTATTTGACAGACAGAGATCACAAGCAGGCAGAGAGGCAGGCAGAGAGAGAGAGAGAGGGAAGCAGGCTCCCTGCTGAGCAGAGAGCCCCATGCGGGGCTCGATCCCAGGACCCTGAGATCATGACCCGAGCCGAAGGCAGCGGCTTAACCCACTGAGCCACCCAGGAGCCCCTGCAAAAGATTCATTTCAGACCAAAAGATACCTCCAGGTTGAAAGTGAACAAGTGGAAAATCACTTGCCATGCTAATGGACATCAAAAGGAAGCTGGAGTTGCAATCCTTTTATCAAATTAGATTTTAAACCAAAGACTGTAATAAGAGATAAGAAACAATATCATAATTAAAGGGTCTATCTAACAAGATCTAACAACTATAAATATTTATGCCCCTAACATGGGAGCAGCCAATTATATAAACCAATTAATAACAAAATTAAAGAAACACATTAATAATAACACAATAATAATAAGGGACTTTAATATCCCACTAACTGCAATGGACAGATCATCTAAATAAAAGTTCAACAAGTGCTAAATGACACATTGGATGAGAGGGACTTCACTGAATACTGAGAGCATTCCATCCTAAAGCAGTAAAATACACATTCTTCTGGAGTCCACATGGAACACTCTTCAGAAAAGACCACATACCCAGTCACAAATCAGTTCTCAATCAGTACCAAAAGACTAGGATCAACCCTTGCAAATTTTCAGACTACAATGATGTGAAACTTGAACTCAATCACAAGGGTGAAGAACTCAAATATATGGAGGTTAAAGAGTATCCTACTAAAGAATGAAAGGGTCAACCAGGGAATTAAAGAATTTTTTTAAATACATGGAAACTAATGAAAATGAAAATACAACTGTTTAAAACCTCTGGGATACAGCAGAGGCAATCTTAAGCAATACAAGCCTTTCTCAAGAAACAAGAAAGATCTCAAATACACAATCTGACCTTATACCTAAAGGAGCTGGAGAAAGAAGAGTGAATAAAGTGAAAACTCAGAAAAGAATGAATAAAGATTAGAAAGGAAATCAATGAACTAGAAACCAAAGAACAGTAGAATAGATCAAGGAAACTGGGAGCTGATTCTTTGAAAGAATTAGTAAGATCTATAAATCTCTGGCCAGACTTATCAAAAAGAAAAAAGAGCGGGATGCCTGGGTGGCTCAGTGGGTTAAAGCCTCTGCCTTCGGCTCGAGTCATGATCCCAGGGTTCTGGGATCAAGCCCCGCATCGGGCTCTCTGCTCAGCAGGGAGCCTGCTTCCTCCTCTCTCTCTGCCTGCTTCTCTGCCTACTTGTGATCTCTGTCTGTCAAATAAATAAATAAAATCTTAAAAAAAAAAATAGAGCAAGGACCAAATAAAACCATGAATGAAAGAACACAACCAACACCGAAGATATACAAACAACTGTAAGAACGTATTATCAACAACTATAACCAACAAATTAGGCTATCTGGAAGAAATGGATGCATTCCTAGAGATGTATAAACTATCAAAACTGAAACAGAGAAGTAGTAGTAAACCTGAACAGACCCCTAACCAACAAGGAAATTGAAGAAGTAATGAAAAATCTCCCAACAAACGAGTCCAGAGCCGATGGCTTCCCATCGGGAAATTCCCAGGGGAATTCCCAGGGGAATTTTACCAAACATTTAAAAAAGAATTAACATCTATTCTTCTGAAGCTGTTTCAAAAAATAAAAATGGAAGGAAAACTTCCAAACTTATTCTATGAGGCCAACACTGCTTTGATCCCAAAACGAGACAAAAACCTCACCAAAAAGGAGACTTACAGACCAATATCCCTCATGAACATGCATGCCAAAATTCTCACCAAAATCCTAGCCAACTGGATCCAACAGTATATTAAAAGGACTATTCACCACGACCAAGTGGGATTTGGCCGAAGGGTGGTTCAAGGGTGGTTCAACCGCCCAAGGGTGGTTCAGCCTCCGCAAATCAATCAATGTGATATAATACATTAATAAAACAAAGGACAAGAACTATATAATCCTCTCAATAGATGCAGACAAAGCATTTGACAAAGTACAGCATCCTTTCTGGATTAAAACTCTTCAGAGTGTAGGGATAGAAGGAACATACCTCTATCATAAAAGCCCTATATCAAAAGCCCACAGTGAATATCATTCTCAATGATATAAAATTGAGAACTTTTCCCCTAAGGTCAGAACATGGCAGGGATGTCCATTCTCACTACTGTTGTTCAATACAGTACTAGAAGTCTTAACCTCACCAATCAGACAACAAAAAGAAATGGCATCCAAATCGGCAAAGAAGTCAAACTCTAACTCTTCACAGATGACATAATACTCTATATGGAAAAACCCCAAAGATCTACCCCAAAATTGCTAGAACTCATACAGGAGTTCAGCAGAGTGGCAGGACATAAAATCAACACATAGAAATCGGTTGCATTTCTATACAGAAGAAAGAGAAAGTAAAGAGTCTACCCTATTTACAATTACACCAAAAACCATAAGATAACTAGGAATAAACCTAGCCAAAGCGGGAAAGGATCTGTACTCAGAAAACAAAGAACACTCATGAAAGACATTGAAGAAGATACAAAGAAATGGAAAAACATTTCATGCTGATGGATTGGAAAAAAAATATTGTTAAAGTGTCGATGCTACCTAGAACAATCTATACATTCAATGCAATCCCTATCAAAATGCCATCACCTTTTTCAGAGAGATGGAAGAAATAATCCTAAAATTTGTATGGAACCAGAATCTGAATAGCCAAAAGAATGCTGAAAAAGAAAACCAAAGCTGAGATCTGACTTCAAGCTATAATAATACAGAGCTAAGATCATCAAGATAGCATGGTATTGTTACAAAAAACAGATGCGTAGATCAACGGAACAGAATAGAGAGCCCAGAAATGGACCCTCAATTCTGTGGTCAACTAATCTTCAACAAAGCAGGAAAGAATAACCAATGGAAAAAAGACACTCTCTTCAACAAATAAAATAAAATGGGAAAGAGATCGTTTCTTCAGTAAATGGTGTTGGGAAAACTGGGACAGCCACATGCAACAAAATGAATAAAAATAGACTCAAAATGGATGAAAGACCTAAATGTAAGACAGGAATGCATCAAAATCCTAGAGAACACAGCAAGCTCTGTGACCTTTGCCGCATCAACTTCTTGTTAGACAAGTCTCCAAAGGGAAGGGAAACAAAGGCAAAAAAATGAACTACTGGGGCTTCATCAAGATAAAAAGCTTCAGCACAGCAAAGGGAATAGTCAACAAAACTAAAAAGCAACCTATGGAATGGGAGAAGATATTTGCAAATGACAGTACAGAAAAAGGGCTGGTATCCAAGATCTATAAACAACTTCTCAAACCCAACACCCAAAATACAAATAATCCAGTCAAAGAATGTGCAAAAGACAAGAACAGACACTTCTCTGAAGAAGACATGGACAACAGACACATGAAAAAATGCTTAACATCACTTGGTATCAGGGAAATACAAATCAAAACCACAAGGAGATACCACCTCATACCAGTCACAATGGCTAAAATTAGCAAGTCAGGAAATGACAAATGGTGGTGAGGATGCATAAAAAGGGGAACCCTCTTCCAGGGTTGGTGGGGATGCAAGCTAGTAGAGCCACTATGGAAGACAGTATGGAGGTTCCTCAAAAAGTTGAAAATAGAGCTACCCTAAAACACAGCAATTGCACTACTGGGTATTTATTCCACAGATACAAATGTAGTGATCCAAAGGCACACCTACACCCCAATGTTTATAGCAGAATGTCCCCAAGAGCTAAACTATGGAAAGAGCCCATATGTCAGTACACAGATGAATGGCTAAAAAGACAATGCAGTATTACATAAAATGGAATACTACTCAGCCATCAAAAAAATGAAACCTTGCCATTTGCAACGACATGGATGAACTAGAGAGCATTATGCTAAGTGAAATTAAGTCAATCAGAGAAAGGCAATTATCATGGGATCTGACTCATATGTGGAATTTAAGAAACAAACAGGATAGCAGGGGAAGAAGGGAATAAACAAAATCAGAGAGCGAGACAAATCATAAGAGACTCTTAATCACAAGAAACAACCTGAGGTTGCTGGAGGGGAGGAGGTTGAGGGAGGCTGGGTAACTGAGTGATGGACATTAAAGAGGTTATATGATGTAATGAGCGCTGTGTATAAGACTGATGAATCAGTGGGCAAAAAAAATAAGATCCCATTCACAAATTTTTTTAAAAAATTAATTTAAAAAACACTAAAGTCATTAAATAAGGCAAAAGAGTAAGAGAACAAAATGGATTGGAGAACTACACAAACAACCAGAAAATTACCAAAATTATTCCAGGGAAGCAAGGATGGATCAACATCTGCAAATTAATCAACGCATTACACCACATTACAAAAAGGATAAAAATCATATGACCATCTCAATAGATGCAGAAAAATCATCTGACAAAATTCAACATTCATGATAACAAAAAAAACCCTCAAGTATTATAGATAGATGGATATTAGATATCTATATCTATCTATATTAGATATAGATAGACTTATCTCAGTATAATAAAGGCCATATATGACTAACTCACAGCTAACATCATACTCAACAGTGAAAAGCTGAAAGCTTTTGGGGAGAAGATATGAAGAACAAGACAAGGATGCCTACTCGTGCCTTTTTTATTCAACACAATACTGCAAATCTTAGCTAGAGCAATCAGACAAAAAAGATATCCAAATTGGTAAACAAGAAATAAAAAATTGTCACTATTTACAGATGACATGATACTACATATTGAAAACCCTTAAAACTCCACCAAAAAACTATTACAATAAACAAATTCAGTAAAGATGCAGGATACAAAATATACAGTGTAATCTGCTGGGTTTCTATACACTAATACAAACTACCAGAAAGAAAAATTAAGAAAATAATTCCATTAAAATTGCCTTGAAAAGCAGAAAATACCTATAATTAAATTTAACAAGGAAGTAAAAGACCTGAGCTCTAAAAACTATTAAGACATTGACAGAAGAAACTAAAGATGACACAAATAAATGGAAAGATATACCATGTTTATGGCTTGGAGGAATTAATACTGTTACAATGTTGCTATCACCCAAAGCAATCTACAGATTCGATGTAATCCCCACCAAAATTCCAATAGCATATTTTCAGATAACTAGAACAAATAATCCTAAAATTTGTAGAGAAGCGCAAATCATCTATAAAAGTTGGCTATAAACAATTCTGAGAAAGAACAACAAAGCTGGAGATATCGTGCTCCCATACTTCAAACTGTATACTACGGAAGCTACAGAAATCAAAACAGATGGTATTGGCATAAAAACAGACACAATGATCAATGGAACAGAATAGAGATCCTAGAAATAAGTCCACACATACATAGTCAATCTATAACAAAGAAGGCAAGAAAATAAAATGGGAAAGAGACAATTTCTTCAATAAATAGTGTTGGGAAAACTGGACAGCTACTTGCAACAGAATGAAGCTGGATCACTTTCTTACACCATACACAAACATAAAATGAAAATATAAGACTTAAATGTAAGACCTGAAACCATAAAATTCCTAAAAGAAAACACAGGCAATAAATTCTGGACATCGTCTTAGCAGTATTTTTTGTATCTGTCTCATCAAGCAATGGACAAAATAAAAATAAACAACTTGAACCACATCAAACTGAAAAGCTTTTGCACAAAAAAGGAAATTATCAAAGGAATCTGCTGAATAGAAGGTATCTGTATCAGATAAGGTGTTAATGTCCAAAATATATATATATGCAACCCCACATCAAAAAACAAACAAAAAAACCCAACAATAAACAATCCAATTAAAACATGAGCAGAGGGGTGCCTGGGTAGCTCAGTTGTTAAGCCTCTGACTCTGGCTCAGGTCATGATCCCAGAGTCCTGGGATTGAAACCCACATCTGGCTCCCTTCCGGGTGGGAGGCCTGCTTTTCCCTCTCCCGCTCCTCCTGCTTATGTTCCCTCTCTGTGTCTCTATCAAATAAACAATCTTTTTTTAAAAGTGGGCAGAGGACTTCAATATACATTTTTTCCAAAGGAGACATATAGTTAACAGATACATGAAAAAACGTTCGACTTCACTAATCATCAGGGAAATACAAATCAAAGCAACAAAATCACCTTACACCAGAGAGAATGGCTAGTAGGAAGACAAGAAATAAAAAGTGTTGGCAAGAATGTGGAGAAAAAGGAACCCTATGCACTACTGGTGGGATTGTAAATTGGTACAGCCACTGTGGAAAACAGTAAGGAAGGTCCTCAAAAAAAAAAAAATAAAATAAAATACCAAACAATCCACTAATTCCACCTCTGGGTATTTACCCAAAGAAACAAACCCACAATTTGAGAAGATATGCACCTCAATTTTTATTTCAGCCTTATTTATAACAGCCAAAATATGGTAGCAACCTAAGTATCCATCCATAGATGGTTTAAAAAAAAAAAAAAAAAGATGTGGTATACACATACATACACAGGAATATTACTCAGCCATGGGAAAGAATGAGATCTTGCCATATGCAACAATATGGATGGACCTAGAAGATATCATGCTAAGTAAATTAAATCAGAGAAAGAGTAACACCATATGATTTCATCTATTCATGGAATCTAAAAAAAACCCATAAATACAAAAAATACACTGGTGGTTGTTAGAAGGTGGGGGGTTCAGGGATGGAAAAAAAGGGTGAAGAGGAGTGGTGGGTACAGGCTTTCAATTATGGAATAAGTCACAGGAGATGAAATCTATAGCACAGAAAATATAGTTAACGGTATTTTAACAGTGTTGTATGTTGACAGATAGTAGCTATGTTGTGTGAGCATAGAAGAACATATAGGCTTCTGGAATCATTACTTGTACCCCTAAAACTAATGTAACACTTACACTCCAATTAAAAAAAAAACTATATTGTAATAAAATTTTTAAAAAATTTGATCGTCCAAAAAAACGAAATCTTGCCATTCGCAATGACATGGATGGAACTAGCGGGTATTATGCTAAGGGAAATAAGTCAGAGAAAGACAATTATCATATGATCTCTCTGATAAGAGGAACTGGAGAGGTAGGGCAGGGGTTCGCAAAGGGGAAGGGAGGAGAAAAAAAATGGGACCAGAGAGGTGGACAAACCCTAAGAGACTGTTAACCTCAGGAAACAAAGTGAGGGCTGCTGGGGGTGGTGGGAGGGAGGGATGGGTGGCTGGATGATGGACACTGGGGAGGGTATGTGCTGTGAGTTGTGTAAGACTGATGATTCACAGACCTGCACCCCTGGGGCAAATAATACATTTTATAAATAAATAAACTGATGGTTAATTAATTTTCTTTTCACAGAGTTCTTAACATTTAAAATACAGATGAGGGTGCTTGGGTGGCTCAATGGGTTAAACCTCTGCCTTTGGCTGAGGTTATGACCTCAGGGTCCTGGGATCATGTCCCATATTGGGCTCTCTGCTCAGCAGGAAGCCTGCTTCCTGCCGTCCCCCGCCCCCCACGCCTGCCTGCCTCTCTGCCTACTTGGGATCTCTGTCAAATAAATAAATAAAACCTTTAAAAAAAATAAAATAAAATACAGATGATTGGGACACCTGGCTGGCTCTATTATTATGGCATGCAACCCTCAGAGCTCTAAGTTCAAGCCCCTCACTGGTGCAAAGATTACTTAAAAATTCAATCTTAGGGACGCCTGGGTGGCTCAGTTGGTTAAGCAGCTGGCTTCGGCTCAGGTCATGATCCCAGCGTCCTGGGATCGAGTCCCACATCGGGCTCCTTGCTCAGCAAGGAGCCTGCTTCTCCCTCTGACTCTGCCTTCCACTCTGTCTGCCTGTGCTCACTTTCGCTCGCGCTCTCTCTCTGACAAATAAATAAATATAATCTTAAAAAAAAAAAAATTCAATCTTAAAAAAAAAATAAAGATTATTTTAACATAAATTAGTACAGATGACCAAAAAGTTTTGAAACTTTGGGTAAATATTTTAAATTAAGAAGTTCTGAATTGGGACGCCTGGGTGGCTCAGTTCGTTAAGTGGCTGCCTTCGGCTCAGGTCATGATCCCAGTGTCCTGGGATAGAGTCCCACATCCGGCTCCTTGCTTGGCAGGGAGCCTGCTTCTCCCTCTGCCTCAGCCAGCCACTCTGTCTGCCTGTGCTCGCTCGCTCTCTCTCTCTCACTCTCTCTCTCTGACAAATAAATAAATAAAATCTTAAAAAAAAAAAAAAAAGAAGTTCTGAATTTTGGGGCATCTGGGTGGCTCAGTCTTAAAGCGTCTGCCTTCGGCTCAGGTCCTGATCCCAGGCTTCTGGGATCCAGCCCCACATCAAGCCCCTCATCAGGCTCCCTGCTCAGCGGGAAGCCTGCTTGTCCCTCTCCCACTCTCTCTGTCAAATAAATAAATTTTAAAAATCTTAAAAAAAAAAAAAAAAAGAGAGAGAGAGAAGAAAAGAAACTGACATTTACCAGCACTTCAGAACCACTCTGTCTTTTCATCCCCCTTTTTTAGGTGATTTGTTTTTCTCTTTTCCTTGCCTTACATCCATAAATTCAACAGTTACCCAAACCTATTTCGTCTATAACCCCAGGTCAAGCCACTCATCTTTTCACATCTCAAGTAAAGCCATCTTTGATAGTGCCCAGCTAACTTTTCCTATGAGATGGTTACAATCAGTGAGTCACGGTTTTGCTCAAGTTCAAACTCCTTAAACTTGGCCCTCAAAGTACTTCACAAAGTACTTCACATAAGAGTCTAATTTTATTTCTAGACTTCTGAATTAATCCCCTATAACAGGAATCCTAAACTCCAATTTAACTGGTTTTCCCTACTGTCTTCTGAAAAAGCCCAGCTGTCTCTTTCTGGTTCCTTATTCTTCTAACATTATTTGGAAAAAGACACTGTCTTAGAAATAGTATAAGATTGAGAAGATAAGGGATACAGTTTAGTCAATATAAATAGCCAGTGCGTGCTATATGCCAAAAGAATTAGAGCCTAGGGACACAAGGATAGCTCAGATGTTTAAGCATCTGCCTTTGACTCAGATCACGATCTCATCAGGGAGTCTGCTTCTCCCTCTGCTCCCCATTTCTGCGCTAGCTCTCTCTCCAGTGCTCTCTCTCTCTCAAAATAAATAAAATCTTTTAAAAAGGGGAGTGAGAGTAGAGACTATTCGCTGATATATTTTTTGTTTTCTTTCCCCTTTAATTGGTCCTATACTACAGAAATTGTAAACATTTGTATTTACTGATCTACATTTACATACTTTGATTTTTAACTTAAAATTCAATTGCACGAACCTTTTACTGTTTGAAAGAAACATATATACTCATAAATCCCAGGGGTTTTTTTTCCCCATTATAGATTTATAGCTCAATAGAAATGATCCACAGCAGTTACAATTACTCCATTAATTCTTAGGAAATTTAATTATGGTTAAAAGAGCAAGAACTTGGCACTGACCAGGGTTGCTATCCTAAACCCGATCCCCCAACCCCCGATTTCCCCCTTATTTCCACCAGTGCGAAATTACGCAAATTGCTTAGTCCCCCTTTGCCTTCATCTGTAAAACTGGATAACACCTACTTCACAAGGCTGTTTTTGAAAATTAAATGAACAGGTGGAAACAATTTCACAGAGCTTCATACATACCAAGAGCCATATAAACAGAAATTATCAAAATTATTATTACTGCTCAAAAGCAACACTGCTACTGCCAAGACTAGATTGTTTGGAACCTTCATTTTTAATGATTTTGAAAACCTGAGCATAGGGCAGTGAAATTGCACTGTGGGAGAGCTGCCCGCATTCTTACAGAGCAAACTAAATTTGCGCCGTCTACACATTCACGTTTTCCTTACTTCACTCAATCCGTCTAGAAGGCAAATGATTAGAAAAAAAGAGTATATAATTGCTGACCATGACAAAGTCGTAGAAATACCCAACAGAGATTCAATGCCTGGGATTTGCTTGAAAATAACCTGTTGAGAAGGAGCCCAAGTGTTGACAATTGTTAAAACTGGGTGAAGGGTTCGCCAAGTTCCTCTCAACCTCTCTACGTTTGAAGATCTCCATAATAAAACGTGTTTTTAAATGTCTAAAGGTCGATCTTTTCTGTGGGGCTCCACGCGACTAGTTACGTTCAGGAAGCTACACTGGGAACTACTGGGAGGCGAAAAGTAAAACAGCAACACCAGCCAGGTGAGACTGGTTAAGCCTCCCAGGCAAGCAGCAGGCGAGCGTCTCCTCCCAGAGTCCACTAGGCCCGGCCCGGAGGCGCACCCGCGGAGTCCGGCCGGTCTAACCCCGGGAAAGAGCGCAACGCCCAGGGTCTTCCTGGGACCGCCGCCGGGCGGCTGGCGAGAGACTTGTGGGCTCGGAAAGATGGACCTAAGGGCCGGGGGCGAGCGGGAGATGTGGGTGGGTGAGTCCCAGCCTTCAGGGCGAGTCAGCTGACTTCTCTCCGCTCCGCCGGAGCTCCAGCCCCAGCAAAGCCCTCGGCCACCCGGCTGCCCGAGAACGTCTCCGCCTCCCTTCATCCACCGCACAGACTCCCAACCGGCCCACGGAGCCCGCCGTCTTCCCCGCATGCCCGAAACGGGGACTCCTTCAGCTTTGACTTTGTTACCAGGGCTTCCCACCGCCCTCAGGCCTGGTGGGCCTCTTCGAAACCCCCTCAACCGCTTTCTTGGGTCCCTAGCCCCACTCACCTCCGCCGCGCGGCAGCCAGGTGCCTTCGTGAGCTTCTCCGGCTTCCAGCTTGGCTCTCCCGGGGAGTTACTGCCAATCACCCAACCTCCGCCCCAAATCCGGACCAGACTGACCAATCAGCTGGTTCTTACGGCCCGGAGGCGGGTACTGAGAGCCTGGACCGGACGCGAGACGACCCGCCCACAGGCCTGCAGCCACTTCTCACTGTGAATGTGCGCAAGCGCGGTGCTTGGCTAGAGGCGGGCGCTTTCGCGTGGACTTCGCTTTGTGTCTTCACTGCTCTGCCCTGGAAAGTACTTTGTTAGTGAACCCCGCTCTCTAAGTGTGTAGCAAGACCCGCATTCTGAACGTAGCCACAAGTGTGTATTACCCTGAAAGAAGCTAGGAGTTCTAAGCCCTTGTTAACCTGACTTGTGTTGAGTCCTTTTATCCCACGCTATTGAGACTTGTGTTTAGCCGGCAGATCTTCCCACGTGAACTTAATATCCCGGGTGTGTTTGTGTTGAGGGGAGTTGAGGGTGCGGAGTGTCCAAAGAGCATGGATGACGATTTTACTGTCCTCAGTTCCATCTGTTTAGTCTGATTCGTGGGCCGCATGTTTTTGTTTTTTTTTAAATAGTTGAATATTTGGGGACACTAGATTTCAAGAAATCCTGCCATGAAAATGATCATTACATCTATAGCTAACAATATATTCAACATGGTAACGTGCGTAGGCCCAAGTCGAAATTCATTTGTAGAGAGAAAAGCCTGCTTAAGGATTTCTGAATGGCCTTTAAAGAGGCTGTTGCTGATTGGCTGTCGCTGATTGGCTGTCTCTCTTACCCTCCCTTTGTAATTGATCCCACAGGTCACTCAGCAGGCGCAGATCCTCGGTGGTTTTTATTCCCGTGCCCAAGTCTCTTCAGGGTGAGGGCTTCCCGACTTCAGCAAGAGCATTAATCCATTTGGGAGCCCATTATGACTGTACAAAGATTTTTAAAAGCCTTTAACCACGCCCTCAGGAAGCCTCCGGGCTAACAGGAAGACAGAAACACAAACTTAACCAAATGTTCTCATGGAAGAATAGTGGAAGCCTGGAAGACGGGCCTAAGCCAGCCCAAAGGCTCAGGGGAACGCTTACTAGAGGTGTGGTTGGGCTGAGGCTTGATGATTAGCTTCTGAGCTAAAGGAGAGGAAGCAAAACATAGCATTTCTGGCAAAGTTTACTTGCTGAGATCTTTAAAGGGTGGATTTACTGGGGCGCCCGGGTGGCTCAGTGGGGTTAAGCTGCTGCCTTCGGCTCAGGTCATGATCTCGGGGTCCTTGATTCAAGCGCTGCATCAGGCTCTCTGCTCAGCGGGGAGCCTGCTTCTCTCTCTCTCTCTCTGCCTGCCTCTCTGCCTACCTGTGATCTTTCTCTGTCAAATAAGTAAATAAATAATCTTAAAAATAAAGGGGGGAAGTGGATTTACTGCAAAGCTAATGAAGCTTGAGCTCAGACCCCCTGACTTGCACCCAAGACCCAAGGGGGGACCCTAGCACTGAGTTCACATATGTTGTCTTCTACTCTTTAAAAAGAAGATGGCTTAAAGCAACCTTCAAACAGAGATTGGTTAAGTGCTTTTTTTCCCCATTCCAGCTTTCTTTTCTTCACATTTCTCTGCATGCTAAGTGCCCTCCAGTGACCTTGAGCATTTTGAGGATCTGGGTGAGGGGAGGACGATTAAGTTGAATTTAGCTTCCTTTTGTGATTAGTTATTATGGACTCTCACACTGTTGTAATGTCTTCCCAGAATATTTCTAGCCATACTATATGCCATCTCACAGATGGCCTATGGATGTGTCTTCTGGCACGTGGCACCAGAGTATGTGGCCCGTGGAGGAGAAAGGATGGAAAATGTTTTGAGACAGAAATTAGGGGATGATCTTCCAGTCATTGTACTTGAAGTTATAATCAGTGTGCTTCACTTTTTGCCTTCAATAAGCTTTATTTTAGAATAATTTTAGACTTACAGAAATGTTGCAAAGATTGTTCAGAATTCCTGTTTACCCCTCACCCAATTTCACCTAATGCTAACATAATGCATTACCATGATGCATTTATAAAATTAAGGAGCTAATATTGGTACATTACTATTTACTAAACTCTAGACTTTATTCAGGTTTTATTAATGTCCTTTCTCTGTTCCAGAATCCTATCCAAGATGCCACATTGCATTTAGTCATCATGCCTCCTTGCTTAGATTCCTGGTCTATGACAGTTTCTCATGATGTCCTTGTTTTTCATAACCTTGATACAACCATGACAGTTTTGAGGAGCATGGTCAGGTATGTTATAAAATATGCCTTGATTCGAATTTGTCTGCTGTTTTTCTCATGATCAGACTGGGATTGTAAGGTTTAGGAGAAATACCACACACTGAGATGCCCTTCTCATCACATCATATCAGGGGGTACATGATGTTAGCATGATTTATTTCTGCTGATTTTAACTTGACCATGGTAGTATTTGCTAGTTTCTCCACTATAAAATTGCATTTTTTTACCCTCTTTCCATATTCTCTTCTTCAGAAGCAAGTCACTAAATCTTACCCACCCTCGAAGGTCATAAGAAATTAAGCTTCAACTCCTGGAGTGGAATATCTACATAAATAACTTATCATTCTTCTCTAGGTAGGATTTGTTTCTTCTGCCCATTTACTTATTTATATTCAATCATTTATTCATAAAGAATCATGTATATTTATTTTCTATTTCGCTTATATTTTCTATATACAACTTCTCTTAGTGGACAGAGTTAGGATCCCTGACCCCTGGTATTCACACCCTTACGTAATCCCCTTTTAAAGAGGGTGGATTTTACATAGTGACCTCCTTCTAATGAATCAAATAAAAGAGTGATAGGATGGCAATTACAAGATTAGTTTTAAAAAAGTGTGGCTGGGGCGCCTGGGTGGCTCAGTCGTTAGGCGTCTGCCGTCGGCCCAGGGTCCTGGGATCGATCCCCGAATTGGGCTCCCTTTTCTGTGGAAAGCCTGCTTCTCCCTCTCCCACTCCCCCACCTTGTGTTCCCTTTCTCACTCTCTCTCTCTCTCTCTGTCAAATAAATAAATAAATCTTTAAAAAAAAAAAAAAAGGAGTGTGGCTTTCATTTTGCTTGCTCTCTCTTGGTCTCTCCTTCACTCTCTGAGAAGCTACCTGCCATATTGTGAGCTGTGGTAGGGAGAGACTTATGTGGCAAGAAACTGAGGGAGGCCTCTGGCCATCAGGCAGCAAGCAACTGAGGCCCTCTTTTCATCAGCCTCTGAGAAACTGAATCCTGCTAACAGACATGTGAGTGAACTTGGCAAAAGATCGTCTCTCAGTTGAGCCTTGAGATGACTGGAGTTCCACTGATACCTTGATTGCAGTCTTTTTTTTTTTTAATTAGCATATAATGTATTATTTATTTCAGGGGTACAGGTCTGTGAACCATCAGTCTTACACAATTCACTGCACTTACCATAGCGCATACCCTCCCCAACGTCCATCAGCCAGCCACCCTATCCCTCCCTGCCACCCCAGCAACATTCAGTTTATTTCCAGAGATTAAAAGTCTCTTATGGTTTATCTCTCTCCCTGGTCCCATCTTGTTCCATTTTTTCTCTCTGTTCCCCCCATGCACCCCCGCCTTGCCTCTCAAATTCTTCATATCAGAGAGATCATTATGACAATTGTCTTCATCTGATTGACTTATTTCACTTAGCATAATACCCTCTAGTTCCATCCACAGAATGGCAAATGGCAAGATTTCAGGGGTTTTGATGGCTGCATAGTATTCCATTGTGTGTGTGTGTGTGTGTGTGTGTGTGTGTGTATCACATCTTTGTTATCCATTCATCTGTTGATGGACCCTTGATTGCAGTCTTATGAGAGACTCTGAACCAGAGACCTGAGCTAAGGCACACATGGATTCTGCATGCACAGAAACTATGAGATAATAAGCAATTATTGTGTTAAGCTGCTAAGTTTTGGAGTGATTCACTAGGAAGCAATAAATATCTAATACAATTTCTGTCTTCTCTGCAAGATTGATGGTCCTGAAACTCCACTTTGGATCGTATGTTTAAAAATACATATGCTCAGGCCACTTCCCTGAATCTTAGGTGATTGTTTTACGCAATTAAGTTGGGAAATTAATGTAGAAGGTTACAAGGCAATCAATTTGGGGATTTTAGGAGAAAATGGACTCTCCTTTTCTATTTAGTATATCTGATCTTGGAGTTCCTCACCCAAATAAACGGCTCAGCTTACTTGGCAGAATCCAGAATAACTGAAACTTCAGTAGTTATTTATTGAAAAGAGGAGAAAGAATCGGAGTTCTCGCTTATTCACTGTGCAGCCTTGAAAAAGTCCCTTGACCTTTCTGTGCCTCCAAATTCCTAAAAGACTTAAGAATTATAGTGCCCCTGTTTAGGCAGAGATTTATCCATCATCAAGTATATTTTAGACAATGGAAAGGTAAACAAGGCCAGTTGTGGGCCAGCTTCCTTGCAGAAATTTCCCAAAAAGGTCAGATTCCCATTTGTTTTTATTGGTAGATGGTGAAGCTGAATTTTTTTGTAGAAGGAATATGAGCTTCCAAGTCAGACAGACCCTCTGCCTTTTATCAGCCATATGGCGCTGGCCAAGTCAGTCAGCCTCCCCAGGTCTCATTTCCCTGAACTGCACAGTGGGGAAAATAGTCACCTCACAGGATAGCCCTGAAAACCGATTGTGTAACATTTGTAAAATACTTAGGATTACACCTGATTTATCACAAGGACCCAATAAATAATACCCATTTGGTGAGAAAGGCTGACTATTCTGCAAGCTTTAAACAGTATCCTCCCTGAAAATCCAGACCCTCTCTCTAGTTCAGCATTTTTTCTAGCTCCAACTGCCTGTCTATAGAAAATATAACACATTAAAATGGGCCTTAAGAGGTTCCAAGTTAGAATCCAGAAAAGCCTAACTGGCAAAAGGCCCCCAGGTAGACAGTGAAATGCCCATGTGGGGGCATTTTAAGACAAGGTGAGGCCGCATGTGTCATTTATTAGCTAACTGGTCACCTTGAGGCATGTTTTTAAAGAAAAGCAAGCTGAATGCTTCTTAATATTTACCAGTTTTCAGAATCATTATTACACATCAACTATTTTGTTACCCTGAAATATAACACACACAAGAAAGGCAGTTTAAATGTTTGTTTTGATTCTCTCCACTTATTACATTTCCACAACAAAATCTGAGAGTTTTCTATCCAGTATTCCTGCCAGCAACTTTGTGTCATTTTGATTTTTTACCAATCTGATCAGCATCATGATTATTCTCACTGTTAAATTAATTTGCGTTCCTTTATTAAAGGTGGGTTTAAATATCTTCATGTTTATTGGACTTTCTCTTGATTAAATACTAATTTTTATTCTTCATCCAACTTCTATAGGGTTGTTCAATCCTTTCTTGACAATTTGTGATAAATTTTTGACTACTGGCCTCTATTGACCCACAGAGTTACAAATTTACCCTCATATCTATTGTTCATTGACATTGCTTATATATTTTTTGCTACAAAAAAAACTACTTTTTTTGTTTATTTATTTATTTATTTGAAAGACAAAGATCACAAGTAGGCAGAGAGACAGGCAGACGGAGAGGAAGCGAAGCAGGCTCTCTGCTAAGCAAAAAGCCTGATTCCGGGCTCAATCCCAGGACCCTGGGATCATGACCTGAGCCAAAGGCAGAGGCTTTAACCCACTGAGCCACCTAGGCACCCCAACACAAAAATCTACTTTTTATTTTATTTTTTTTATTTATTTATTTTTAAAGATTTTATTTATTTATTTGTCAGAGAGAGAGAGAGCGAGAGCGAGCACAGGCAGACAGAGTGGAAGGCAGAGTCAGAGGGAGAAGCAGGCTCCCTGCGGAGCAAGGAGCCCGATGTGGGACTCGATCCCAGGACGCTGGGATCATGACCTGAGCTGAAGGCAGCTGCTTAACCAACTGAGCCACCCAGGCGTCCCAAAAAACTACTTTTTAGAACTACTTTTTAGAAGTGGAATAGGTCTATTTCTTTCTAACTTCAGAGTTTCTAGTCTTATTTAAGATGTCACCTACTTCTATAGTTGTCTGTAGTGTGTATGTATCTTAAAGGATTTTTGCTATTTTATTTTACACTTCAGTTTTTAATCCATCTGGAATTTAAGTTTTTTTGGTAAATAATGTATATAAATACAATTTTATTTTCATTCAGATAAATAAAAGTGCTTCTATTTATAATTATTTCTCATCCTCTAAAATTTTCTATTTTGACATGCCTTTTAGCCTACATATTAGATAGTATGTGTATAGAATTTATGAATAAATAATACACATTTATCAGAGCCATGTGCTCAAAACGTTTTTAAGGCTGAAAGTAGTACTTCATCAAAGGTTTTGGAAACCGCCATACTAGACCATAAACTCCTTGAGGACAGTAATTATGTTTTCTCTTATGTTTGAATCCAGTGCTAAGACTGTCTCTGTAATCTTGGCAAAGAAAATAGTTTTAAAATTGCATAAATGAAAACTGCCATTATCTGATTCATGGTTCTTAAGCAACACAGCTGTTGAGGAACTTGACATTCCAGCTGTGTCCTGTGGCAAGATATCGGAGGCTAAGAACAAGCAATGACTCATAACAGCAAGTAGTATAACTTTATTGGTGTCAAGTTCATCCATTTTTAATATGGGAAAATAAATTCTTAAAGCCTTAGTATAACTTTATTGGTGTCAAGTTCATCCATTTTTAATATGGGAAAATAAATTCTTAAAGACTTATAATCCTTAGGTGCTTATGAAATGGTTAATTATTTTTTGTGACTACAATCCTTGTCTTTTAAGGCCAGTCATCTAACTCTCTGTAGCAGCAGTTGGTAAGGAAGAATTAATCTTCTCAATACTTTAATGTCATGGGCATGATTATATTTAATTTTACATTTTGAACTTCCAAAAGACAAAGACTCTATTAAACATACATTCTACCAAAAACCTATGTCATCAATTACTAGCTGGGAATTACCATTTATAATTGACAAATAGACAATTACCATTTGTGTTCTCCCTTTCTGATATACAAATTAATCTTAGAAAAAATAGGAAGTTGTAGCACCTGGCTGGCTCAGTTGGTGATGAGTTCAAGCCCCATGTTGGGCATGGAACCTACTTAAGAAGAGAAAAAGCAAATTTACTTTCTGTGTTATTGCATTGTTTTCGATAACAATACTGAACACAATTTCATTTACTCAGTCAAACGGATTATGTTTAACCTGTCTGTGTCCTTTGGACTTCCTAGATTTACTTTTTTACAGCTTTTTTTTTTTCTTATAGTAAATGTATGACAATTTTCTTTTATCCCTACCCCCGCCCCCCAGTTCCAGCAGTTGGTTGGTCTGGTCAGTTATTAGGTATCAGGCTGGTGCTTCTACCGCTGGACATTATGCATCATTTCTTTTTACTTTTTGTTTTGGATTAAGTATTCACTTACCACCACTCCCTCTTCTGACTTGGGAAACAGAAACCATGCCAGAGAGTTGCTTTTGCTATTGGTCAAACAGTGTGAAAGAGACCTTTTCTATTCCACTTTGCTTGTATTTTTCTTCTTGAGCTTGTTAGAAGGAAGAAGATAACCAAGGTTACAGAGAGGCAAAGAAATTTGAGCAGAAGTAACTGTTTGGATTTTATTTTTTAGTTTTCTTTGAAGTATTTATTTATTTGACAGAAAGAGAGTACAAGCAGGGGGAGCCGCAGGAAGAAGGAGAAGCAGGCTCCTGCTGAGCAGAGACATCCTGGGATCATGACCTAAGGAGAAGACATACTCTTTTTTTTTTTTTTTGAAGGCATACTCTTAACCCACCAAGCCATCCAGGCGCCCCAGCTGTTTTGGATTTTAAATTCACTTAGGAATCAAAGTATTGGAGACAATTGCATAGAACACAGTCTGGAGATTCCCCCCCCCCCCCCAAGTAAGCTCTACATCCAACTTGGGGCTTTAACTGAGGATCTGGATGGAGAGTTGCATGCTCTATGACTGAGCAAGCTTGGCGCCCCGGGGATATTTGGTCTCATGCACTCTCTTTCCCCATTAGAGGCCTCTTAAATTCCTTGAGCTACGTGGCAAAAACAAATTGTGAAAGAGACTCTAGACTCCATTCAGTTAAGTTATTGGTGCAGTAGATGCAGTATTCTCAGACTGGCCTGTGGAATTTAAATTACAGTATATTTAGAGAAATAGCTTTAAAAATCAAGATCTATACTTAAGCAAAACAAAACCGCCAGTGACTAGCATTGATAAAAGTATATAAATCCTTACTATTATAAACTAAATAGAAGACAATATCTAAAAAATACTTTATGACGGATTTGAGAAGATTCTCTCTGACTGTAAGTCCCTTTCCCTTACAAGAAAAAAAAAATCCTCCCAATAAGAAGTTATTATTTAAAATAAACAAAAAACTGTACTTCGCAGCCGTCGCGTTTAGGAACACAGTGAACACTACCAAGAAATGAACGCAATCCAAAAAAAACACCTAACATAGGGTTAATGTTCTTACCAAAAACTCAAATAATTAAGACTCACAAAAACGAAGAAATAGGGACGCCTGGGTGGCTCAGTTGGTTGGGCAGCTGCCTTCGGCTCAGGTCATGATCCCAGCGTCCTGGGATCGAGTCCCACATCGGGCTCCTTGCTCCGCAGGGAGCCTGCTTCTGACACTGCCTTCCACTCTGTCTGCCTATGCTCGCTCTCGCTCACTCTCTCTCTGACAAATAAATAAATAAAATCTTTAAAAAAAAAAAAAACAAAAAAAAAACCGAAGAAATATCACGAAAATACTTTATTCCACCTGAAACAGCTGCCAGAGAAAAACGTAACATTTGAATTTCCGAACGCAGGAGCAGACAGGTTACTTCGCGCGGGGATGCTGGGAATTGTAGTCGGGAAACTAAAACGGTTTCTCCGCCCGGACGCAAGTTTCTTCGCTCAGTGCTTAGCGGACGGACACTCGTTCGGCCCAAGCCCGGTGTTCCTGTGCTCTCATTGGACCCTTCCGTTCAACCCTTAGTGCATTTCCCCTAGATCACCAATGAACGCTTTAGTTTAAGAAGGCCTTCACGTACTGGGCGTCTTAGCCTCGCGTTGGAATGCTATCAGCCAATGAGAGGCCAGAACTGACAGATGTTGCAGGGTCATGGGGGAGAGTCCGTACAGCCTTTCCCCGCCAGCGTCCTCGCTCTTTGGCTCTTCGAGTTAACCTGGTCGTTTGCTACTGCTGAGGCCGCGTCTGCCGACGGAGGGACCCGCTCGGCGGCTTCTGGGTCCCTCTGCCTCATTCGTTGGTGTGGCCCTGATGGTGCGGCAGGCTCTGGACTCCTGAATCGCTGGCGCGGTATGTAAGGGTCTAGGGGAGGCAGACAAAGCGGTGGAGCCAGGAAGGCCGCGGAGAGCGGCCCCTGCACCAAATCTGCGAGTCGGCCTGGGCCGAGGCGCTCTCCTCCGGCCTTCCCGAGACCCAGCAGTGCGTCCCACCAAGCGCTTTAAAGCGCCTTGTCCCGATATGTCCTGTAAAAATGTTAGCTTTGTTCATTTCCTCTCCATCCCCGGCACTCCGATTTTTTCGAACCCTGGGGTTAATGGCTGTCATCTCACTTCATCTCTCCAGCTTGTTCTTTGGTAAATGTTTTGTGCACCTGCATGTCTGCTAGGAGTGGAAGGACATTGTGTTTGTGTCTATTCGAAAGAGATCAGCTTTCACATTCTTGTATTTTAAATAACTTCTTGGAGGCCTTCGTGCAGTTAGCAACTCCTTTCGTGATAGTGCACTGATGTGTGAGGGAGGTGCAGAATATACCCCAACACCTGGTGGAATAGAAGTACCACAGGATCAAGTATATAGTTCTTGTTTGGTAACTGCTGGTGCTCGCCTCAAGTTATTTTCTTGATCCTGACAGTCGTTGGGGATTATTGAGAGGAAACTGAGGCTCAACTCTCCAAGAGTTACAGTTAGTTGCTAGTAAAGTAAAGCCAGATCTGAACTCAATGCTTGGGTTATTTTTTAAAAACTTGCTTAACTGAATATGGATTTAGGTTGTGGGTGTGTACTCTCTGCAGCTCTTAGTTATAAGAGATCTGAATCATTCTTTGAACCGAATGGTAGGTTTTGGCTGAAGAATTGGAAATTATAATTATAGTCTCATATGTATCACCTAAATTCCCAGTTCCATCCAGCAGGATAGGCCTCACCTGGGGATTTTTTTTGGACATGCAGAATCTCAAGCCTCACTATCTGCTGAATCAGATCTGCTTTTGAACAGATCCCTTAGATAATCAGAGTACTCCTAAAAGTTTGGGTAGCATGTATTGTCTTATGATCTCTTTGTCCAAATTGAGCTAAACAAAAAGAGAAAATAAAACAGAAAGGTTTTTTCACGTTTTCCTCATTTGCTATTGAGGCTTTGATTTTTCGTTATGTCTATATTGGCAACTTTAGCTTAGCAGCCAAAAATCTTAAAACAGAAAAGAATATTTAAAAAGTTATTAAAAGCTAACTTGTAAGTCGTCATCAGGTATTGGTAAAAAAAAAAAAATGATTGAGATAAGAGAGATAATTAAATAATACTGCTAACAAAATTTCAGGAACCTTCTGTTTACTTACAAAATCTACATGGTTCTCCGCCATAATTTCCCCCCACAATTTTCTTCTTTTGATGAAAAGCTTCCATTTTCTTTGGAAGGAGTCATTAAATTTGCTACTGCTGGGGGTTTGCTACTACTAGTGGGGGTTTATTTTAGTTTATTTATTTGGTTATCTGGTAATGAAACCAAAACATGGTCCCAAATTTACTTATTGTCATGTTGCATGATAATTAAAGTATTTCGTAGAATTTAAATGTTCATGGTTTTATTCAGATGTTCCCAGCCATATTAAAAGGACATGCAGTTATTAACCACCGTTAAGTTTTAATTGCTCTTATTTGCACCAGGAATCACCTGGGTGCTTATTAAAATCATGTGTTGGGCCCTACCTCCAAGGATTCCTAGTGAGGTGTGGGTAGGGGCCTTGGATCTGCATTTTAATAATCCCAGCTTATGCTGATGCAGGCTGTCCAGGTCCACATTTCTTGGCATTAGTATTTTAAATGAAGAGTGAAACTATAAAGCAAGCTTCTTTTCTTTTTTTTCTTAATTTCTTTCTTTCTTTTTTTTTGAAATATTTTATTTATTTATTTATTTGAGAGAGACAGGGAGAACAGTAGAGGAGCACACAGAGGAGCAGACTCCCAATATGGGGCCCTGTCCTGGGACACCGGGATCATGACCTGAGCTGAAGGCAGATGCTTAACCCACTGACCATGTAGGCACCCTGCAAGCTTATTTTCTTTTGAACCTAATTTACTACTCCTTATTAGAAGAAGAGAGCTGTTTTTGTTTTTGTTTTTAACTTAAGTTTTGGTTCATTGGTTGCTACAAAATTACTCAGATAAATGTATTTAAAATGTTATTTGAAAATTGTTTTGAGGGATGCCTGGGTGGCTCCTTTGGTTAAGTGTTTGCCTTCTGCTCAGGTCATGATCCCAGGGGTCTTGGGATGGAGCCCCGAAGCTTCTCCCACTCCCTCTGCCTGCTGCTCCACCTGCTTCTTTCTCTGTCAAATAAATAACTAAAATCTTTAAAAAATATATTTTGAGGGCGCCTGGGTGGCTCAGTGCGTTAAGCCGCTGCCTTCGGCTCAGGTCATGATCTCAGGGTCCTGGGATCGAGTCCCGCATCGGGCTCTCTGCTCAGCGGAGAGCCTGCTTCCCTCTCTCTCTCTCTGCCTGCCTCTCCATCTACTTGTGATTTCTCTCTGTCAAATAAATAAATAAAATCTTAAAAAAAAAATATATATATATATATATATATTTTGAGATTTGCCAATTTGAGAATAAGAGAGGGTAACATAGAATGAATACCAAAATGTATCATTTAAAAAACATTTTTTCCAGCCTAGGAAGGCTAACATTTTTATCAAACAATTTGAGTGTGTGAAAATGATACAATTAACACAAAGACTAAATGTATCTAATACATGAATTGGAGATAAAGTTCCAACTTTTGCTTACCTGTTTGCATTTTCTCAACTGCTCCATAGCTATCTTATAAAAACGTCTATGTGAATTCCTCAACCCACAGAAGTACTGATCATTTAACAGGATTTAGACAATTCTCAGAAAAACTTGATTTTGACAAGAATATTACATAAGGAAAGAAAAATGAACTCTTAACACTGAGGAAATCTCTTAAAGTTTTACCTAAAAACTCATGTAATTTAGGGGAGAAATCATAGCTTCTTTCTACCTTTCTTGCATTCATGCCACAGGAAATGCAGTGCTTGACCCCAGCATCTGCCTCTGTTGTGTTAGGATTTTTGATGCCTTGTGATATTCCTGACTTTTTCCTTGGAAGGTCTTATTTGAGTCCTCCCCGTCTCCATGGGCTTTGAAAACTGAAAGTTTTAAATGTTTTGGCTTTTCTTCATCTCAAAGGACCAAGAAAGGCCATAAAGTTTTCAGCATCATTTAAACTGAATGATTAAATATATCTAAGAACTCCTTAGCTAAGATTGGAGCTCTCCGGTTACACAGCCAGAGGTGAATGCAAAAGGACCCCTTCCAGTGTATTTGGTTCTTAAATATAACTTGGCTCTTGGGCCTTTGAGTCAGTAATTGGTTCTTCAGGTTCCAGTTTGGATAAGATTGGTGCTGTTGACAGCACTTTATAAAGCTCATGGATAAGGTGGTTTGTAAACAGGGATATTGAGGATGTTGAAAATAGAGGCACCTAAGAGGCAGCATGCTTCCAGTCTTATCTCTGTGCGTTCAGTTTGTTGCTTTTTTTCTAAATTTTTAAAGATTTTTTTAAAAGATTTTTAAAATTTATTTGGCAGAGATCACAAGTAGGCAGAGAGGCAGACAGAGAGAGTAGAGGAAGCAGGTTCCCCACTGAGTAGAGAGCCTGATGCGAGGCTCAATCCCATGACCCTAGGATCATGACCCTAGCCGATGGCAGAGGCTTTAACCCACTGAGCCACCCAGGTACCCCTCTAAATTTTTTTAAATGGCCACAATATAATATTTTCATTTTTTGAAAATAACCTGCCAAATACTATCTTGTTAAAGGCCTGTTTTCTGAGTCCTTTATTTTGCATTTGCTTGCATACCTAAAAAAACTAATGTATTTTATCTTGAATAGGATTTCTTTTTGCCATATTATATGAATTAAACTTGCTTAGCATTGGTTTTAAATTGCTTAGAAGTCATTCCAATACCATTTATTGAGTGATCTTACTATTTTTTTTTAAAAAGATTTATTTGTTTGTTTAACAGAGAGATCACAAATAGGCAGAGAGGCAGGCAGAGAGAGAGGGGGAAGCAAGCTCCCTGCTGAGCAGAGAGCCCGATGCAGGACTCGATGCAGTGCTCGATCCCAGGACCCAGGGATCACAACCTGAGCCGAAGGCAGAGGCTTAACCCACTGAGCCACCCAGGCGCCCCATAATCTTACTATTTTTGGTTCCATGTAACTGAACACTATTTATTGAGCATTAACAATATGCTAAGCACCAGTCCTTTCCATGTATTTCTTTTTTATTTAGACAATACACTTAAAAAAAAAAAAAAGATTTTATTTATTTCTTGGACAGACCGAGATCCCAAGTAGGCAGAGAGGCAGGCAGAGAGAGAGGAGGAAGCAGGCTCCCTGCTGAGCAGAGAGCCGGATGCACCCCAGAACCCTGGGATCATGACCTGAACCCAAGGCAGAGGCTTTAATCCACTGAACCACCCAGGCGCCCCTAGACAATACACTTTTTTTTTAAATTTTTATTTTTTATAAACATATAATATATTTTTATCCCCAGGGGTACAGGTCTGTGAATCACCAGGTTTACACACTTCGCAGCACTCACCAAAGCACATACCCTCCTCAATGTCCATAACCCCACCCTCCCTTCTCCCAACCCCCCTCCCCCCAGCAACCCTCAGTTTGTTTTGTGAAATTAAGAGTCACTGATGGTTTGTCTCCCTCCCAATCCTATCTTGTTTCATTTCTTCTTCTCCTACCCACTTAAGCCCCCATGTTGCATCACCACTTCCTCATATCAGGGAGATCATATGTAGCTGTCTTTCTCCGCTTGACTTATTTCACTAAGCATGATACGCTCTAGTTCCATCCATGTTGTCGCAAATGGCAAGATTTCATTTCTTTTGATGACAATACACTTTTGATAGCTGCTATAATTAGCCCTAAGTTACAGATGAAGAAACTGAGACAAAGAGTAAGGGATTTGCCTGAAGTCATATTTACCAAGCAGTGGAGCCTTGGTCTGACTCACTGAGAGTCTGCTTTCTTATATTGAATGTGTAAGTAACTTTCCTGGAAGAAGTATCTTTCTATTGTGCAGGCCCCCTCTCCTCCAATACCTGGTAAGGCCAGTTCTGCATTACTACCTTTTCTCCCCAAAATAGCCTTTAGTAGTCTTTCTGGAATTACAGAAAAATTCTGTCCATCCCTTCCCTTTGCTAATTGGCATTGTTTTTGAAGTTGACACTAACCATACATGCTTATTTATTCATGGAAAGTATTTACACCTTTATATTCTTACTAATAAGGAATGTGCAGTGTAACTTGGTGAATGGAAGTTATTATTTTTGACTTTCTGCACATACGAAGATTATTCCTTGATATTTTGTTTCTTTGGCTTTTGAATGTTTAGCATGTTTTCTAAAATATCCAGGTTTGCTTTTATGGGGAAAAGGTACGCAAATTTAAAAGGACTGCATAGAGGTGTGCCTGGCTTAGTGAGTTAAGCAACTGACCCTTGATTTTGGCTCAGAGTCCTGGGATCAAACCCCACATCTCATTCAGTGCTCAGGATGGAGGCTGCTGGAGATTTTCTCTTTCTCCCTCTACTCCTACCCCCATGCATGTGCATGAACTCATTCTCTTTCAAATGAATAAATCTTTAAAAAAAAAAAAAAGTATGGAAAGAAAAGAAAAAGACTATGGAAGAAACAAGCAGGGTTGCTGGTGAGTAGAGGGGTAAAGGGATGGGGTAACTGGGTGCTGGACATGGAAGAGGGCACGTGATATAAGGAGCACTAGGTATTGTATAAGACCTTTGTATAAGATGAATCACTGACCTTTGCCTCTCAAACCAATAGTATATTATATGTTAATTAAATTTAAATAAAATTAAATTTAAATAAAAATTTTAAAAGGCTGTGAAAAGTGGAAAGACTGTTGTTTAGGAGATAAAATTTTCTTTTATTTATTTAAAAGATTTCATTTATTTATTTGACAGAGAGGCAGGCAGAGAGAGAGTGGGGAAGCAGGCTCCCCACTGAGCAGAGAACTCTGTGATGTGGGGCTCAATCCAGGACCCTGAGATCATGACCAGAGGCAGAGGCTTAACCCACTGAGCCACCCAGGTGCCCCAGGAGATAAGATTTTAGTGTGCTTTTATACTCACTAGCTTTCGTTACATGGGGCAAATTATTTAACTTCTCTGTGACTGTTTCCTTATCTGCCAAATGAATTACCTCAAATTGTGTTCCATTCTTCTGAATATGGCACACTCAAGAGATGGCCAGGTGTGTTTAGATTCAGTTCATGTTCACTGTGATCTCCCTAACTCCTGGGGCCCGACACAGGGTGAAATACCCTTCTTGGCTTGTTTTTTCTTCACAGCCTTTTTTGACTCCCTCCTTTTTCCTAGGGGTTTTTATCTTTTGTAAACCCAGTATGCTGGGTTTTGTTCGTAGATGAATAAGAAAAAAAGCTTTCAGCTAGCCACATTCCCTGAGGCACTTGTGTTAGGCTCCAGAACTGTTCTAGAGGAAAAAAAGCACTGGCAGTGGTATAATTTGAGAAGTATAGTGCAGGTTATGAGCTTTAACTGTAAAGATCCTGTTTATTGTGACTTTAGTGTTAAAATATGTATTGCTAAAATGGAATTTATTGGAATATTGAAGGTGACATATGTTCTTTAAATGTGGGCATAAATAACTTGGTTTTTGGTGTGTTTTTTTTTTACTCAGCTTCTTATGTTCATTTTACTTAAACTGTGGAATTGCCAAGTCTCGAGTTTCTGTGTGATTTAGAGTCATCTGTTCTTTCTAAAGGTGTCGTAATCCTGATTGTTTGACAAATGCCAGAACGCACCTCGGCAGCCTAGAACTAATCTTGCAAACCGTTTCTACAGAATTTAAGAAGATTTTGTTCATGTGTATGGCATAGAAGATGAATTCGTCCTCCTCCACGATGAATGAAGAACCTGATGCTCTCTCGGTAGTTAACCAGCTCCGGGATCTAGCAGCAGATCCATTAAATAGAAGAGCCATTGTCCAAGACCAGGGATGTCTCCCTGGACTTATTTTGTTTATGGATCATCCCAACCCCCCAGTTGTCCACTCAGCTTTGCTCGTAAGTTGCCTTTAGTAATTTTAATCTCAGCGTGACAATTCTGCAATTTAGAAGAATTTGAAAAAGTGTTAGATGACATAAAAAATTAAAAGTGACTATAGAGTAAATAGTAGTAAGTCTGTATTTCTACATGTGCAGACTCGTGTGTGTCTGCGTGTACGGTCCTTTGACATAACTGGTAGCGTACTCATGCATGGAATGTTCTGTGACTTCCTTTATTCACTTACTAAGAAAGCTTGACGATTGTATCATTTCAGTATGGATAGACATATTAAAAAGATACTTGTTTTGTTTTTATTTTTTATTTTATTTTATTATTATTTTTTTAAGATTTTATTTATTTATTTATTTGACAGAGAGAGATCACAAGTAGGCAGAGAGGCAGACAGAGAGAGGAGGAAGCAGGCTCCCCACTGAGCAGAGAGCCTGATGCGGGACTCAATCCCAGGACCCTGAGATCATGACCTGACCCGAAGGCAGCGGCTTAACCCACTGAGCCACCTAGGCGCCCTGTTTTTATTTTATAATACTTTTGTTAAGGTCTGAATCACATACAAGTCACTTATTTAAAGTGTGTCATTCATTGGTTTTTAGTGTATTCAGAGTTACAGAGCCATCAGCATAATCAATACCTAGAACATTTTCATCACCTTAGAAAGAAACTCCTCTACCTGTTCCTTCCCAGCACCCCTTCCCTAAATAACCTCTTTATATCTCTGTATTTGCCTATTTGGGCAAAAAAAAAAAAAAAAAAAAGCCTATGTATTTTTTTACATAAATAGAATCATGTAATTCGTGGTTTTTGTGACTGGCTGCTTTCACTGAGCATGATGTTTTCAAGATTCATCTATATTGTCACATGTCTAGTACTGCATTCCTTTTTATGGCCAAATAAAAAAGGGAAATGCTACATTCTCTCTCTCTCTCTCTTTTTTTTAAAAGAGATTATTTATTTATTTATTTATTTGACCGAGAGAGAGAGAGAGAGAGAGAGAGAGAGAGAGAACAAGTAGGCAGAGAGGCAGGCAGGGGTCGGGGAGACTCCCCACTGAGCAGAGGCCCATGTGGGGCTCAATCCCAGGACCCTGAGATCATGACCTGAACAGAAGCAGAAGCCTTAACCCACTGAGCCACCCAGGCACCTCCCACATTCTCTTTATCCACCTGTCAGTAGATGGACTAAGCACTTGTTTTCATAGAAGATGGGAGGGAAAGATAAGGAAAGGAGAGGAAAAGAGAAAAACCTACAGGATCATAGCTAATAATGTAGAGGGAACTACCATGTTATGAGAAATGTGGGAACTAGAGGAAAGTGAAAGAACAATTTAAAGCAGTCAGGCAACAGAATGTGATAATTACACTAGGACAAATAATCTGGTTCTGTGAACAGAAAATGACATTAAAAAGAAAGACAGTTGGGGTGGAGGAGAAGAATAGTGGTAACTGTTGAAGATTTTAAAAAGTGCCTTGGGGTGGGCGCCTGGGTGGCTCAGTGGGTTAAGCCGCTGCCTTCGGCTCAGGTCATGATCTCGGGGTCCTGGGATCGAGTCCCGCATCGGGCTCTCTGCTCAGCAGGGGGCCTGCTTCCCTCTCTCTCTCACTGCCTGCCTCTCTGTCTACTTGTGATTTCTCTCTGTCAAATAAATAAATAAAATCTTTAAAAATAAAAAAAAAATAAAAAAAAAAAAATAAAAAGTGCCTTGGGAGACTTAATCAGCCAAGGGTAATGTGTGGACCTGATTTGGTTCCTAATTTGAACAAATCAAACATAAACGTATCTTTTTAGAGATTTTGAAATGAATATGGATTGGATAGTAGGTATTAAAGAGTCATTATTACTTGTGCAGGGTATCAGTTTATGAAGAGTGTTGGGCTCTAGATAGGGACTTGGGCCTGAAGGTAAGGTGGGCTTTTGGGGTGGACTAGACTTGGATCTATTTATCTAATTGTCAGAGCAAAAGCACAAGCGGGGGAGCAGGCAGAGGGAGAAGCATGTTCCCTGCTGAGCAGGGAGCCTGAGGTGGGACTTGATCCCCCGACCCTGTTTCATCACCTGATCTAACAAAGGCAGAGGCTTAACTGACAGAGCCACTCAGGTGTCCTTGACTTGGCTCTATTTAAATTCAGAAGGCTAGGGGCTGCTGGAGTAGAAGTTGTTTGAGGAGGCTCTGAGAGTTGTTACAGAAAATGGGACAGGTTGCTAACTGAGGAGAATGGTGAGATTGTTACAGTAGGTTTGAAGGCCGGATTAGCTCGGTAACACTGAATTGATAAAATACTTTAGGCTTACAAACCTCCTTTTTCACCTCCCTTGAGGCCCATATAGGCCCTGAGAGCCAAATACTTGGATTTGGTCAGAGTTCATTCTTGGTCAGGTAAGTTGTCTAGGGGTAGACAGAGGAATTCAGGATTTTGACAAAAGTATTTGAAATGATAGCCTGTAGATGCCAGGCTGAGCTGGAAGGGAGGTCAAGTCATGGAGGGACAGAGCTAGAGAGAAAGGAGAGGAATAGTGGATTCAAGGTCCCACTGAGTTTGAAGAGCATGTGTGGTGTTTTTATTATTCCGTTTTCTTGTCACTCTTACCTTATAAGCTGTACTCCTTTCTTTGGTTTCATATTATTTCTACTGAGACTGCTCTAATTCTTACCTTTGTTCCTCTCTACATAAATCCTTTTTCTGTGTTTTTTTTTTTTTATTTTTTATTTTATCACTGTTTTCCAGCAATGATTATGATGTGCTTTGGATGGATGGTTTTCTTTTTGTCTTATTTTTGTTGTTCTTCTCTTGGGATTTGTTGAGCTGCTTGGATATGTGTTTTTATAGTTTTCATTAATTTGGGGAAGTTGTCATCCACTATTTTTTCAGGTTTTTTTTTTGTCTCCTCACTCCTTCCAGTATTCCAGTTTCATGTATGTTAAATACTTCAAGTTGTCCTATAGGTCATTGTGCTGCTCTAATTTTTTTTTCTTTAAGTCTTCCACCCCCCTCTGATCTTCATCTTGGATAGTTTCTGTTGCTACATTTTAAGTTCACTGATCTTTTTTTCTGTGTTGTCTAATCTGTTCTTAACCCATCCAGTGTTGTTTTCATTTCAGATATTTTGTTTTTGTCCACGAGAAGTTACATTTGGAGCTTTTTAATATCTTCCATTTCTTTCCTCACCATGCTCATGTTTTCCTACTCATCCTTGAACATATGGAGCATATTTATAAAAGCTGTTTTAAATGCCCTTATTTTCTAATTTCATCTCTGTCACATCTTGATCTGTTTCTGTTGATTTCCCCCCTCCCCCGGTCAGATCCTTCCTCTCTTTTATTCTGCTCTGCAAATTCTAGCCACCTGGGGTGTTTTCTGACATCAGCCAATTCTCAGAGTCTGTTGGACACCAGCTGGGTGTCCAGCAATTGACTTCGGTTTAGTCTGCCCACATGGTGTTAAGTGTCAAACCCCCCAAATTTAAGGCTCACTCCCACAAGACTGCGTGCACTTCAAAGGCCAGGTGCAAGTATCAGGTCACCCGAATTTCTGACTGAGCAGCTATAAATTGGGTGTTCCAGTGGCTCCCTCCTCAAGTTTGATAATTTACTAGAATGGCACCAGATCTCAGGAAGCTACTTTACTTACATGTACTAGTTTATTATAAAGGGTACAAATGAATAGGTTTATAGGGCAAGGTCTGGAGGGGTCCTGAGTGCAGTACCATCTGTCCCTCTGGAGTTGAGGTGTGCCACACTCCTGGCAGGTGGATGTATTCCCCACTCTGGAAACTCTGAATCTCCTTGTTCAAGAGTTTTATAGAGCTTAATCTCCAGCACCTCCCCACCTCCAGCCAATGGGTGGGGCTGAAATTTCCCACCCTGTAATCTCTTGGTCTTTCTAGTGACCAGCCACATTCTGAGGTTATCTTGGAGCCTCAGCCCAGCTCACTTCTTTTAAATAAACCCTGGCGTGATCAAAAAGGCTGCCTTATGAGTAACAAAAGAAACTGCTCTCCCTCTGAAAATTGCAAGGGCTTTATAAAGGAGCTCTGCACCAGGAAATTGGCAAACACCAAATATTTATTTTTATTACACTGTACCACCCTAACCTCCCTACCTCTCTTCTCTGCATCTGTAACTCAGCAAGACCACTGGGTTCCTTTTGGGTTCCCGCTCCCTGTGCTAGTCTGAAAACTGCCTCCAGAGCAGTTAGGTGGGGGCGGTTACGAGGCCTTCCTCATTACTTCTCTCAGATATCACAGTCGTATGCTGCCTCTTGTTCAGTATGTTTAAGATATATTGTCCTGTTTGTTAGTTTTTTGTGGAGGGAGGCAGTTCCCACAGCAGTTAATCCTTTATGGACTGAAATGAAAATCAAAGTTAGGAGAAGTTGCAGAAATTATGGGAGATTATAGACAGAGAGGGGTCTTTGAACTTGTAATTTGGTAGGTGGTACCATTTTCATTGGGAAATGTAGCGTAGAGGACCAAGAGAAAATGTGAAGGTCAGTAGGCTGAGACGGCAAAGTTTTGGGTGGTGTAGTTCACAGACCTATCCCTGAGAAGCAGGTGCCAAAGTCTTCGGTAAATGATGAGTGATTAGGAATGGAATCCCTAAAGAATCAGAACGTGAAAGAAGTACTTGCAAAATGTACTTTACATTTTTGATTACACGTCAGTAAAAAATAAATTTTGAAAAGTGTACTTTACATTTTAAGAAAAAAGCACCGTAGAAGTTAAGCTCCCAAAATAGAAATTTGTGTGAGTTTATCTTTTGCTTTTCAGTAAAAAAAGGACATTTTAAAGGTGAATTGTAAAACTAGAAACAGTTCATTCTGTAAAGGTGGTTGTATGTTTTGCCTCTCTCAGCAGTTTCTTTTAATATGTAAAAAGCATCTAGGGAAATGGTGGCTATTGGGACTACTCCCTGAAATTAATAAATAGAATGTGGTTCCTTATATCTCTGTCAAGATGAAGTGGCGAAAAGGAAGCCGGAACAACCTAATTTTGACCTTGCAGATAAGTTAGGAGCCATCATTTCAAAGAGCAGATTCAGCTGCTTCAGCTCAAAGGATCATTTCTCCCCTAGGGGACTTCTCTGATTATCACATTTAAAGAAGAGTTTCTAAACACTTCAAAACCAATTGATTCTAAAAACAAAAACCTATTTTGCACTCTTTTTTCCTCTTGCAGTAGGTTAGTAACTGGTTTAGTTTTGAATAGTCTGGAGCTGTGAATTAACCTGTCACTGTTTTTGCTGTAGGCTCTTCGGTACTTGGCAGAATGCCGTGCTAACAGAGAAAAGATGAAAGGAGAACTGGGGATGATGTTAAGTCTGCAAAATGTTATACAGAAGTAAGTACAATAAAGGGTGTCTCCTAAGGCAGTAGAAAAATGGATCTTCCTGTTAAGTGGATGCTGATTGTCAGTGTATCATTTTACTGAAATTTTTATTCTGATATGAAGGCATGCTTTTGTGGTTTGTATGTCCAGAAATGTTCTGAGTCAGTGTTCTTGATTATTCTTAAACACTGTGATATTAATAGTACTTAGGAAAATGCTCAAATTTTATTTAAAATATTGATAAATATGGTACTTATCATATCTTTATTTTTTAATTTTTTAATTTTTATATTTATTTATTTATAAAGATTTTATTTATTTATTTGACAGACAGAGATCACAAGTAGGCAGAGAGGCAGGCAGAAAGAGAGAGGAGGAAGCACGCTCCCCACTGAGCAGAGAGCCAGATGTGGGGCTCGGTCCCAGGACCCTGGGATCATGACCTGAGCCGAGGGCAGAGGCTTTAACCCACTGAGCCACCCAGGTGCCCCGAATCATATCTTTAAAAAGAGAAAATCCTACCTTGTATGAAGTTCTGTGAGGTATATGTAAATTGATTTGCTAGCAAAGTAACACAAGTTACTAATCACATTTGACAGTATGCAGTACTGGGGCATGCCTGGGTGGCTTAGTCGGTTAAGTGTCTGCCTTTGACTCAGGTCATGATCCCAGGGTACTGGGATCCAGTCCCACTTCAGGCTCCCTGCTCAGTGGAGAGCATGCTTCTCCCTCTCCCTCTGCTGCTCCCTCTGCTTGTGTTCTCTCTCTCTGTGTCAAATAGCTAAGATCTTTAAAAAAAAGAAAAAAAGAAAAAAAAGTAATATTATAGTACCCTACAAAGTTCTTTTGCTACTTCATTCCTCTTTTTTTTTTTTTTTTTAAAGATTTTATTTATTTATTTGACAGACAGATCACAAGTAGGCAGAGAGGCAGGCAGAGAGAGAAGGGGGAAGCAGGCTCCCTGCTCAGCAGAGAGCCCAATGCGGGGCTCGATCCCAGGACCCTGAGATCATGACCTGAGCCGAAGGCAGAGGCTTTAACCCACTGAGCCACCCAGGCGCCCCACTTCATTCCTATCTTATTGAAAAGACCCTTTATTAAATATCATGGCAAAAAAAGGCTTTTGATAAGATTTTCCTGAGCATTATCAAGATATTTCTCAGAGACTTAAGAGCCATTTAATTTTAATTTTAGCAAATGGGTGGTTTTTTTTTTTTTTTTAAGATTTTATTTATTTATCTGACAGACAGATCACAAGTAGGCTGAGAGGCAGGCAGAAAGAGAGAGGAGGAAGCAGGCTCCCCGTTGAGCATAGAGCCCGATGTGGGGCTTGATCCAAGGACGCTGGGAACATGACTTAAGCTGAAGGCAGAGGCTTTAACCCACTGAGCCACCCAGGCGCCCCAAATGTGTGGTTTTTAATTGTACCTTTCATCTTACTAAGATTTTTATATCCATTGTCTCATTTTGTTACAACTTTTGAGGTAGCTTTGACAGATGACAGTTTTCTAGGTAAGAAAAAAGGAACATACGGTCCAAGTTACTTATCTGTAGTTCTTGAGTTCTCTTGCCCCTGGGAATCCCTGGTTTTGTTCCTTTCTTAGTGTTTGCTGATTTCCTGCTAGAAGGCTAGAAATTGAAGATTAAGTGTTTCAATATTTCTACTGTGTCTGGAAGCAAAAAAGCTATGCTTCTTGAGGCTTAATCTTAGTTTACTGTGTATTTTGATCTTCTACTAGACTTGACTGTTTTAAAACTGTAATGAGTAACCATTTAATTGATTAGTTAATTTATGGTTACTTTGTTTATTTTGAGAGAGAGAGTTGTGAGAGCACAAGCAGGTGGAGGGGCAGAGAGAGAGAGGGAGAAGCAGACTCCCCACTGAGCAGGGACTGGATCCCGGGACCTGAGCTGAAGGCAGGCTCTTAACCAACTGAGCTACCCAGGTGCCCCTAATTTATTTGATTTAAAATAATTTGAGTAATTGTCAACATACCTGTCTTATATTGGCATTCTCTATCTTGCCATCTAATCAATGCAGGCACAGGTAGTACGGAGAGGTGTCCCAGTACATGATATACAGATGAGGTAATTTATAACAACATAGAAGTTGTATCCTTGCATATGCCTCCATCCCCCTGCCCAACTGGGTCTTCTTTTTCTCTTTTTCTTTTCTTTTCTAAGATTTTTATTCGTTTGTCAGAACACAGCAAGGGGAAGAGCAGATAGTGGGAGAAGCAGGCTCCCTACTGAGCAAGGAGCCTGACAGGACTCCATTCCAGGACCCTTCGATCCTTGACCTGAATCCTAGGCAGTCACTTAGTTCACTGAGCCACCCAGGCATCCTACTTCTGTAGTGACTCCTTAAGGAGCATTGTAAAAACATATATATATATATATATATATTCTTAAGATTTATCTATGTATGTATTAGAGAATGCATGCACAGGAGCAAGGGGGAGGGGCAGAGACAGTGGGAGAAACAGACTTCCCAATGAGCAGGATGCATAATGTGGCCCTGGATCCCAGGATCATGATCTGAGCCGAAGGCAGACGCTGAACTGAATGAATCACCCAGGCCCCCAAAACTTGTATTTATTTTAAAAGGCTCTTGGGTGGCATCTCAGAGTCCTCTGCATTCACCTTCAGTTTTTTGCAAGATCTGATGGATATTAGGAAGTCCAGCTGTCTGCAACTCCCTGCATCAGCCTCAGCCACAACTAGTTCCTCTGAGCTGCAAGGGTAGGATGTGAAGTCCTGATTTATAACCCTTCTCCCCACTTTGAAAGAACTCATTAGTTGTAAGGGTCCTGTTGGAAAACCTAATAAGAAATTGCTTCTTTTGGCACATCCAGTGCTTTTAGCTTTTGCATAAATTCAGCATGGTAACCCCCACAGCATTCCAGGGCATGAAAGGGTCAAGAACAATAAATAGCTGCTGTAAATGACCACAGGAAAGAAAACTTGCAATTTCTTTGGCTTGAGTGCTCCCAAAAGTTCTGTACTTCCCAAACACAAATGGTTATATTGTATCAGTGAAGAATCATCTAAACTGACTTCCAAGGCAGTGTGTGTTTTTTCTTAGTTTTCTTGGCTTCTGAATGAATTTTATTTTGTTAATCTTATTTTTTTGGAATCTCTAAAATATTTGCTATGGGGTTAGCTGCCTGGTAAGATAGTTCTGTGGTGCCTTGATCCTTGATAATGATAAGATAGAGACTGAAGATTTTTTCTTGTTTTTTTTTTTGTTTTTTAAAGATTTTATTTATTTATCAGAGAGAGAGAGAGAGGGAGAGAGAGCGAGCACAGGCAGACAGAATGGCAGGCAGAGGGACACCTGGGTGGCTCAGTTGGTTTGATGACTGCCTTCGGCTCAGGTCATGATCCGGGGAAGTCCCAGGATCGAGTCCCGCATCGGGCTCCCAGCTCCATGGGGAGTCTGCTTCTCTCTCTGACCTTCTCCTCGTTCATGCTCTCTCTCACTGTCTCTCAAATAAATAAATAAAATCTAAAAAAAAAAAAAAAGAATGGCAGGCAGAGGGAGAAGCAGGCTCCCTGCCAAGCAAGGAGCCCGATGTAGGACTCGATCCCAGGACACTGGGATCATGACCTGAGCTGAAGGCAGCTGCTTAACCAACTGAGCTACCCAGGCGTCCCTGTTTTTTAAAGATTTTATTTATTTATTTGACAGAGATCACAGGCAGGCAGAGAGGCAGGCAGAGAGAGAGAGAGATATGAGGAAGCAGGCTCCCTGCTGAGCAGAGGGCCCGATGTGGGGCTCGATCCCAGGACCCTGGGACCATGATCTGAGCCGAAGGCAGAGGCTTTAACCCACTGAGCCACGCAGGTGCCCCTTTTTTCTTGTTTTTAATTGAGTGATCAGTTAGGAATAAACAACAGAAAATGTTAACTGCCATCAGTTGTGTTAATTATTCCCTATGAGATCTCCCTTTGAGGTCAGTTTCACTAGTAAAAATTTGAATTCTAGCTCTTACTTGCGACAAAGACTCTCTTTGCCCTCAGTTTTCTTACTAAAGCCTACAGTGACAGCTTCAAAGTGATTGAGGACCAAATGGGATAATATATGTAGAAATGCTTTGTATATTTTATAACCTATAAAATATAAGGCTGCATTATTCTTGTTTCTAGTATGCTTTAATGCTGTGTAGTATGCTTTAATACTGTTTTTAAATGGCATATTCGCTCTGTTGGAAACAGTGAAAGGTTTAAGCATGGATGCTTCTATAGGGCTATTTTATTCATATGATGAACTTAAGATTGTTTATTCTTTTAACACATAGATGCTGAAGTTGAAAATATTTTGTACAGATTATTTAAGTATAAGAAATTAGATGAAAAATTTACTGTTGCTTTTTTTTTTTTTTAAAGATTTTATTTTGACAGACAAAGATTACAAGTAGGCAGAGAGGCAGGCAGAGAGAGAGAGAGGAGAGGAAGCAGGCTCCCTGCTGAGCAAAGAGCCCGATGCGGAGCTCGATCCCAGGACCCTGGGATCATGACCTGAGCCGAAGGCAGAGGCTTTAACCCACTGAGCCACCCAGGCACCCCTACTGTTGCTATTTTAAAATATACTTTAAATTTGAACTTCAAAGATTTAGAGCAAGTTTTAGAGATCCTGTAGATTAAACCTGTAAATCAATTTTTTAGTTTGGTTGGCTAAGGTTGTAGTATACATGTGTATGTGTGAGTGTATATATATGTAAGTGAGAGAGACATCTATAGAATAGTAGATTTTTTTTAAAATTTTATTTATTTATTAGAGCATAAGCAGGGGGAAGGGCAGAGGCTTGGGAAGAAGCAGGCTCCCCGCTGAGCAGGGAGCCTGATGAGGGACTTGATCGCAGGACACTGAGATCATGACCTGAGCTGAAGGCAGATGCTTTAACCCACTGAGCCACCCAGGCGCCCTTCTGATGTCAGATTTTAAAGGCTGAACTAAATCCAGGGCATTATTAATCAGCTCTTTCAATTTGCACTTGCCTAAGAAGACTAGGGCAATTAATACTTGTTTGATTATGCAGTCTCTCTTGCATTTATGGCCAAATAGACCAGAAAAGTCTAGATTTTTTAAATGTTTTAAATGATAGTATTTGAACAGTAATTTATTTTTATTTTTTTGAATATTTTATTTATTTGAGAGAGAGAGAGCACTAGCTGCTGAGGGCCAGAGGGAGAAGCAGACTGCTCTCTGAGCAGAGAACCAGATGCAGGACTCAATCCCAGGACTCATGACCTGAACCGAATGAAGACACTTAGCCAACTGAGCCACCCAGGCTCCCCAATAGTAATTTTTTTTTTTAGGACTAAGGTAGCTTCTAAATATGTAGATGGTCTTGGATTTTTCTTTTGGTTTTATTTTTTAATTTATTTTTTTTTAAAGATTTTATTTATTTATTTATTTGACAGAGAGATCACAAGTAGGCAGAGAGGCAAGCAGAGAGAGAGAGAGGAAGTAGGCTCCCCTCGAGCAGAGAGCCTGATGCGGAACTTGATCCCAGGGCCCTGGGATCATGACCTGAGCCGAAGGCAGAGGCTTAACCCACTGAGCCACCCAGGCACCCCCCTCTTTGGGTTTTAAAAGCATTTTTTGAAAATAAGGAAATAATTACTTATAATTGACTTATTGAACAGGTAGTTCATAGTACCCAGATCAAGAAATAACTTCATTTGTAATTTAATTTGCTTACATGCTTTTGTAAATTTAATTTTGCCTAAGACAAAATTTTACTTACTTTTAAGAGGGATCTGGGTCTGACCCAAGTGTTTATAGCAGCAGTGTCCACAATAGCCAAACTATGGAAAGAACATAGATGTCCATCAACAGATGAATGGATAAAGAAGATGTGGTACACACACACACACACACACACTGGAATACTATGCAGCCATCAAAAGAAATAAAATCTTGCCATTTGCAACTACTTGGATGGCACTAGAGGGTATTATGCTAAGCAAAATAAGTCCGTCAGAGAAAGTTATATGATCTCTCTGATAGGAGGAATTTGAGAGTAAGGGCAGGGAGTTGTGGGGTAGGGAGGGAAAAAATAAAACAAGGTGGGATTGGGAGGGAGACAAACCATAAGAGACTCTTAATCTCAGGAAACAAACTGAGGGTTGCTGGGGAGTGGGGGAGGGAGGAATGGGGTGGCTGGGTGATGGACATTGGGGAGGGTATGTGCTATGATGAGTGCTATGAAATGTGTAAGCCTGATGATTCACAGACTTGTACCCTTGGGGCAAATAATACATTATATGTTAATAAAAAAAATAAAAAAGGAGGGATCTGTAATAGAGATCCCGTTTCTAAAGAAGTATAACAATAAAATTAGTCCTTTGCAGTACACCTGAAGACCATACTTAACAGTGAGAATATCACAGTCATTTGATTATGTTCTCCTTTTAAAATCTTTCAGTTTTTAAGTAGGTGGAAATGGAAAATCTTCCAGAAAGGAATTTATTCCAGTGTGAAAATGATGAAATTTTGGAATTATGAAATACTGAAGTTAAAAGGGGTTGTGGTGGGAGTATCTATTTCATAGAACTATTTTTCTAATCTGTCATCCGTAATTACTTTATTTAAGCAGTTGTACCCTCTTTGACTCTATAGTTACATAGTTACAGTTTGTTGTAAAGCCTTAAAATTTTCGGGGGGGGGGGGTTGTTTTGTTTAGTTTTTGTTTTTTTGGTTTTGTTTTTTGTTTTTTGGGTTTCTTTGTTAATCTTTAATTTTCTAGTTGAAAGTGCAGATAGACCCTATAGCAGCATAGGCAATTTTAAGTGCACCTGTATCACCTTGGCAAATTGTTTTTATGAATAAATGGAATTTTCTCCCTTCTGTTGCTGTTAATATGAAAACCACTAATACAGGTTTATGAGAGAATTATACCCCAAAGTCCTAAGGAATCCAATAGATATAATAGACTTATCTTCTCTCCTGTGAATCTGGAATGGCTCTTGCTCTATACTATCCTTCAGAGAATTGAGAAAATAATCACTTACATAGTTTTCTTGTAGAGCTAGTTTCTTTTGCAGATCTCAATCAGAGAAGTTAGAGGAATGGTTTGTCAGACATACGGTAGCAATAATTAACCAGGAAAAGGAGGGTTAACTTAAGGAAACTGACAGCAGAGGCAGTCTTCCCTTTTTTCTGAAATTCTATCCAGTATGGTAGTCATTAGCCACATGTAGCAGTTTAAATTTAAATTAATTAAAATCAAATTTAAAAACCAATTTTTCACTTGTATCAGCCATATTCTCAGTATTCAGTAGTCATGTAACTAGTTGACTGCATTTCCATCATCTCTGAAAGTTACGTTGGGCAGTGCTACTGTTCTGGAATTTCTTTGCCTAACTATATAAAAAGGTTGTTTTTGTATTTTGGATTACTTTTGTTCTGTAGATTTTTTTTTTAAACAAGTTCCAGTAGAAGAATTATAGAATCAAGGAGTATGTATATTTTTGTGTATTCTTATCACAGTTAATTTTTTTTTCAAATAGTACCAATTATATTCTTACAAGCAGTTTCCACTTCATTGAATTTTATCAAACACTGGATGGATTGCTACATTGCTTTTCTCCTTTTCTACCCTGTCCAGTTCTAGATCAGTTGAAAAAGTCTAAACCATCTGTGTTCTTCAGGGTTGATATAAGATAGATGACATGGGAAGGTACATAAATTCATTGAAACTGATGTGGAAAATTTTTGTATTTGCATTTCTCGTGAAATATTCTCAAATTTTACACCAGATTTTCAAAGGCATTAGTAATTAACCCTGTGTGGTTTAGAACTACACAGTGCTTATTCTGCAGAACAGGAAGATAATTATTTAATGTTACAGTGGTTTAGTACTTTTGGTCTCTTGAAATAATGTATGCATTTAAAAATTTTTTATATGAAGCTCATTAGTTGAGTATTTTGTGTATTGTGATGATTGTTTTTTTATTTGGTCCAAACACTTGAAACCAGTATTGGTGGTAGAAAAGGGGTAGCAAAGACATTGTATTTTTCCTTCCTAAATTCATGAGTATCTCTAACTACTGTCCTCATACTCTTTACAACTTGTGGTAGGCTGGTATTTAAAATATCTCAGAACTGCAGTGACCTTTTCAGTACTGTAAAACAGCTACCAGAAAAGTGCTGAGATAACTCCCCCTCAAAATAGTCTTTTTCATAGCTTCTTGCAATACACAGCCAAAGTCATTCAAAGTAATTGATCTCTGTGGTCAACAGTAGCCCAGAAAAGCAGTGGCTATAGTAAATTGAGTGCCCAGAAATTGCCAGATTAGTACCTCTGGACCTGAAGTTCTTTATGGATTTATAGTTTGAATATTGGAAATATTGGTCCTGCTTATTCAGTAAACAAATGGATTGTAAAAAGTTTAGTGAGGCCCTGTGGAGAGAATACATCCCCATTCTTGAAGAGAAAAAAATTAGAAAATTAAGATCAGTAATTTAAGTACAAATATAGTATTTTACTACATTTTAAAAGCTTTTATTTATTTATTTGACAGAGATCACAAGTAGGTAGAGAAGCAGGCAGAGGAAGGGAAGCAGGCTCCCTGCTGGTCAGAGAGCCCAACCCTGGGATCATGACCTGAGCCGAAGGCAGAGGCTCTAACCCACTGAGCCACCCAGGCATCCCTATTTTATTTATTTATTTTTAAAAAGATGTTATTTATTTATTTGACAGAGATCACAGGTAGGCAGAGAGGCAGGCAGAGAGAGAGAGAGGTGGAAGCAGACTCCCTGCTGAGCAGAGAGCCCAACATGAGGCACGTTCCCAGGACCCTGGGATCATGACCTGAGCAGAAGGCAGAGGCTTTAACGCACTGAGCCACCTAGGCACCCCTATTTATTTATTTTAGAGAGAGAGTGTGATGGGGGGAGAGAGAATCTAGAGCAGACTCCATGCTGTGTGCAGGACCCCACATGGGGTTTGTTCTCACAACCCTGAAATCATAACCTGGGCCGAAACCAAGAGTGGGGTGCTTTAACTGACTGAGCCACCCAGGTGCCCCAGCATAGTACCTTAAATGTAGAGGGAGGAATGGACTATTGGGGTGAGGAAGTTTCACAAAGAAGATCACAGTTGAGGTTGAGCCTTCAAGGGAGGAGTAAATTTGAAAGCAAATGGTCTGGGTAAAGCTCTTTTGGTTGAGGAAAAGGCATTTATAAAAGGTATTCAAAGAAAGACAAAAGGTGCTGATGTTGGTAGAGCTGAACGGGAGTAGATTTAAAGGCCTCAAATGTATAAGGTTTGGACTTAATTGAGCTTATCTATAAGTGAAATGAGGGTTATTTTTTATACTTATGTGTATTGTCTGTTTATTCAATTTAACTAAACTAAACTAAAACTAAAAAGCATTAGTCTGTACTGCCCAGTTTGGACACTTTCCACATATGGTGATTTATTAATTCAAAGAAAATAAAATCATTTTTTTTAGTTGTGGTTACTCAGGAGCCATATGTGGTGAGTGGACAGTGCAGCTGTAAAACCTTTCTGTCAGTGCAGAAAGTCTTCGGACACAATGGCACTAGATGTTTATGTGAGGAGCTATGGTAGGATTTAAAAGTTCAAGAATGAAAACTTTTGTCTTAGTTGTGGTTTCATATACACACACACTCACACACACACACTTTGTTAAAGATATGTAAAAAATGTAAATTAAGAAACAATCAGTTTGAATTTATTACGAAATCTCTTTATTGAAGTAACTCTTAACATGAATGCTCCTCTCCTGATTTGTTTTCTCCCTTTGGATTTTTATGTTTTATACCTTCTTGAAGGAAAGGGCACTTCCAAATTACGTTAGTATGAATTCAGGGATGGGCTATATCTTGATTCTTTAAGTTGATTGTTGAATTAATGATTTTGATTAAATATGCTGTTACACTGTTATAGTGATAAGTCTGGAATCTCAGTGAACCACAGATTTAAAATGAAATTAGAAGACCCTGGGGCACCTGGGTGCCTCAGTCCATTAAGTGTGACATTCTTGGTTTCAGCTTGGATTGAGCCCTGTGTTGGGCTCAACACTCAGCCAGGAGTCTGCTGGAGATTCTTTAAAACCCCTCCCTCTCCCTCTCCTCTGTTCCTCTTCACCCCCACCCCCCCATGCACATGTGCACATGCTCTCTCTGTATGTAATACATAAAATCTTTTAAAAAAATGACATGAAATTAGAAGACCTTTTGAGCAGCTAGGTGCTTTTTCTATGTTGTTGAGTATTCTGGGATTCACTGGTATTTCCTTTCACTTGAAAAAAGCATCAGAATAAGAACACAAGGCTCTGCAAAGTCAAGGGATAAAATTACAGAATCAATAGAAGTGACAAGACAAATTAATTTGTGTGTGTTTCTTTTCAAGGACTACGACTCCAGGAGAAACAAAACTGCTGGCTTCTGAAATTTATGATATTCTTCAGTCTTCCAATATGGCAGATGGAGATAGTTTCAATGAAATGAATTCACGTAGAAGGAAAGCTCAGTTTTTTCTGGGAACTACAAACAAACGTGCCAAAACAGTGGTTTTGCACATAGATGGTCTTGATGATACGGTAAGACTTTTATAAACACTTGGTTTATAAGATGAGGTGGGAAAGTGGTGGATCCACCTTCTGACATATCAGGAAGTCAGTAGTAGCCTAAGGCTATATCACAATCTTTGTCTCACTTACTTATCTCATCATGTAGGCATTTTATTACCTCACATCATCACAAAAGGAGGGGTAAGTATAGTAAGATAAGATTTAGAGAGAAGGGCGCCTGGGTGGCTCAGTGGGTTAAAGCCTCTGCTTTCCACTCGGGTCATTATCTCAGGGTCCTGGGATAGAGCCCTGCATCCAGCTCTGTGCTGGGTAGGGAGCCTGCTTCCTCCCCGCCCCCGACCATGCCTCTCTGCCTACTTGTGATTTCTCTCTGTCAAATAAGTAAATAAAATATTTTTAAAAAAAAGATTTTTTTTTAAAGATTTTTTATTTTTATTTATTTGACAGAAATCACAAGTAGGCAGAGAGGCAGGCAGAGAAAGAGAGAGGAGGAAGCAGGCTCTCCGCTGAGCAGAGATCCTGCTTCAGGACTCAATCCCAGGACCCTGAGATCATGACCTGAGCTGAAGGCAGAGGTTTAACCCACTGAGCCACCCAGGTGCCCCCCAAAAAAAGATATTTAGAGAGAGAGATCACATTCATGTAACTTACTATAATGTATTGTTATATTTTATTTTAGTAATTATTATTATTAATCTCTTACTGAGCCTAATTTATAAATAAACTTAGCCATATATATGTATAGGAAGAAAACATAGTCTGTATAGGTTTTGGTACTTTCTGTAGTTTTAGGCATCCCCTGGGGGTCTTAGAATGGATCTCCCATGTATAAGATGGAGAAGAGGGACTACTGTAAATAGTTTCTTGAGTGACATTTGCCAGCAGTCTTGAAGAATAAGTCGCATGGGGGCATTTTGTCTTAAAGGTGTCAGTTAATCAGAGGACATAACAATTTTAAATACTTATGTACTCAAATAGCACTAACAGCCAACTGAATCTATATTTATGGGAAAACCCTGTCCAGTGTTTCCACATACACGTGGAATATTTACCAAGGTAGACCTTATTGTGGGCCATCAAAACAAGTATTAATAAATTTAAAAGATTTATGCAAAGTATGTTCTCTTAGCACAAGGAAAAACAAATTAGAAATCAGAAACGAAGTTATTTGGAAACTAACCAGATATTTTGGAGATTAAATAATAGATTTCTTTATTTTTATTTTTTTATTTTTTTTTAAAGATTTTATTTATTTTTATTTATTTGACAGAGAGAGATCACAAGCAGGCAGAGCGGCAGGCAGAGAGAGGAGGAAGCAGGCTCCCTGCTGAGCAGAGAGCCCGATACGGGGCTCTATCCCAGGACCCTGAGATCATGACCTGAGCCGAAGGCAGCGGCTTAACCCACTGAGCCACCCAGGCGCCCCTAAATAATAGATTTCTAAAATAATCCCATGAGTCAATGAAGAAATCAAGAGATTATAAAGCATTTTAAACGGAACAAAAATGAAAATGTAATATCAAAATTTGTGGGACACTGGTAAAACAAATAATTAGAAGGTAATTCAATAGCACCAAATGCCTAAATATTTATATACAAGAAAGAAAACTTCTCAGTGACTTAAGCTTCTACCTTAAGAAACTAGAAAAAGAAGAAAAATTAAGTCCAAAGCAGAAGAAACAAAACAAATCAGTGCAATGAAAAGCAATAGAGAAAAAACAGTTAAATCAAAAGCTGATTCTTTGACATAATGAAATTGATTAACTTGTAGCCAAATAGATCAGGAATAAAAGAGAAGTCACAAATTATCAATACCAGAAATAAGAGAAAGAAAACATTGTTATTTAATGTCAGTGGTATTAAATACATTCATAATGTTGTGTAACCTTCACCTCTATACTGCTTATGAATGTACAGTTTTTTATATTGTAAAACCTAAAACTCCATATTCATTACACATCCTACCCCCCACCCCAGCCCCTGGCAACCACTATTTCACTTTCTGTCTCTATGATTTCAAAAAATCAGTGTCTTTTAAGATGTTTTAAAATAAGAAAAAGTATTTTCTGTCCACCTACATTTTTGCCATTTCCAGTGCTCTTAATTCTTTTGTGTAGATTCTGGATTTTTGTCTGATTTCATTTTTCTTCTGTTAACATTTTTTACAGTAGAACAGATCTGCTGGCAATGAATTCATTCAGGTTTTTGTTTTTTTTAATTGAAATAGAATTCACATACCATAAATATACCATTTTGAAGTGTTGAATTCCGTGCCTCTGGTATATTTACGGGGTTGTGCAGCCATCACCATAGTCTAATTCCAGAACATTTCATTACTCCAAAGGGAAACCTCGTACCATTAGCAGTCACTATCCCCTACCCCCCGATAATCCCTAATTTACTTTCTGTGTCTATGGATTTGCCTTCTCTGGACATTTCATATAAATGGAATCATAGGCTGTGTGACCTTTCATGCCTGGCTTTCACTTCAGCATAATGTTTCCAAGGTTCATCCCTATTGTAGCATGTATTGTCCATCTTTCCTCTTTGTAATATTCCATTGTATGGATATACTATATTTTGTTTATTCATTCATCAATTGATGGATATTTGGGCTGTTTCCACTTTTTGGCTATTATTAATAATTCTGCTGTGAACATTGGTGTGTAAGTTTTGTGTGGATTTATGTCATTTCTCTGGGAATTGTTCCTGGGGTAGAGTTGCTAGGATGATACATGAACCTTGCTTAGCTTTTGAGCAACTTCCAGAGTGTTTTCTACAGAGTCTGCGCCATTTTACATTCTCATCAGCAACATATGAGGGGTCACTTTCTCCATCTCTTTCTTTTCAGCATATATTTCTTTTGTTGTTTAGTAGCGGCCCTAGTGGATGTGTGTGAAGTAGTATCTTATTGTGGGCTTTTTTTGCTGTTTTTGTTTGTTTGTTTGTTTCTCTTTTGTCGTGGCTTTGATATGGGTTTCCTAGTGATTAATGATGTTGAGTATCTTTACATGTGCTTATTGGCCATTTTTCAGTGGTTGCTGTAGTGTTTATTGTATGTATCTTTACTTTGTCACGTATTTTCTCTTTTGGAGAAATGCCTATTGTCTATTTTTAAAGTGTTTATTTGTCTTTTCATTCTTGAGATGAATTCTAGTTGTATTACACTGGTGGTTTTCTTTTTTTTTTTTTTTTTAAGATTTTTTTTATTTGTCAGAGAGCACAAGCAGGGGGAGTGGCAGGCAGAGGGAGAAGCAGGCTCCATGTGGCACTCATACCCAGGATTCTGGGATCATGACCGAGCCGAAGGCAGACACTTGACAGACTGAGCCACCCAGGCATCCTAGTGATTTTTGTATTTTGAATCAACCTTTCACTCCCGGATAAATCCCAGTTGGTCATGCTATATAATCTTTTTAATATGCTGCTGTATTCAGCTTGCTGGGATTTTGTTGAGGTATTTTGTGTGTGTATTCCTACAAGGTATTTTATAGTTTTATTTACAGTTTTCTTTCATGTGGTATCTTTTTCTGGTTTTGGTATCAGGGTAATAACTGACTACATAAAATGAGCTGCGAAGTGTCTGGATGAGTTTGTGAAAGATTGTTGTTGATTATTCCATAAACATTTGGTAGAGTTAACCAGTGAAACTGTTTGGTCCAGAGCTTTCTTTGTGTGATATTTTCTGGTTTTAATTTAATCTCCTTACTTATTACAGGTCTATTTTTCCTTCCTGGAGTCAGTTTTGATAATTTTATTTTTCTAGGAATTTGTTCATTTCATTGAGATTATCTAAGGTGTTGGCATAATGTATTGTTGATAGTATTTGCTTATAATCCTTTTGTTTCAGTCAGATTATTTTTTTAAAGATTTTATTTATTTATTTGACAGAGATCACAAGTAGGCAGAGAGGCAGACAGAGAGAGATAGTGGGGAAGCAGTCTCTCTGCTGAGCAGAGAGCCTGATGGAGGGCTCCATCCCAGAACCCTGAGATCATGATGTGAACCAAAGGCAGAGGCTTAACCCACTGAGCCACCTAGGCACCTCTGTTTCAGTCAGGTTTGCCTTAATGTCCTTTTATTCCTGATTTTACTAATTTGAGTCTTCCTTCTCTGTTTTTCTTAGTTTAGCTAAAAGGAGTCTCCGTTTTTTTTTTTTTTTTAAAGATGTATTTATTTTTTTTGATAGAGAGATCACAAATAGGCAGAGTGGCAGGCAGAGAGAGAGGAGAAAGCAGGCTCCCTACCGAGCAGAGAGCCCAATGGGGGCTTGATCCCAGGACCCTGAGATCATGACCTGAGACAAAGGCAGAGGCTTAACCCACTGAGTCACCCAGGCGCCCCAAAGGTTTATCAGTTTTGTTGATCTTTTCAAAGAACCAACTTTTTTTTTTTTAAGATTTTATTTATTTATTTATTTGACAGAGAGAGAGAGAGAGAGAGATCACAAGTAGGCAGAGAGGCAGGCAGAGAGAGGAGGGAAAAGCAGGCTCCCTGCTGAGCAGAGAGCCTGATGGAGGGCTCCATCCCAGAACCCTGAGATCATGATGTGAACCAAAGGCAGAGGCTTAACCCACTGAGCCACCTAGGCACCTCTGTTTCAGTCAGGTTTGCCTTAATGTCCTTTTATTCCTGATTTTACTAATTTGAGTCTTCCTTCTCTGTTTTTCTTAGTTTAGCTAAAAGGAGTCTCCGTTTTTTTTTTTTTTTTAAAGATGTATTTATTTTTTTTGATAGAGAGATCACAAATAGGCAGAGTGGCAGGCAGAGAGAGAGGAGAAAGCAGGCTCCCTACCGAGCAGAGAGCCCAATGGGGGCTTGATCCCAGGACCCTGGGATCATGACCTGAGCCGAAGGCAGAGGCTTAACACACTGAGCCACCCAGGCGCCCCAGAGGATTATCAGTTTTGTTGATCTTTTCAAAGAACCAACTTTTTAGTTTTGATTTTTTTTTTCTATTTTTTCCCTGCCATAATCTTTATTATTTCCTTCCCTCTGCTTTCTCTGGGCTTTCGTAAATTAGAAATTAAGGGTCCTGACTTGAGATTTTCTTCTATTTTAATGTAGTTATTATAGCTTATAAATTTTTGTTTAACCACTGCTTTCTCTGTATGCATCAGATTTGGTATGTGGGGTCTTCATTTTATTTCTCTCAAAGTATTTTCTAATTTTTCTTGTGATTTCTTTGACACATTGGTTCTTATTTATGAGTTTGTTTTATTTCCATATATTTCTGAATTTTCCGAATTTCCTTCTGTTATTAATTTCTAATTTCATTTCATGTGATTTGACAACATTGGATGATTTCAGTCCTTTTCAGTATATACAGGCTTATTTCATGGCCTATCAGGGTCTGTGGTCTGTCCTGGAGAATGTTCCACATGTCCCTGAGAATGTGTACACTGTTTTTTGGAGTATCATAAGTTGAAATCTGTTGAATTCTGTTGCTTTATCCTTGCTCATTTTCTGTCTACCTAGTCTGTTCATTTTTTTTTTTTTTTAAGATTTTACTTATTTATTTGACAGACAGAGATCACAAGTAGGCAGAGGGAAAGGGGGACGCAGGCTCCCCGCTGAGCAGAGAGCCGGATGCGGGGCTCCATCCCAGGACCCTGGGATCACGACCTGAGCTGAAGGTGGAGGCTTTAACTCACTGAGCCACCCAGGCACTGCTGGTCTGTTCATTTTTGAAAGTCAGATATTGAAGTCTCTAACTCCTTTGTATGTCTGGTAGAGTCCTTTTTTTTTTGGAAAGATTATTTTTAGTGGGTGTGAAAATCTAAGTGACAGAATTTTCTTTTTCTTTTTTCTTTCCTTTTTTTTAAACACCACACTTTAAGACCTTGCTCCACTGTTGTCTTCCTTGCATTGTTTCTGTTTGGGATTCTAGTTTGCTTATTTGTGTTCTTCTCTATGTAATATATCTTATTTTTCTCACTCTGCCTACTTCTAAGAGTTTCTCTTTCATCACTGCTTTTGGTCTGTTTGTTTATAATGTTCCTTGGTATAATTTTCTTCATGTTTGTTCAGCTTCTTGGATCTCTGGGTTTATCGTATACAGCAAATTTGGACAACTTTTTTCCATTATTTCTTCAAATATTGTTTCTGTCCCCCTTCCCCTTGGTCTTTCAGGGATTCCTATTATACATATTCAGCCATGTGAAGTCTCACAGCTTGCTGATATTCTGCTCATTTTTGCTTTTTTCTTCAGTTCTTCTCCTCTTCTTTAATTTTAGTTTCTGTTGATACTTGCTAAATTTTTCCTTTGCAACTATTTAACTTCCTGTTAATCTCATTCACTGTGTTTTTTTTTCCTTTACCATTGACACTGTTTTATTTTATTATTTATTTTATTTTTTTATTTCAAGTAGGTTCCATGCCCAACATGGGGCTTGAACTCATGACCCTAAAATCAGGAGTTACATGCTGTGCAGCCAGGTGCCCCTTATTTTATTTCTAGAAATTTGATTTGGGTCTTTTTTATATCTCTTTAACATGTTTACTTATGCTTTATCTATTTGAACTTACAGAAGGTGGCTGGAATAATTTTAATCTCCTTACTAATTTAATCATCTGTGGTTTTTTTGAGTCTATTTTTATAGATTGATTTTGTAATTATAGATTGGCTTTTAAGAGTCTGATACTTAACAGACTGAGCCACCCAGGCACCCCTGTAGTTACTTTTCAATCCATTTTTGCCTTGGATCCCATGTTTGAGACGTGATACTCAGGTGGATATGTCTGATAGCAAATGAAAATAAAGTCCTCTTGGAGATACACACCTGTGTTCTCCATGGTCATAATGGTTGAAGTGATGGGAATAGTCTGCTGAGAGATGAAGCTGAAAAAAAAATAATCACTTAGTTTTAGGCACTGGACCTTGGCGACAAGATGAGACAGATAGACTAACCAGTGGTCTAAGTAGTGTATTACTAGGAATCAAAAAAACATTGAAAGTGGTATGTTTTATTGTGTTGTTAGAGGAAAATGACAACTAAAAAGAGGGTATTAGCCCTTGAGAATGCAGTGGTAACCATTGAGAATGCAATAAATGATGGAGGTGGTGATAAAGTGCTTTAAAAAGTAGTGAGTCATACACTGAACACTAATTCTAACATCAATGTATCGGAATTATTCTCAGAGACTTTTAAGCTAGAGCTCAGGTCAGCAAACCTTTTCTTTAAAGGGCCAGATAGTAAATATTTTAGGTTTTGCAGGGCATATGGTCTTTCTTAAATCTATTAACTCTGCTATAGTATGACATTAGCCTCAGACTAATGTCAAATGCGTGCAGCTGTGTTCCAGAAAAAACAGTGGTAGACTGTAGTATGCTCACCCTTAAGCTAGAAGAACCTCTGCTTTTCAGCAGTTTTTATATATATTATTCTGTATTATTATTTTAATAATATTTAGTCTGTATTATTTCTGTATTATTATTTTCATTAAGGTTTAAATTAATATTTGCTAACTTCTTCTTTTTTTTTTTTTTTAAATTTGACGGAGAGAGAGATCACAAGTAGACAGAGAGGTGGGGGGGGTGGCGGGAGCAGGCCTCCCGCTGAGCAGAGAGCCTGATGTGGGGCTTGATCCCAGGACCCTGAGATCATGACCTGAGCTGAAGGCAGAGGGTTAACCCACTGAGCCACCCAGACGCCCCTGGCTAACTTATTTCTGATAAAAATTATTAAAACTAAGTATTGGTAATGAAGTTTGAAAAAAAAATCTAGCGGGAATTATTAGTCTGTTGATCTTATAAAATTTAATAAACTTGACTGAACACCCCACCAGTATGCCCTCAAGAATGAGTCCGTAGAACTGAAATAGGGATTTTTGCTACCCGTCCCCACTCCTCTGCGGCACCCCCATGATGACTTCTGTGTGGTTTGAGTTGATTTGTTTTTTTATTTTGCCAAATTTTTAAAATATTTTGCCAATTTTAATAATAATTTGTTTTTGTTTTTTACCTTTTCAGTCTCGGAGAAATCTCTGTGAAGAGGCTTTGTTAAAAATTAAAGGTGTTATTAGCTTTACTTTTCAAATGGCTGTTCAAAGATGTGTGGTGCGGATCCGTTCAGATTTGAAAGCAGAGGTTAGTATTTTAAATGGCTGAATATGCTTGAGGTTTTAAGTAAACAAATCCTTGTTCAAAATTGTTCCTTTTAATCCTGGCCTAGGCTTTGGCATCAGCGATAGCATCAACCAAGGTTATGAAGGCTCAGCAAGTTGTGAAAAGTGAAAGTGGCGAAGAGGTAAATGCTTTCAGTTTTCTTTGTACCTAATTGACTCCTAATTATTCTTTATGGCTAGCAGATTGTTAGTATTTTCAGGCTGTAGTTGCCAAATAAACAGGAGTATGATTGGGTCAGATTATCTTAATGTTTTTTGGCTAATAGTTAACCCTTTTAGAAATAGAAGTCTTGTGGATTTCAAAGTCTGTTCTTATATTTTGTGGGTTTCAGAGTGTCTTTATCTCAGTGGAGACATCTTCCTAATTTTATATGGAAGTAAAGGTTATCTAGTTTCCTTACATTGGTTTTTATTTTTTATTTTTATTAGTATTTTTTAAAAGATTTTATTTATTTATTTGACAGAGATCACAAGTAGGCAGAGAGGCAGGCAGAGAGAGGGGGAAGCAGGCTCCCCGCTGAGCAGAGTACCTGATGCGGGGCTCTGCAATCATGGCCTGAGCACCTGAGCACTGGAAGGCAGAGGCTTAACCCACTGAACCACCCCCATACCCCTTACATTGTTTTTATAGTTTTAGTTTTTGTTTGTTTTTCTTACATTGGTTTTTAAATACTGTCTTTCTAACCTTAGTTTTGCTAATGTAAAAAATAAGGGTCTGTTCTCACCATGGATAGGTAAATATAGTGAAAATCTTAGCCTCTTGCTAGTTTTCCACTAGGGAAAACAAATCTGCAGTTCTTTAGGGTATTTATCTTCCCATGGAAAGGAGATTTAGTGGCCCTTCAGGGGCCCTAGGTAGCCAGATAACTTGCTTTTGTTTTCTTTAAATAGACAAGAATTGCATGTTTATTCCTGGAGCCTCAGGAGAAAAGCATCTTAATTTTCATGTATATTTCTGCCTTTCTGTGCTCAGCATTTGGGCCTACCTTTATGTAAGAGGAAGATTTTTTTTTTTCATTTTTCATTTTTTATTTTTTATAAACATATATTTTTATCCCCAGGGGTACAGGTCTGTGAATCGCCAGGTTTACACACTTCACAGCACTCACCAAAGCACATACCCTCCCCAATGTCCATAACCCCACCCCCCTTCTCCCAACCCCCCTCCCTCCAGCAACCCTCAGCTTGTTTTGTGAGATTAAGAGTCACTTATGGTTTGTCTCCCTCCCAATCCCATCTTGTTTCATTTATTCTTCTCCTACCCACTTAAGCCCCCATGTTGCATCACCACTTCCTCATATCAGGGAGATCATATGATAGTTGTCTTTCTCCGCTTGACTTATTTTGCTAAGCATGATACGCTCTAGTTCCATCCACGTTGTCGCAAATGCCAAGATTTCATTTCTTTTGATGGCTGCATAGTATTCCATTGTGTATATATACCACATCTTCTTTATCCATTCATTTATTGATGGACATCTAGGTTCTTTCCATAGTTTGGCTATTGTGGACATTGCTGCTATAAACATTCGGGTGAAGAGGAAGATTTTTAAAGGAATATAACCCCTGAGAAAAAACACGGTGATTACAATGAGGAGTAAAGTTGAACTTTAACTTAAGACGTATATATCTGGGGCTCCTGGGTGGCTCAGTGGGTTAAAGCCTCTGCCTTTGGCTCAGGTCATGATCCCAGGGTCCTGGGATCGAGCCCCGCATCGGGCTCTCTGCTCATCGGGGAAACTGGCTCCTCTTCCCTCTCTCTTCCTGCCTCTCCGCCTACTTGTGATCTCTGTCTGTCAAATAAATAAATAAAATCTTAAAAAAAAAAAAAAACAAAAAAAAAGTATATATCTTTGTCAGTTAGGATGATTTTGTAGTAACTCTTAACATGTCTCTGTATCAGATGCTGGTCCCATTCCAAGATACGCCTGTGGAAGTCGAACAGAACACAGAACTGCCCGACTACCTGCCTGAGGATGAGAGTCCCACAAAGGAACAAGACAAAGCAGTGTCCCGGGTCGGTTCACACCCAGAGGGTGGAGCCAGCTGGCTCAGCACAGCTGCAAACTTTTTATCCAGATCATTTTACTGGTGACTTCACTTTGGGTCTCAAGGACTGTATGAACCAACAAGGGGCCAGTTTTCCATTGTTGTGGTGAACTGTCAAGTGCAATTTGCAATAAGTTATCATGAAAAGTTTTTAGATTACATGATTGCGTATGCTGCATTTTACATTTTATTGGACATTTTGCCCCACTCAGTGGTAAAAAGGACAGAGGCTACAGGTGGATATCTTTGTTGATGAAAGTATTTTGGTTTTGTTTTCCTTTATTTGCCTCACTTTTTTAAAAAAAATGGGTCCACTGTTAAACCAAACATATATATGTGCAGCTTTACATTTTATTTTACGTGAAGCACATGATTAGGAAAACTCATTTTCTCCTCAAGCCTCAGGACCTATCTGAAGAGAAGCTTACTTTTTTTTTTTTTTAAGCTCAAGTTGTGCATGAATTACTGAACATTTTTCTCTGCTTTTCTTCATGAAAGATACTTGCTTTGGTATTCTTCACTGAAATTGAAAACCTTTCTCATTATCCCCATTTTGTGCCTTTTTTATTTTGCCAACCATGTTTATAGGAAGAACATTACTATAGAGACATTTTGTGAATTAAAATATATCCATATGAACATAGCAGTCCCCTAAAACCACAAGTCTACAAAAACTTTGCAGTCTTACTTGTAATTTTAATAGGATCAACACAAAATCAGCCAAGAAGAAGGAAATGTGTTTATTAGCAAAGTACTGTTGGAAACTATTTGAATGTGATCAGCTGTGGTTCCAGTTGACTATTGTTCAGTTTGGTTTATATCAGCTTTTAAGAGTTCCGTCCAGCATAGTACTGGAAGCAGCTTAGGTGGTCTCTAGGCCTTACTTTGTGGTCATATACTGTCCCTCGCTAGGTCAAAAAATAGTAAAGAACTGACAAACTTGAAAAAAGAAAACAAAAATTGAATGCCTATAATGCCATAGTGCCATTTGGTAGAGTCTAACCTTAAAACATGAATTGCTTGGCATCTGCCTATTCGATAGGCGTTTCCTTGTATTGCCTTTTGTGAATTTATTATGAACATGCAGTCGTACTGAATGAAAAAAAAAAGACTCAAATTATTGCTTATAAAGAAATAAAGCCAGCATTGGTCCACTTAATCTTGTTCTCATGTCCAGCCAGAAAAAAAGAACTTCAGTGAAGGTAAGATAAATAAATATAAATATACATACATATATATTTTTTTGGTAGAGAAGAGCTAATTACATATATGTAATGCTTTATTAAATTTCTGAAATATTTGGCAACTAAAATTTACATTTTTGAAATCCAACTAAATCCAGATAAATTTTAGTGCTAATCTGATTAAGAAACTAATATGGAGAATTTGACATTCTTTTTCATCAACATTTAGAGCTGCTATTTTATTGCTTGTGGAGAATGTGAAGTGAATATTGGACCCTGGAGGGTTTCCTTGCATTTTCATCGCTTCTCTTTTAGAGAGAATTAAAAGCATCCAGTGTCACTGGAAAAAAAAAATTATTGTAAAATACTTCACCAACCAGAATCTTGAGTTCACGACCGTCTGGAGGGAGGGGTAGTGAGGGGATTGGGAATGATAGTTTTCATGTGTCTGGGCTCTGATTCAGATGACATGCACAACTGAAAGTAAAAGCTTTCAAGGCGTGTATTGCTTTAAATGCATAATACAACTTGCTGCCAGAATCAGATGTGTTGAAAATGAAAACAAACCCACCTCCTTTCAATAGCCATTAAAACAAAGTTTACTGTTTAACAAGTTTGTATTTTATTTTGCATTGCCACACATCTGCCTATTTAAAAAACGACATCTCTTTGGTAGTAATGGTTCAGTACAAGTAGGTATTACAGCTTGATGTCTGTGTGTTCTAATTCTAAGTGTTCTTTTATTCCAGGTCTTATAGAGCAGTTAAGGCAACTGTAACAGCATTTTTTGAAATATATTGTAAAATAATAAAAGGTAACATAATTAAAATTGAATGGATATTGCATTTTTGTGGTATAAGCATTATTGATTACTCCTGAGCCTGTTTGTATCCACAGTGCCTGGCACCTTCTGGCTCCCTGCAGGTGCGTTACCCAGCTCATTCCCATGCATCTTCCCTTTATTTCCTTCCCGCACCACACCTGCCTCTCCCTGGGTTTGGATCAGCTTCTCCTGTACATATACTCATTGTAGCATATATCGTATTAGATTGAAATTAGATTTACCAGTGTTCCCTCCTGGCTTAGCTCTCTGAGAACCGAGAGAGTCTGTAGCTGTTAACTGGCTAGCAGTAACTGAACAAATATTTTTTTAGGAGGATGAACAAAGAATTTTTCTTGGATCAGTAAAAATAAATGACAGGTACTTGTTAACTTGTTGGGTGACTAGGGAAAATGTCAGGTTGTATTGTTTTAATTTTTTCTGGCATGTTTGTTTCTGACTTATTGTTTCTGACTTATTCTGACTTTAGCAAGTTTCTTCATTTGCTTTGTCATTTGATTTTTATTTTTCAGAAAAGTGGGAGAGGAGCATAATACTTGCTCTGTTGAATGAAGTTAAAGTTCGCTTATATCGTGATTCTTATAGAATTGTCATAGGAGAAATTTATTTATTTATTGTTTCAATATCCTGTTTTATAACTTACTAGCTATATAATTTTAGGTAATAATGTAGTCTCTGAGGTTTTTCTTCATTAATGGAATGGAGATAATTCTTCTACTTTATGGGATCATTATTTGAGTCTGCTGAGATCATCACAAGTAACTTGAAACTAAAATCTTCTAAGTTTAAGGTGGAATTACTCTTACTGGAAGTTTGACACGATTCTCTTCTTGTGCTCGATTCCAAGTGAGACACTATACCTTTGTAAACACACGTTATCTGGCTCCTCAACTTTCTCTATGCAGTTGAGGGTATTTTTTTGAGGGTTAGTTCACAGGTATTTGATTTTTATCTGAATGTCCCTTGACAAATTCATCTGTTGCCAGGATTTCAGTTACCCTTGTGTCAGTAATTTCTAAATCTCCACGTACTGTCATCTTTGATAGCTCCCCTTCCCTTCACCATACCTATCAGATACAAAATCCGTGAGTTTTTCTCTTAGAACCAAGCTCATGGTCAGCATGCAGTGGACTTGAAAACTAAATCTGTCAGCACCATGCTAAGTCCTTTACAAATATTTAGTCCTTTAACCCTTAACAACCATAGGTAGGTACTTTTGTGTCTGTATTTTACAGATGGGGAAAATGAGGCAGAGAAATAGTAAGTAGCTCATTAGTCCCAGGTGACAGAGCTCTAATAAATGGTGAAGCCAGCATTCCAACCTAGGCAGTCTGGCTCCCAAGTCTCCAAAGAGGCCTGCGTCTTAGGTCCTGCTGCTGTACCTTTCTGGTTCTACTACCACCATTCCTATCCAGACCCTCACACCTGAATCTTGTCAAGTGACTTAACTCAGGGGTCTCATAGCAATCAGAAACTCTGTCTGGGCACCAAAAAAGTCTGGTATATGAGAGAAGTGAGTCTGGTTATACCACAACAAAGGAAAACACATAGTGCTGCTGGCCTGTCTAAAGAGGGAAACCCATGTTTGCCGCTTGTATTGTGGACTTTTAACAAGGTGGAGCTTCTGGACGTTGTGGCTGTTCCAGACTCTTAAAATACTACCTGTGCCACAGACAACACCTCTGAGCCAGAAATTGGCTACTTTAACTTCCAGGGTGGCTACATTCTAATCTATCAGATTAATCTTTTTTTTTTTTTTTTTAACTATCAGATTAATCTTAACAGTATTTTTTTTTTTTAAAGATTTTATTTATTTGACAGAGAGAGAAATCACAAGTAGGCGGAGAGTCAGGCAGAGAGAGAGAGAGAAGCAGGCTCCCGCTGAGCAAAGAGCCCGATGCGGGGCTCGATCCCAGGACACTGAGATCATGACCTGAGCCGAAGGTAGCGGCTTAATCCACTGAGCCACCCAGGCGCCCCTTAACAGTATTTTTGTCATTTTCTGCTGTGATGGACTCTGGCTAGTTTGACTGCTTTGTCTAGCACCAAAAATGTCATGAGAGTTTAGCTACCAATGAAGTCCTTCATACATTCTATAGTATAATTACAGACTTTCTCTATGGGAGGCATGGTTGTTTATCTGTTAGGAAATGTCTGCTTTATTTAGTCTTGTCCATTTTTTATAACTGAAGTATTTTGTATTCATCCTACACTCTAAATCTTTGCTCATACTCTTCTGATTTGGAATTTCCTCCTCTGTACTATTTCTCCTTTAAAAGTCTTCATTATGGGGCACCTGGTGGCTCAGTGAGTTAAGCCTCTGCCTTTGGCTCAGGTTATGATCCCAGGGTCCTGGAATCAAGTCCTGCACCGGGCTCCTTGCTCGGCAGGGAGCCTGCTTCTCCCTCTACTGCTGCCACCGCCCTTGCTTGTATTCTCTCTTCCTCTGTCAAATAAATAAGATCCTTTAAAAAAATACCTTATTATGAAAATAAGCTCAGTATATTATAGAGATGAATAAAGAAAACAAGTCCTCTGTTATCCTACAACATAAACAATATCAGTAACTAAACATTTTGATTTATTCTCATTTGTTTCGGTTGGTAAAAAGTGTACATTTAAATTTTCTTTTCCTTTTTTTTTTTTTTTTTTTAAAGTAAGCTCTACACCCAGCAGGGGGCTTAAACTCACAACTCTTGAGATCAAGAGTCACAGATTCTACTGACTGAGCCAGCCAAGTACCCCTACACTTTAAATTTTTTAAATGTTCAAAATAAGTATACAGTGAAAAGTGATTTTATCTTTGAACTACCAAACCTGGTTTTCCTAACCAGGGATAGCCATTATTCCTAATTTTGTGTGCCCATCAAGAATATTCTATAAATTTACCACCTTTTTCAAATTTTCTCCCCATATATGTGGGAATAAAATGCCTGGCACCTTAATTTTCTCGCTTAAAGTGTATCTTAGAAATTATTCTATATTCTTGTACAGAGCAGCTTCACCCCACTCAGCTTCACAGTATTATATTAATGTTCCACCATTTATTTAGCCAGTGTTTTGACTGTAGTCATTTGCTATTACAAATAGTGCTGTTAGTATGTCTGTAGAGTAGATTTCTAGATGTAGAATTGGTACACCAGAGCCTGTGAGAGCTTTTAATTTTGATAGATTCTGCCTCCTTAGAGAGTATATCTGGTTTCTTCTCTCACCAGAATGATGTGAGTTCCTGTTTCCATTCAGCCCCTCCAACTGTATTATCCCATATTTAGCCCTTAATGATCTTTAAAAAAAAAAAAAAAAAGATGTCCTCTGAATGAGAGTTAGCTCTTTTATATATTTAAGAGCTGTTTTCCCCCCCTTTGAACTTTTCTTTTCTTTTTTTTTTGGCAGAGTGGAGAAGGCATTTGAGGTTTTTTTTACCTGATTTATAGAAGTCCTCATACTAAACAGATTTGCCCATTTCTTTTTTTTTTTAAGATTTTATTTATTTATTTGACAGAGAGCATGAGTAGGCAGAGAGGCAGGCAGAGAGAGAGGGGGAAGCACGCCCTTGCCAAGCACAGAGCCCCATGCGGAGCTCGATCCCAGGACCCTGAGATCATGACCTGAGCCAAAAGCAGAGGCTTAACCCACTGAGCCACCCAGGTGCCTCTGCCCATTTCTTTACTAAAAAATCTTCGCAGCACACACATTGCAACAGCATTTCTCGTTGCTTCTTAAACAAATCCTGTGAACAATTTTCACCCCATGATTCCTTCTTCCTCTTAACTGCTGTCTTAACTTTTTCGTTTCGGACCTCTCATTTATGATCCATTACTTTTTCTGAGTATATTCTTACTGGAATCAAGATCCTTAAGGGGAGGGAGTGTTTCTTATGTTTTACTGTTTGCCACACTACAGAGCATAATACAGGGCAAAATAGTGTTTGCCACACTCCAGAGCATAACACTACAGAGTGTTTCTTATGTTTTAGTATTTGTTACACTACAGAGCTGAGCATTTGGGGAGTGTTTACAAATGAGTTATGGTGGTGGGACAATTATAATAGTATTTCTATGTTGAAGGCATGGGTATTTAGTACTTTGGTTCAGATCTTGTCTGGATTTTAATTATTGCATATCTGGATTGCTGCTCACTGCTTGTTAGTAACATTTATCATTACTTGAGCACATGCTGTGTTTCAGGCTCTGTATTGGGTCCTTGTGTTACCTTCTTTCATCATCACAGTGCTTCCATGAGGAAGGGTTTTCATACTTATTTTACTGGAAATAAAGTAACTGGAGTCAAACACAGCTACTGAATATTGGGGTTGGGATTTTCCTTCTTAGCGACCAAATAGTTGCCCAAATAATTGTTAGATATTTTTCATTTCTGCTCTTTTGGTTGTACATCTTTAGGGATTTTTATTGTGTCAGATCCAAATTATGCTGGTTTCAAGACTGCTGTAACCTGTCCTATTCTTCTGATTTACCTGACACTTACTTGTAGTTCAGTTGACATTTTTAGTCTTCAGTCAATGCATCATATGTTTTCCTTATCCTAAATTACCAGATTCTAGTTTCCAGAACCGGCCATTCCATGGAGCCCTCTTTGGCTGTCCATTTTGGCCCTTGCCAATCTGTCTCCCAGTTCTTTAAATTCTTTCAGCACTTAAGACGTCTGCTGTACATTTGACCACTCGTATCATTTGTCTCTTCATTCCCAAATGTGTTCATTTTGTGGATTATGACAGCAGAAATTGCTTTCAAAACTCACACTTCCTCTTCTGTACTGCTTCTTACTTAACCGAGCCCAAAGTGAAGCCTGACCAAGCCTCTCATTACTGCTGTTCTCAGGACCAGCCTGTTGGCCGAGGTGCTTTGCAGCCCTGACTGGCTCAGAAACCCTTGTCTAACCTATTCTCTTCTGATAAGTTTCATGTGAAAATATAAGTTGTAAAGGTACCCATTTTTTCATGTTTACATATTTCAGGTAGGAAGATAATTTGTTAAGATGCATTAAGAATAGTGTGTAGTCTGTGCTAACAAATATTGCAGTGGGGGCAAAAATTGGGCAATATAGGGCACCTGGGTGGCTCAGTGCGTTAAAGCCTCTGCCTTCGGCTCGGGTCATGGTCTCAGGGTCCTGGGATCGAGCCCCGTGTTGGGCTTTCTGCTCAGCAGGAGCCTGCTTCCTCCTCTCTCTCTCTCTCTCTGCCTGTCTCTCTGCCTACATGTAATTTCTGTCTGCCAAATAAATGAATAAAATCATTAAAAAAATTTGGGCAATATAATATACACTTCCAGAAGAAAAAGTGATTTTGTGATTGGGAGAAAAAAAGGAAATTTTAGGTTAAGATAAATGAATTAGAAGACCGATAGGTTAGTAAGTACTGCTGAATGAATTAAACAATGGTAGTAGGAAATGAAAGAAGATAGAAAAGGGGAGGAAATGCATGGAAAAGCAGATATACCAACCTTACCAATGAATAAAAAAATGGTTATAGCAAATGTAGATGAAAACCCTAAGGCAGACTGAAAATGTTGACCCAGAAATCAGGATTCAGTTTTAGGAGATAATCCATGTGACATAGCATTAAAGCAAGATGTAACTAGTGGGAACAAAACCAAGTGTTTCCAGTCCATTGAGATAAGAACAATTTAATATTAAATTCAGTAGAAAACTAGCTTATGGATGATAATGTATAAAGACACTTCTGGGTGAAGATATTTATAGGGCTGGATATAAGGACTACTAGTCTTGTAAACTTCTTGTGGAATCAGAATGTAGTAAAATTCTTAGAGATGACAATTTATGAGAATCTTCTCACTCTGTGACTAAATAAGTAGCAAGTATAGCAAGTAAGGTAACAAGTTAAAATACATTCCAAATTAAGATCCTGATCACCAAGTGATTAGTAATTTCCCAGGATGGGAAAGCCGATCAGTGCTTTTTCTTCAGTATATGATTTCCTGGTGTTGAAATAGCAACAAGCCAAGCAGATGTTCTCTTTCCTCCACAGAAGTTATGTTAGACATACAACTTTTATATTCAAGAAGTTATATTGGAAATAAATAATGAAGGTACTTCCCTTACTCTTTATGGTATTTATTTCTGGTTGGTGAAGCTCAAAGGAGACAAAGGGATAGAGTAATGCCAGCAATTACCAACTCATGCTGAAGAGAGCCACAGGCTTCTATTAAAGTGTAGTGCTTACGGGTATTTTTCAGTTACATCATTAAAATCAGTTACTAAATACTTGAAAACCTATATTCTCCCAGTCCTGGTGCTTATTGGAGGGATTATGGACATAATCCTTCATGAGGCTCACTGTCCACTGGGAAGGAAGATCGTGGAATGGATAACAACAAATGTGATGTACCAGGAAATAGTACAGAAGGTTTGGGGGACCTGATATTGGTGGGGAAAGGGGGGGGGGGTCAGGGTAGGTTTCTTGGAGAAATTAAGATTTAAACCAGAACTTGAACGGTGAGTGGAATTAGTTGGCCGAGTGGGGCAAGGAGAACATTCCAGACAAAGGGAACAGCTTTATGAGGCTGGTGTATGGAGGCTAAACTGAGACTGGAATGTTGGGGGAAGCCAGATTAAACAAGATTATAGGCCTTTTGATTTAGTCCCTGGATATTACATTTTGTCTCCTAATGTAAGTAGTTCAGTTGCTCTTAAGTATTTGTACACTAATAAACAGTGACCTTTTCTGCTTTGCAGTCACTAACCATTCATTTGATCGCTAGTATTCATTTGATCTTCGCAACAATCCTGTAAAGTCCGAAAAAAAGGACTTTACATATGAAGAAATTGAAGTTCGGGTTTGGTAGTTTGCCAAAATGAGCTTGTTTAGGCTGTAATGTGAAAAGGGGAGAAGAGTGGATCTGAGGATACTTTATTACAAGGGTATTTCTATACTTGAAATAGACTGGCAGTGGTTGCTTGGCCTTGGGGAAGTAGCCGTGGGCATGGAGAGAGGAGACCTATTTGAGACCTTTCTAGGTAGTATCGTAGAAGAACTTGGTGGTTCGTTGTGAGAGGAGATGCCCAGGATTGTCAGCCGCTGCCCTTGTGGGCTGCACTGATGGGATTGTGGGCAAGGATGTTAGGGATCTAGGCATGTGTGCTTTAAGATGGGAGAGACTGAAATGTTGAAATACTAACGGGATGGATTCGAGAGAGATGAGATACAGAAAAGAGAGCAATATAAAATGAGGTTCAGAAGCAAGTAAATCCAGAGTATGGGTAGAAGGACTGGCCTTTGATAGATGAACTCCTCTGGGTCCTTCTGTACAGCTGAATGAGGACTTAGTGGACTGACCCATTCAGACATTACTTATATTACTATTCTTACATCCCTAGTGGATTAAAAAGGCAAGGGGAATGGTTTTGTCTTAAGTCTATTTAAGATTAAATCAGGATAAGGGGTGCCTGGGTGGCTCAGTTGGTTGAGCAACTGCCTTCGGCTCAGGTCACGATCCTGGACTTCCAGGATCGAGTCCTGCATCAGTCTCCCAGCTCCTTGGGGAGTCTGCTTCTCCCTCTGACCTTCTCCTCTCATGCTCTCTCTCACTCATTCTCTCTCAAATAAATAAATACAATCTTTAAAAAAAAAATCTAAAAAAAAAAAGATTAAATCAGGATAAGCATGTGCTCAGTCTTGATAATAGTCACTTGTATTTTTTATATTAACATGGATGAGTTTCTTTCCATGAGGCATCATCAGATTCCTAGATTACCATCCACTTTCTCTGACCCTTTCATTTGACTTTTGCATTTTAATTCAGAGGGTCTCAACCCTGTCTGTATGTTAGGGTCACCGGCACACTCTTAATAAATAGCATTGTTCATGTCCCCATTTCAAACACTTGAGCCAGAGTCTCTAGGGATAGGGCAAGAGGCGTAGGTGGTGACTGGTGAGGGTTGGGGAGTGGTGGTTGTTTCTTTGTTTAAACAGCTTTGTGGTAATTCTAATATACAGTCAAGATTGAGAATCATGACTTCGTTGATACACTTTTAAGATCTAAAGATCTTAGGAGAGCTAAGCTTTTGCTTAGTCTAGTAAAGCTTCTTTTCTCCAATCAGCTGGTTTCAGAAACAAATTGAGAGAGCAAGCTTAAACACAATTTTTTAAATTGTTGGCTAAATATCTTTGCTATTTTATTAGTTATCAGCTTTGTATGGTTTTTCGTGTGCTCGTTTTGCCCTTGTACTTGTGTCCGGTGTGTTTCCTATTTTGGATGTCCAGATACTCTGTCTTCCCTACATAGTTTCTGGTATGGTGCTGCCTATTTGGTATTCTTCGTAGCTATGGAGTTTCTAACCTTGAAATTTTCCTTTATTTTAGCCCCCAGTATCACATGTTCTGAAATATTTCAACACATACACCCCAAAATGTTTGGATTCTCTAGATATCCACCATCTAGGCCGTGATCAAAATAAAAAGATACTAAAAAGTCAAGTCAGAGTTTAAAAATTTCTCAAGGCACTGCTGGGCAGAAAGCTTAAATTTAAGCAAATGAATACTTAAAGTGGATATAAAAATTTTAGAGCTAGCAACTATTCAAAAGCATAAATGTTTTAGGATGAGGAAGCCTCTGATAGTTGTAGTAAGCTTGCATTGTATTTGGTATCTGTTATAAATTACAGCTTCTATTATTACATCAACATGGAATTATGTTAGTCTGTGAGTCTTGGTTAATGGGTGTCACACATTTCCTGTATATTTATAAATTCTCCAAATTAAAAATATTAATCCAACACTAGAAGCAAGAATGTCATCAGTAGAAAGGCAGCTATTTTATATGACTTATTAGTAAGTTATGGCTATTATTTTTCTTCACCTGATTCAAAGGAATGCACAGGATATGTTCATGTAGACTATACCCATTAGTGCTTACTGTAGAGGAATGGTATTGACAATCTAATTTCAGTTGTCTACACTTTCAAAACAATGAAGACATATCACTTACCATAAAATAGAAATAGCAACCATTTAAAATAGTTCAACATTTATTGTATCATTTACTCTATAGAGGCAATCTCATTATTACTGTAAATATAGCCAGTTTATGTGCATATGTAGATGCAGGGATCCATAATGTACATTGCAATTTGTAACAAATACACAAATGTAATGGATATTTTGGATTATTTTCAATACAAGCTCATAGAAAACAGATTCTGTGGCTGTGTGCTCTCTAAGGAGTGGTTTTGATTTCAAGACTTGAAAGTTTTTAAATGAAATTTTGCCTCCCTCCCCCTTTTCTTGCAAATGAATTATTGAAGAAAAAAGTATGAAAGCAGATTGATGCTGTACCCACTTTTGAGATTTCAGATTCACATGCATTTTAATAAAAGTCTCCATGCAGTCTTAATTCTTAAGGTTAAGGCTTTCTGATTTGGAATTTATATACATAATAGTGCAAAGGTTCTGCGGTATATCTTTGTGATATGTATAGGCATAACAATTTTCCAAAAGTAAGTCTGGAACTAATGTATAAATGTGCTCTATAAAATCAGTAATATTATTAAATCTGAATTACTTTAAAGAAAAGTCTTGGATGATATGTGATGTTTATAAACAGAGATAACTTGATTTTCCATTATATTTTCTTTCAGACCAAGTCCTGTGTGGTGGTTAGGGGGTGGCTGGGAGCGATGATAGGAAGAGAGAAGTACAATTCCTGAGTTCAGAGTTCTGACTCAGAACCCTTCTTTGACTTAAATGAACACAATTATCTGATAGAATAAACAGTGTTCATTATTCATAATATCATATAGATGTATTTCTCTAAAATACAACCCAGCTCAATAATGAAGAAGTCAGCAAGTCAAATTAAGGGTTTTAAGAAAATTTTCCAGCTAAGTCTTACACTGAATATACCTTGTCCCCCATCACAGTGGTTCTTGAAACGGGTGAAAGGAGTGGTAGTGTTTTCACAATATCTGGAAGCACATTCATGTCTCATGCCCACACAGTGCTGTGGTTACAATAATGTAGTGAACTGGGTTCTGGGGCCAGAGATGCTTAACTCCCCTATTGCTCAAGACAATCCCAAATATTGAGAACTGTTCTGTCCAAATTGCAAGTAGAGAAACACTGATAATAAGTAAATTGAGTGCATACCAGTAATAATACCATAATTTTGCTGGTTAATAAATTACATAAATTTAGATCAGATATTTTACATTTTATTTGAGTATGAATCAGCAAATTGGGACAGATGTTCTAATTTAAATTTTTTAAAAGATTTTATTTATTTGACAGAGACAGAGGGAACACAGCAGGGTAAGTGGGAGAGGGAGAAGTAGTCTCCCCAAGGTGCAGAGAGCCTAAGGTAGGGCTCAATTCCAGGATCCTGAGATCATAACCAGAGCGAAGGCAGACATTTAACAACTGAGCCACCCAGGCACCCTGGGACAGAAGACTTTTTTATGTCATGTGTTCATTAAATCTCAAAGTATAATTATGGTAACCATTAGGAAATCATGGAAGTCCTAAATCACCCATGAGGAGATGTTTCTTGACTCATTGACCTATATTCTAATGGAAGATTAGACATACGTTCTAATGGATTGGTCAGTCTAAACAATCTTCACTCATAACCACTAAATGTAAGAAACAAATAAATTTCATTAAACTGAATCAAACAAATAATGATTTTTGAGTAAACATACTGAAATTCTTACATTAATTTTTAAAAATTTAAGCCATTTTTCTAATGAGCCCAAGCTTCCTTAAACTATATTTCTGACTTTTTATGCAAAAAGAGGAAAAATGGTAAAATTCAGTTTGTTCATGTGACTTTTTGCTCTACCTAGATGAATAATATGCTAAGGGAAAGGTTGTTTACTAGAACTAAGAATCTTTTTAAATTTGTGTGTGTTCTATTTTAGTAAGATAGGGATTGATGGCGTTCCTCGTTTTCACTAGCCCTGTAATACAAATTGCTGAAACTGTAAAATGTGTATTTCCTGAGGCTGTTACTCCAGTCAGACTGTCTTACCTTATTCTATTTTGGACTTACACATTCAACAATTAAAATAATTGTATAGTAACTATTTCGTATTCTTTTCATGTTCCTGTAATGATTACACCAAAGTTAGCCATTGATTTACTTATCAAGAAATCTACTAATTCAGCTTCTGGGAATCTGAGAAGATCTAGGATTAGGGTCCAGCTATAGCCCAAAACCTGTGTGACTTAATCGTGCTCTTCAATTTCTCATATGCAAAGTAAGATTAATACCTATCTTCATAGGACTTGTGTGAGGCTCAACTTAGCATTTTAATTTTATTTGAAACAAAGGTAAACTTGAACTTAATCTTTAAAAAATTTTAACCAGTATTGTCTTTCTAAAAACAATCTCATGTTGGGGCGCCTGGGTGACTTAGTTGGTTAGGCATCCAGCTATTGATTTCAGCTCAGGTCATGATCTTAGGGTTGTGGGATCAGCCCCATGTCCAGCTCCATGCTCACTGAGGAGTCTGCTTGTCCCTCTTTTCCTGCTCCCTCCCCTGATTACACACACACACACACACACTCTCTCTCTCTCTCTCTCTCTCTCTTTCTCAAATAAGTAGAATCTTTAAAAATGAAAACAATCTCATGTGAACTTACCATGAGGAATAAATAATGGCTTCAAATAATCTTTGGGATCCTTTGGAGGGGCTTGGGTATTTGGTATTTGTACTAAATATGGATGGAGCCTTAAAGTGACAGTCTCTTAAGTTGCCTTTGTCAAAGGAAAATAGCCCAAGACAGCTTTGTCTATTGAAATAGAAGTGTTTGCATTTTACCATGGTGTTAACTCAGCCATGGTCCTGACTCTTCAGGGGTCCGAGATGAGGGATGGTGACGGATGACCTAGTCAACTTCCAGCTTGGATTTTTTGGAGCTAAAAAGCCCTGACATAAACAGAGATAATAGTATCAAAGTACTAGTACCATTATGGATGCTGAAAAATTTCAAATCTTTCTTCTTTAAGTTTACCTGGATTTTTCTTACTCTGAGCAAAGCAATAGCAGAAATTAGTACCAGGAGTGGGATATGAACCACCATTTCAAGATCTTGATTTCATTACCAGTATCTTCATGTACATAGAGGAATCCCATCAGAGTTACATTCAAATTTTATGACTCCAACTGGAGTGCTGGGCCAAAGAGAAAGTGAGAAAGGTTGAGAATTTAAGTCCTGCAGTCACTTGTGCCTACCATTTCTCTTGAGTATCCCCCAGACTAAGTGTTAAAAGGGAGACATTAATCTGTGGCTTCCTCAATTGGTCATAGAATCTTTGTGCCATGTAGTGTGAGCTTCTCACTGTGCAGAGTGTGATTCTAGTGTTTAAAGATAAGTGTTTTTTTTATACAAGATGGCCTCAAATACAAGCCAACTACTTCATCTGGTGCTCACCCAAAGAATGAGCCATCTGTTTGAATGCTGAAGGAAAAATTGGCTGTGTTGGACATATTGAGAGTCTGCCTCCAACATGGTCTGTAAATGTTGTATACTGTATTTTAAAGGTGACTTAGATTTTCAAGCATAATTTTGACTTTATGAGGTTTTTTTCCTTGTATGTACATCTCTGTATGAGAAGTAAACTCTACTATAATAAATGTTGCATCCTTCCAATTTCCCTTTGTTACTGGATAACAGATAATTCCAACAGTTCTTTATCTTTCAAGGTGTATAGGGACATTAAAATTTTTTTCATTAAAAGAATTGAAATAATGACCTGAATATAAATTAAGGTTTCCAGAAAATAGTTTTAAAGTTTAGGTATAGCTGCAAATGACCCATACAAAGTCAAGGCTATTACACAATTTAATTGAATCGCATAATTAATGAAATAAGCCCCAATCATGGCAGCAGCCTTGCATGGTTATCCTCTGTAACCATCCTTTGTCCAGTCCAGAAGGCCTTGTGGTAGGGTTTGCTATGGGCTAAAAGATGATGCTCTAGATCAGAGATGAGCAAACTTTTCCTTTAGGGGACCAAATTCACCAACAGTGAATATTCCAAAAAGGACCAGAAAAAGGGTTTCGTAGGGTATAAAGTTTGTCCCAGCTACACAACTCTACAACTGTACCAAGAAAACTGCCAGAGACAATATGTAAACAAATGAGTATGCCTGTGGTATAATAAAGCTGTATAAAGAGAGGACAGGTTAGATTGGGCCCCTCTGGGCTGTCCTGAGCTAGAAGATGGTGCCCTAGGCAGTGGTTCTTTAATAATGTTTGATTCCCAGACCAGCAACATTGACATCACTGAATGCTTGTTAGCAAGGCAAATTCTTGGACCTCACCCAACAAGTAGCTGATGGGTCAGAAACTGGGGTTGGGATCTGGCAATTAGGGTTTTAATAAGCCCACCAGGGGACCTCGATGCAGGCATGCTGAAGTTTAAGAGCCACTGCTATAAAGACCTAGAACCCTTTGAGGCCAGCCCTAAAACTGCACAAGATGATATTTTTGGTGGTGTCATGATTGGTGTACAAGACAATAAAGTCATTTGAACATTGAAGTATCCACAAGCATTCTACTGAGTCAGAAAACAGTTTAATACTTCTAGTAAGGACATTTTTGTTTTTCTAATTTCTGAAGTTGTCTTTTCTGGTTAATATGTTTGAATGTATTATAAATTTCTCTTGAAAAAAATTTCCCTTAAGTTTGAGACCAGTTTTTGTTTGTGCTATCATCATATATACTGAAACCTATGAAAATAGTACAAAGTTTCTCATTGTGGGATTTATTTTAGTGGAACCTAACAATGTTGCAAAGTTGTTGCATATGTTCATTTCCCATGTGTATAAAAGACCCATGTCTTAATGCAGGTGTCAGGATATTCAGTAAGAACTTTCCTATTGTTCTGGAATCCATGGCCATGCCCGAAACTAAGAAGAAAGGATAGTAAATTCTTCGTCCTAACCCAAAATGGACTATCTACTGTCCAACACTACCAAATTCTGTATTTATTGTATGAACACTTCCTTTACCTGTGAGGTTATGTAAGAAGTTTGAAGAAGGGGGAGTGAAATTTTGACCTTAAGAAGAAATAGCAGAGGACTTGTTCCACTTCTCCCGGTGGTTTCTCCCAACCTGGGGCGGGTGGGGAGGGGTGGGTGGCTCCAAGACAATCAGTCTGACACCAAAAGTACCAATAGGTCCTTCTTGCATTGTCACTTTAGTAGAGCATGGACAGAGCACAGAGAAGCAGAAAATATTTCCCATAGAATCTGGAATGGAATGTGTACACAGAACTACTACGTGCTTCTGTCTACGGGTCTCTGAAGGCAAGAAGTTGGCCAGAGTAGCCTGTGTCAGTAGAGCGTGAAGGGACCTTGAGGTGCATGTGGCATGAGTGCTTCTGTAGAAGTGGGTGGGAGCTGCCACCCTGTTCTAGGTTTGTTCTAGATATCCTGTTCTAGGATATCCTCAGGCTATGGAAAAGTTACTTAGAGATTCTTTGAACTCCTTGAGAAGGAACTTGGAGGTTAAAGGAAGGACAGGAACTATACAGTTACCTAGGTCAAGTGAGAAAACTAACCACCTCAAGAGGGGCTTTGAGGACGTTTGTCGTGTATGGGTCAAAGGGAGAGACTCCTCCTCCCTGAAGGAGCTGGGCTGAAGCTAACAGGAGCATGAGAGGAACACACATAAAGCCTATTTGGAGACCACCAGTGTGAGACAGAACCAAGTCCAGTTAAGAGAAATGAAGGACCCTTCCTACCGGGGGTATCTTCCCTCCCTCCTCCTTGTCTCCAGCTCCATATTTAAAGAAGAAAAGGGAGAAAGTATCACAAGGATGGACAATACTGTTACAAGTCCTGGGGTTGCCATCCAGCCCTCGATGGAGATGGTTTGGAGGATAGCAATGGGCAAGGGGTTTTGCATCAGATATGAAAGTCAAGAACTGTAGAGGGTCTGATTTTACTTTGCAAGCTAACAAGTTAGCTTCCACATCTACTGGCAGAAGATATTAGATTCCTAAGTCAGAAAAATTGTTTATATTACTCACCACACAATAAAAGCACAAACCTCCTTGCCCCCAAGTCCCATTGAGGGTAGGGGTGATTCATGGGCTGGGCTAATATGAATACATGGAGTAGGTTATACTCCAGGAAAAGCCAGGACCCAAATCAGCAAACATCATAGAGCAAGCAAACCAGTTTCACTCTTCTTAAGAGTGAGCTGTTACGTGGGAGTTGTCTGGGCTAGGAGAACGGTGAGGCAAAGGAGGGCATCCAGGGTGCAAAATTTAGGGAAGCACTCAGTCCTAGGTTTGCACAAATGTAGGATTAGTATCTAAGGGTGAGAAATTCCTTAACTTTTGTGTCCAGGGCATCTTGCTTGCCTCACCCTCATCTTGGCTTTGGGAATCATGGGGGACTTCCTGGTGGTCACTTTGATTTACTTAGTTATCTACATGAGTAGCTACAGTATTTACTCAGTGTCGGAGGACACATAAACCTGGCAGTCCAGCACACATGGCAGAAATGTGCTTCTCCCAAGAATGAGACTGAAGCTTGGGGCACCTGGGTGGTTCAGATGGTTAAGCATCTGCCTTTGGCTCAGGTCATGATCCCAAAGTCCTGGGATCAAGTCCCACATCGGGCTCCCTGCTCATTGGGGAGCCTGCTTCTACCTCTCCCTGTGCTGCTCCCCCTGCTTGTTCTTGCTTTCTCTCTCTCTCTCTGTCAGACAAACAAACAATCTTAAAAAAAAAAAAAAAAAAGGAATGAGACTGAAGTTCAAAACTGAACTTTTTTTTTTTTTTTAAAGATTTTATTTATTTATCAGAGAGAGAGAGGGGAGAGAGCGAGCACAGGCAGACAGAATGGCAGGCAGAGGCAGAGGGAGAAGCAAGCTCCCCGCTGAGCAAGGAGCTCGATGTGGGACTCGATCCCAGGATGTTGGGATCATGACCTGAGCCGAAGGCAGCTGCCCAACCAACTGAGCCACCCAGGCATCCCCAAAACTGAACTTTATAAACAATTCATGGGTCAAATTCAGTCCCAATCCATAGTGTTGTTAATTTTTAAAGGATCACAAAATAACAATATGAAACAGAGATCATATGTGACCCACAAAGCCTAAAATATTTACTATCAGGTTCTTTACAGAAAAAGTTTGCTGACTCCCATAAATACTGGAAGGCATTTAATTTGTGCATATCTTTAAAAGATGAGAGAGGGAGACTCAAAGTAGTATAGCTTCAGGCAATAATTTAAAAAATTGCTTTACATCATTCCCCTAAAGAGCCATGTTTCTTCAATAAACTATTTACACAGATGATAAACATTAAGCCTCTTTCAAATGACAAAAACCCAACTTTAATTAAAGCTAAAAGAATGCATTGGTTCACATAGACATCTTGCTGAAAGGGCAGGCTCAGAGTCAGCTCCAGGTCTGGTGACATCTAGGGATTTGAATGCCATTGGGACCCTACACGGGCTAGCTTTGTTTTTGCCTTGTACATTGCCATGGATGGACTTTCCCTGAATGGCAGGGAACAAAGCTCGAGCCACTCCAGCATCGTCCCCGTGCCACTCGGACAGGCAATATGGCGCCTGCATCCTAGCTACAGGTTGAACCATTGTCCAATCCTGGACCCGGCATCATGGCCAGCGTGGGAGAGGAGCTATGTGAGTCAGCAGGCTGTGTGCCACCTCTGGCGCCAGTGGGAGCATGAGCTGTTAGAGAGCAGTGAAGAGCACAGACGTGACCTTGGGTGGTCATTGGCAGCTGCCCCAATTTGTGTCTAACTGTGTCCTTTAGTTTGGAATAACATGTGAGCTTTTAGGTCCTGTCAATGTGTGCAGTTGAAGCGCTTAGCCTATAAAATTTTCATGTGTTTAAAATTAGCTGCTCTGTTTCTGATTGATGTATCAGATTGGCCTCTCTACCCTTGTTTCTACAGTTTAATCACGTTGTTTGGAGTTGACTATGCCTTGCAGCACTTCCTCTTTACTGTGGGCTTACCATGGAAGAGTTGCTTAGGGAACTTTGATTAATCATCCTATTATGGTCAGGCACTCCTGTCTTTCTGGCCTCGCCAGATAGTTCTATGGCAAACATTACATTCCTGACTTTAGGCTCTCTGCGTCCTATAATCACAGTGATGAATCTGTTTTGCTAATTAATTTTTAGTGTGGCTTGTAGATGAGGCTCATGAAACGAGTGAAATGTGACAGGCTTACAATCCATAAAGAAGCCTGAGTAAAAGCAACCATTCTCTAGATGGTTAACTCTGTTTGGGACTTAATGCCAGGTTGATCCTCGGGGCCTCACAGACTTGCGAGGCTAACTCGGTTTTCCTTTGTTTTGTCTGACACTTTGTGGCAGCATAAATCATTCCTACTATCCATAGTGGGTCAAATTTTGTATGAAAACTATTTCCCAAGTGTCTACTTTCTCATCATAATTTCGGAAGCAACTGCTTTCCTGTTACATCTACAGGTCTGTGCTGGTCTGTTCTCTCTGGGGCGAGATCTAGCAGGCAGACTGCTCTAATATTCTGTTCGTCCTTCTCTCACCCAAGAAATCAACTCACCATGTTGATTTTAGTTAAAGATGTGTTTGACAGGGACATTTTTGTTGGGCGATATATTTTCATTGGTTTTCTGCAATAAGCTAGTTTTTAAAATTTATTTCTGGAAGCATCTTAGTTGGCTCCTAAAATGGTCAATAGCCCCTAGCACCACAAACTTAAGAATATCATCTTTCACTCTATTTTTTATTTTCAGTTGCGTTTCAGGACTTGGGAAACATGAAAAAGAAAGGTTCTTAAAGACAGTGAGTGTGGATTTGTGGGAAGTAAGCAAATTCTTAACTTTTTTTAAAAAAAGATTTTATTTATTTATTTCACAGAGAGACACATAGCGGGAGGGAACACAAGTAGGGGCAGTGGGAGAGGGAGAAGCAGGCTCCCCACCGACCAGGGAGCCCATATGGGGCTTGATCCCAGAACCCTGGGATCATGACCTGAGCCGAAGGCAGAGGCTTAACAACTGAGCCACCCAGGCACCCTGCAAATTCTTAACTTCTGAAACAAATCTGTGGAAGAGTTGTTTCCCATTAGAACACACAGAAATCTGAACAAGTTTAGTGTTTGCATGATGTTTTTTCTTTTACAGCATTAAAGCTGTATTAAGCATATGTCAGTGTTTGATCACTCTGTTATGAGGCAGTGGAAGTATTTTAACAGTTTCTTGGACGTCAGCATACTGTTTCTGTTTCCAGCATGTGCAATATAGAAAAATATAGTTATGTCTTGAAGATAAAATGATACTTCTTAAGTTATTATTATTACATAATACATACACATAGTTTTAAAAAATAGATTGGTATTCAATGGTTTTAAATAACAAGTAAAAATCTCTCACTCTATCTTTAGTATCACTTTTCAGAGGTGGTCACTTCTTAACTGTTCTGTTTTTTAATTCTAAAGGTGGCTACCACCAGAGTAAATAATACAGTTCTCTGTTTCCTGATGTATGTCATCGTTAGGCTGTATTAGTCAACACCCTAATGTGAAAGATGACTCCTACCTCCCCCACTACTGGCCCCTGAGTTTGTTAGTTATATTATTATTATTATTATTTATAAAAGATTTTATTTATTTATTTGACAGAGAGATAACACAAGCAGGGGGAGAGACAAGCAGAAGGAGAGGGAGAAGGAGGAGCCCAGCTGAGCAGAGAGCTTGTTGCAGGGCTTGATCCCAGGATCATGACCTGAGTCGAAGGCAGATGCCTAACCGACTGAGCCACCCAGGTGCTACTTAACTGATTGCTTCATTTTCTGTATAGAAGTTTCTTTAGTTTGATATGGTCTTATCTGTTTATTTTTGCTTTTGTTGCTTATACTTTTTTGTTGTTGATGTTGTTGTTGCTTGTACTTTTGATGTTACATCCAAAAAATCATTGCCCAGACCAAAGTCAAGCAGGTTTTCCCCTATGTTTTCGTGTAAGAGTTTGACAATTCAACTTTTACATTTAGGTCTTTAATACATTTCAAGTTAATTCTTATGAGTGGTACATGTAATACTATTTAACACTGAGCCAGGAGGATTGAACCAATAAACAAACATACTCCCACCAAATCAAATCTTTGCCACTTGAAAGAGAATTTTTCCTATTTTTTTTCAGGTTTCTAAAATTTTTCCAGGGTTTCCAGAGTTGTTGTTGAGAAAGACAAAAAAAACATGTTTCTTTGCCTTATCAGTAAGTTCTTTCAGCTTCTTACTCATATGATTTGCTGAATAAAATCCATTCCAACATTCTTTTTTTTTTTTTTTTAAAGATTTTATTTATTTATTTTACAGAGAGAGATCACAAGTAGGCAGAGAGGCAGGCAGAGAGAGAGAGAGGAGGAAGCAGGCTCCCTGCTGAGCAGAGAGCCCGATGCGGGACTCGATCCCAGGACCCTGAGATCATGACCTGAGCCGAAGGCAGCGGCCTAACCCACTGAGCCACCCAGGCGCCCCCCAACATTCTTTTTGAAGACAGTCTTCTTTATATCTTCTAATGTCTTGTCTTAGCCACATAGCTGTCTTCACAGGATTTTTTTTTCATAGTAATGTGGGTTAATCTTATTGTTTTCAGATTCTATGAAATTTTTTTCCAGAAGGATGTGTCCACAGAGTCCTTGATTATCTCTGAACCTTTTTACTTTTCTTCACACTTGGCTTTGTTGCTTCTCTGAATGATATCTTAATTTCTTTCTTTCTTTCTTTCTTTCTTTTTTTCTTTCTTTCTTTCTTTCTTTCTTTCTTTCTTTCTTTCTTTCTTTCTTTCTTTTTCGAAACATTTTATTTATTTGGCAGAGAGAGACACAGTGAGAGAGAGAACTCAAGCAGTGGCAGAGGGAGAGGGAGAAGCAGGCTTCTCGCTGAGCAAGGAGCCCAATGTGTGGCTCGGTCCCAGGACTCTGGGATCAGGACCTGAGCCAAATGCAGATGCTTAATGACTGAGCCACCCAGGTGACTAGTATCTTACTTTCAATTTTACTTTCTTTTTCTTTTTAGGTAGGCTCCACACCCAGCATATGGCTTGAACTCATGACCCTGAGATAAAGACCTGAGCTGAGATTAAAGGTTGGACACTGACCTGATTGAGCCACCCAGGTGCCACTCAATTATATTTTCTTTTTTTTATTTTTTATTTTTTATAAACATATATTTTTATCTCCAGGGGTACAGGTCTGTGAATCACCAGGTTTACACACTTCACAGCATTCATTCACCAAAGCACATACCCTCCCTCAATTATATTTTCTAATTGGTGAGTGTAGAATAATGCTATTGAGAGGTTCATTTTTTTTTTTTTTTTTAATCTGGGAACTTGGCTTAACTCATTATTTCTAAGAATTGACTGATAGTCAGTTTTATCTTTTTCCTTCTAAGTCTTATCATTTTCTTAATCTTATTTCCTTGATCAAGATGGCTGGTACTATGCAGTTTAGAATTATAGATCTATACCATTTTTTTCTCTCCAAATGCTTAAAATATTGTCTTATATCATTCAGGCACTCTGTTGAGCAGTTAAATATTACTTTGAATTCCTCCTTTGTAGGGAACCTGTTTTTATTCTCTAGGAGCTCTATGGTCTCTACTTTTTCTTTGAAATTCTGCAGTTTTACAAGGCTCTACCTTGGCATAAGGTATACTTTGGTGTATATATATAGATAAATATCTATCTATCTATCTATCTATCTATATATATATCTTGGTATAAATCCTCTTTATTTATGTTGCATTGCATTTCATCCCGAAGACTTTTGTCTTCAGCTCTAGGAATTTTCTTCTTTTAGTTGTCTCTCCCAACCCCAACTCCCACTTTTTTTTTAAATTTTTAAAAATTTATTTATTTTCAGCATAGCAGTATCATTATTTTTTCACCACACCCAGTGCTCCATGCAATCTGTGCCCTCTCTAATACCCACCACCTGGTACCCCGACCCCCCCCCCCTCCACTTCAAACCCCTCAGATTGTTTTTCAGAGTCCATAGTCTCTCATGGTTCACCTCCCCTTCCAATTTACCCCAACCCCCTTCTCTCTAACTCTCCATGTCCTCCATGCTTTTTGTTATGCTCCACAAATAAGTGAAACCATATGATAATTGACTCTCTCTGCTTGACTTATTTCACTCAGCATCATCTCTTCCAGTCCCGTCCATGTTGCTACAAAAGTTAGATATTCATCCTTTCTGATGGAGGCATAATACTCCATAGTGTATATGGACTATCTTTGGTAAGTGTAATTTTCTTTCCATCACCTTTCCTTGAAAATAAGCCAAGCAGAGAAAGTCAATTATGACCTGAGCCAAAGGCTTAACTGACTGAGCCACCCAGGCACCCCATCTCTGCCCTCTTTTTAAAGCACCATCCCCTGGGAGATCTCAAGGCAGGGATGTAACTTATGATTCACAAAACTGAAAAGGTTGAGTAGTAGTGATTTCTTTAGATGAAGTTTAGTTTTCTATGGGAGCTTACTTTTAACTATTTCCATTTTAATGGGAATTGTCCTAATCAGCTTTCCTGTTTCTGAAAGGGATCACCCTATACATACATAAATAGGAATGTGGGCTATTTCTGGGGAGATGGAGACAAAGCTTCCCCACACAACTTCAAGGATTTCTGACAGGAAGATGCATTAAATAAAGGAAATTTGCTGAAGGGAAATTTCAAGGAAAAGGAGGACAAGTACTTCACTATGTTAATGTCATTTCACCCCTTCCTCTCGGAGATGGAATCTCAGCTCTATTCTTTTTTTTTTGCTTTCTTCTCCCTAGTTATTCTTTTAAGTTAGAGTAACAAGCAGAGGAAAGAAAGCAATAAATAACTAGCATCAGCAATTCATAAGTCAATTTCTATACTCTATCTGTTCTGCAAACCCATTGTCAACTCACTGTAATTTTCCTAACCAGTTTGTTTTAGTTAAGTTCAGACATAAGCCCTTTGACTCAACCTTGTGAGGATAAAGGATAGAATGACTGGATTTTACCCGCTGAATTAGCTGGAAGCATCACATTTGATTTTAATACCTTTTTCTGTTTTCCTTCCTAAACCCACTGTGCACTTTACTCTTGCTGGAGTGTTACTGTGTGGCAACAGTCGTTCTTGTAACTCTTAAAAATTCTCACTACTTTGACAGCTTTGGTGTCTGGAAGCATGAGTTTACTGGTCACTTGGAACCTGAGATATGGGCCAGTCCACCCTCATGGCCTGATGTCACCTGAGGAAGCAACAGTCAGGACAAGACTCTGACAGAGTCTGCAGATTAGGGGACTGCCATGCTGATGCCCACTGATACAGGGCTCTATGCCTCTGTTCTATCACACAGACATGCTGGATGAGATTTCTAAGGTTATTTGCAGCTTTGACATTTTATCATTTTATTATCTGCCAGACAATATGTCTAGATTTTGTTTTGTTTGTTTCTTGTAGTGGGCTTCACGCTGGGCATGGAGCCCAGTGAAGATTTTGAAATCACGACCCTGAGGTCAAGACCTGAGCTGAGATCGAGTTGGCCACTGGACTGACTGAGCCACTCAGGCACCCCAACAATGTGTAGGTTTTGATGTTAACCAAGAATCAGACAGTTCTGATCTATTTATTAAAATATTATTTATTTATTTATTTATTTATTTGACAGACAGAGATCACAAGTAGGCAGAGAGGCAGACAGAGAGAGGGGGAAGCAGGCTCCCCACTGAGCAGGGAGCCTGATGCGGGGCTCAATCCCAGGACCCTGAGATCATGACCTGAGCGGAAGGCAGAGGCTTAACCCACTGAGCCACCCAGGTGCCCCACATTGAATAAATTCTTACTATAAATATGTCTTAAGTTCTTTTTAAAGACGTTTTTATTTAAATTCAATTGAACTAACATATGCTGTTTTATTAGTTGCAGAAGTAGAATTTAGTGATTCATCAGTTGCACACAACACTCAGTTCTCATTACTTCAAGTGTCCTCTTTAATGTCCATCACCCAGTTACCCATTCCTCCACCACCTCCCCTCTAGCAACCCTCAGTTTTTTCACTATAGTTAAAGTCTCTCATGGTTTGTCTCCCTCTCTGTTTTTGTCTCATTTTTCCTTCCCTTCCTCTATGTTCATCTGTTTTGTTTTTGAAATTCCACATATGAGTGAAATCATATGGTATTTGTCTTTCTCTGGCTGACTTATTTCATTTAGCATAATACCCTCTAGTTCCATCCATGTCATTGTAAATAGTAGGATTTCATTCTTTTTGATGGCTGAGTAATATTCCACTGTCCAATTTCTTTTTAAAAAGCTAAAATCTGAATTTAACTAGGTATCCTTTTCCCCTCCCCTAAATTTATCAATACAGGCTTTCTTCCTGGCCAGTGTAATATTTTATCTTCAAGTCCCCAAGCATAGATTTTATAGAACCTTATGAAGAAGTGGCATTTTAGAGCCAGAATCTGGCTCAGAAGATCTATCAGGTCACCTTTCTCCTCTTATGGAGCCATCCACATTATAACCAGAGGTAAATAAATTGCAACTGAGAGTGCATATTAGTACCCTGCTCTCCTACCTTTCCTAAAAACTGATTTACTATATATACCATGCTTAGACTAGCAATCAACTGCAAGGTGCTGGTCTGACAGTGGCCATAGATATACATGTCCCTGGAGGTTCCTCAAAAAGTTGAGCATAGAGCTACCCTATGTCCCAGCAATCGCACTACTGGACATTTACCCTAAAGATACTAATGTAGTGATCTGAAGGGACACATGCACCTGTATGTTTATAGCAGCAATGTCTACAATAGGCAAACTATGGAGAGAGCCCAGATTTCCATCAACAGATGAATGATAAAGATGTGGCATATATATACAATGAAATACTATGCAGCCATCAAAACCCCCCAAATCTTGCCATTTGCAACCACGTGGATGGAACTAGAGAGTATTATGCTAAACAAAATAAGTCAATCATAAAAAGACAATTATCATATGATCTCTCTGATGTGAGCAATTTGAGAAACAAGACAGAGGATCATAGGGGAAGGGAGGGAAAAATGAAATAAGATGAAACCAGAGAGGGAGACAAATCATAAGAAACTCTTAATCTCAGGAAACAAACTGAAGGTTGTTGGAGGGAAGGGGGGTAAAAGGGATGGGGTGGCGGGGGTGATGGACATTGGGGAGGGTATGTGCTATGGTGAGTGTTGTGAATTGTGTAAGACTGATGAATCACAGACCTGTACCCCTGAAACAAACATTATATGTTAATTAAAAAAATAAATTTCAAAAAAAATACATGTCTTCCACCTTGATCATGGGATCCTGAAGAACAAATTTGGAGAGTCTCATGAACATTCCTTTAATAGACTCTTTTAAGTTCTTTCAAGTGGGGAAAATTCTATACTTCCTCAGATTTATTGGAGAAAGAAGTCAGGGAGGGCTAGGCAGCAGGATTTTTTCCAGTTTTTTTTTTTTTTTTTTTTTCAGTTCTCCAATATATATATTATGACTAACAAGGATTTCTATTTTTTCCCTTCTATCCCTTTCTGGATTTGTTGCTGACCCTAAAACTTGGGTACTCCAAGGAATGCTTGCAAGTCCAGAAATGGTACAGGACATTTCAGCATGAATGAGTAACAACACTTGACAGTGGGTTTGGCAGCCACGTAGGAAATGTCTCTCCACACTTCACAATAGCATTCACCCACTGGGTCTGCATTCAGAATCAGACAAGGGATGATAGCCACAATCCTGACACCAGTTTCATTCTGTGTGTTTTTCAACACCACCAAGAAGTTCTCTAGCGTCAGTTGAGCCCCACACTTCAACTCTGTTCTGACACCACCTGGAGACAGTACCACATACCTCATGCTAAGGGCTCAGTCCCACGAGACTGCCCCCTTCACACACTTCAGATGACAATTGCAAGTCCAGATTGTCACCTGTGTTTCTAATCGACCAGCTACAGATTGAAAGTTCTAAGGAGCCTTCCTTCAGTGCGATTGATTTGCAAGAGCAGCCCACAGAACCTAGAGAAACATCTTACTAACTAGATTACTAGTGTATTATAAAAGGATCTAACTCAGGAACAATCAGAGAGAAGTGTTACATAGGGCCAGGTGGGGGGAAGGGGTGCAGGTCTTCCATGCCTACTCCAGGCACACACTCTCCCTGAATCTCCACAGGTTTGCCAAACTGGAAACTCTTTGAACCCTCTGTTGGTTTCTTTTCTTTTCTTTTTTAAAGATTTTATTTATTTATTTAACACAGAGAGAGATCTCAAGTAGGCAGAGAGGCAGGCAGAAAGAGAGAGAGGGAAGCATGCTCCCTGCCGAGCAGAGAGCTGATGCGGGGCTCTGATCCCAGGACCCTGAGACCATGACCAGAGTCGAAGGCAGAGAGAGGCTTTAATCCACTGAGCCACCCAGGCGCCCCAACCCTCTGGGTTTTTAAGGAGGTTTCATTACATAGGCATGATTGATTAAAGCACTGGCTATTGGTGATTGATTCAACCTCTGGGGCCCATTCTGAGATGTGGTCCAAAGCCACATTATTAACGTAACAAAAGACATCTTTATTGCTTTCATCGTTTAGGTAATTTCAAGAGTTTTAGGAACTCTGTGGTGGGAATTGCGACAAAGACCACCTATATATTTATCGCCAGAATCACAATATCTCGTTCCCATTTCCCCTTTCCCTCTCTCTCCTTTCCCTGCTCTCAGTGTTTGTGGAGTGGAACGCCTCTGAAGTTATTGTACTCCTACCTCACCTCATCAAAAGTAGGCTGGCGGTTCTTCGAGGGCCGTTCCAGTCTCTAAGGAGTGGTCACACCACCAGGTGAGCTCCAGCGGAAGACCTTGAGGGCAAAGCAACGCCTGTTGGGAAACTGAGAAAAGAAACAACTCCCTCAAGCTGTCAAGATCTCCTGAGGCAGCAAGACGCTGCCTGTGACTGACTCCAAGACGGTCATCGCTTTGATCCTCAAGGCCCACCTGCAGGTACACACCCATCTCTGTCCCACAGCTTCCTTATATAAACTGTGGAGGTACTTTTGGCTCTTTGGAGATAGTCTTTGAGATGGTAGTCTGCTGTCTTCCCAGGGTTGGCCTCACCAAAATTAATTCCTTTCTCATTTCACTACTACTCATTTCTCTGTCTTTGGATTTTGTCAGGGGCTAGTGGCTGCACCTGGTCTATTTGGGACACGCTCTTGTGTTCCTGCTCCCGGCTACAATTTCCCAACGGTGTGTAGGTTTGGAGGGACTGGGTTTGGAGCTAGACCAAAACGCCACGTATGTTACTTTTTAGGTAAGATATTTTAACTTCTACTTTTTAAGTTTATTTATTTAAGTAGTATCTTTTAAAAAAGATTTTATTTATTTATTTGACAGAGAGTGACACAGTGAAAGAGGGAACACAAGCAGGAGAAGTGTGAGAGGGAGAAGCAAGTCTTCTGCGGAGCAGGGAGCCCGATGTGGGGCTCGATCCCATGATCCCAGGATCATGACCTGAGCCCAAGGCAGACACCCATGACTGAGCCACCCAGGCGCTCTTTAAGTAATATCTACATCCAACATAGGGCTTGAACTCATAGCTCTGAGATCAAGAGTCGCAAATCCCGCTGGCTGGCTCAGCCTTGGATTTTAACTTTGTTTTCTAAATTTTTCTAAAATTAGGCACTCCTGTTGGATAGAGATAATGCCAATAGTGTATAGTGATAGAGATAATGCCAATAGTGTATATTACAACATTAGTTTTTTTTTTTTTTTTTTGGAAGTGATCAGTGCCTTAATATAGTATGTAGCCATTTAACATTTTATTATCTATTTGGTTAAAAGTTGCAGCTACCAGTCTTACCATTTATAAAACATTGGTCTTTTATAATAATTATTGCCTAAGCGGCGAAAAGAACATTTGTTTCCCTATCAAGGTAACATTTGAAAACTAAAACATCTTAAATTTAAAAATAAATTTAAATTTAAATTTAAAAATAAATCTGGTTCTTATGAAGATGTTTAATATAATATGTTAGAAATAGAATGCGATATAAATTGAGTTATATTTTGTTCTGTCACATAAATGGTCATGAACAATCAAGAGTCTTTTCATATCTGGTGTAATGGGTGGGGAAGGACTAGATTGGCCACTCCTCAGCCTTGACTGCATTACCTCGATAATCCACGAGATGGCAGCAGAGAAATGTTCATTTAAATTTATCATCCACAAAGAGATGGTTGTAAGCGCGCTTCAACGGCAAAACAGACTAACCTTTTTAATTTGCTTCTTTCTGAACAGAGAGTAGCCAGCGAGGGCTTTCAAACCACTTCTCGGGCCTTTTATGAGACAAGTACTGAGGATTTTATTTTCTTTGTTCGTTCTGAAATTGTTTTCCTTGCTGACCACTTTTGCTGTGAGTCAGATCTGAGCCTGGGGCAGTGTGCCTGCTGCCCTCCGTGTTTCTGTCACTGCATTCTCTCTCTTAAGTGATCTTAGAAAATCTGGGAACAAAAACTTTGGGATCTTTCTGTGTTCTTTGTGGTGATTGACAACCTGCTCCCACCAACAAGCGAGACAATGAAAGACAGTGATTTTGGGGTCTTGGGGCCTTGAGGTTACCTGGGGAAGTGTGGGTGGGTAGAGCACGAAGAAAGAGTGTGCTTTGGTGAGAGAAGGTGTTTTTATCTAGGCTGTGGTTTTCCACCTAAATTTATATTTCCATTATGGGCTTCTCTTTCACGTATTTGTTCGAGTGGGTAATTGCAGTTAACAATAGATGGTCACAGGGGCTTTTGAGTCAGAAGAAAAGAAATTGTTTTTCTGTGAATGACCTCCGTCTTCTCAGTTGAGGATCATGTATTTCTTAGGAAGTGATAAAAGGCATAATGTAAGTCTGGGTATGATTAATAACAAATTAACTGCCATTACACTGTGTCATTTATTACTTTGGATTTTATTATGTCCACAGTTTGGAAAACTTAATTACAGGTGCACGTGGGCACACACATACACACACACGCAAATCTGCATGTGTTTTTTGTTCAAAGTAATAATAAATGCTTGTTGCAAACTTTCGTTCTTTTTTATTATTTTACGAGAGATTTTTTAAAGAAAGATTTTATGTATTTATTTGACAGACGATAGAGAGAGAGCACAAGCAGGTAGAACAGTAGGCAGAGAGGGAGAAGCAGACTTCCTACTGAGCGGGGAGCCCAATGTGGGACTTGATCTCAGGACCCTGGGATCATGACCTGAGCCGAAGGCAGATGCTCAACCAACTGAGCCACCCAGGCACTCCTGTTGGAAACTTCCAAAACATAGGAATATGTGAAAGAGAAAATGAAGTCTCCCATAATCCTCTCAGGTGGTTTGTTCTTATCCTCCGAGGTATCTCTTTGTGTAAAGACAAGCATTTACATTTTAATAAAATGAGATCCTGTAACATTGATACTGTTTCCTGGCTTAAATTTTACATTCACTTTATCGTGGACACCTTCCTATGTTTAACTTTTGCAGGCTATATATTATTCCAAAGTATGTTGGTGATGTAATTTCTTAAACTACCTCAATGGATAAATATTGTTTTCCATGCTACTCTTGTTGCTAATGGCAATGTTGCACTAAACAAGTTTGTTGATCTTTGTGTACTTCAAATCTAAACTTTTTTTGATTTTTTTAATAAACATATAATGTATTTTTATCCCCAGGGGTACAGGTCTGTGAATCTCCAGGTTTACTCACTTCACAGCACTCACCATAGCACATACCTTCTCAAATCTAAACTTTTGACCCAACAACATTTTCAAAGCTGGACCACCACATTGAAATTAGTAATAAGATCCTATAATTACGTTGTTGCCACAATGGATAGAGTCTGTGCAGGAAACATAGGAACATGTTGCTAAAGTGTCCTTCTCCTTTTTTAAATTTTCAGGTGAAGCCTGTGCTTGAATGGTGGCAGCAAAGGACAGAAGACACACATCCCAAGTTTTTAAATGTATTAAGTAGTAGCGATTTCTACAAAAGCCCTCCCCTTTCCATGGAATGTCTTTGCACTTGTGCAGCCTTGACGCTGCTGGCTCCCGGTATAACTGGCCGAGCAGGTGCAGGGGCCGGCTTTTATCTAGACAGCCGGCTTGAACCGAAATGTGCTCTCCCCAGGAACCCTCCTGTCTGTGATTCCTCCTCCTGTCTGTGATTCCTCCTCGGTGCCAGAGAGGAAGGAGCTGGAGGCTTGAAGTCTGGGAACTCAAGAGACAGGGTATTTTCAAGGAGAGAAACAGGACCCTGGAATGCACTCCCTCCCAAGGTCCAGCAGAGCCCGGTCTGTTTGCCTTCAGGGCACAGCAGAAGACCCATCTGTTTACTCAAGCGTGTTTCTGAGTGGTCGCCTTATGGTGGCTCCCCTCACCCACGAGCCTGGGTACAGCAGCCTCATCTTGTCGTCTTTGCCACTTCACGCGGAGGGGCTAATGCCGGCAAAGATGGTTTTACAACAGGGCTTCTCTGCCAAAGGATTCAGACTCATTTATTCCATGTGACGTTTGATCAACATTTGATACAAATGGTAGGAATTAAAATCTAAGACATGCGGACCATTTCAAATTCAGACCTCTTTTTCAAGTCCCATGGTTATTTGGTTATTTATTAAATCTTATGTCTCTCTAGCTGTATAAGCTGAGGATTTAGGGTCTTTAAAAAATAAAAACCTGTCTTCGTATGAACGGGGGAAAAAAAGATCCTGACACTGTAAGATCCCAAGATTTGCAAGTAAGACCGTTGGAAACAACTTTTCCTTATAATGTAAGGCAGCATCTTTTTTTTTTTTTTAAAGATTTTATTTATTTATTTGACAGAGAGAGATTACAAGTAGGCAGAGAGGCAGGCAGAGAGAGAGAGGAGGAAGCAGGCTCCCTGCTGAGCAGAGAGCCCAATGCGGGACTCGATCCCAGGACCCCGAGATCATGACCTGAGCCGAAGGCAGTGGCTTAACCCACTGAGCCACCCAGGCGCCCCTGTAAGGCAGCATCTTATCAATATTCTTATCAATAACTTTTCTTCTTGTTCCACTTTCCAACTGTACCTTGTTCTATAGTCGGGACCGCTCACCGTGTGTCTGGTGTCTCATAGTCCCTTTTAGGTTTCAGGCACAGCACATGCATTGTTGCTTGTGACTTTACAAATAAAACAGCCCTGCTCTGCTGCTTATGAGTGAAACCTGTAAAAAAGGCAAAGCCATGAATGTGCACTTCTGCTCCATCCAGGCTGCATCTTCTGTGTTCTGCATCCCATGCAGTTGGAATAGTAACGAGGGCAAGATATCAAGCTTGCGGGGCATTAATGCTTTGATTTCATTCATTCAGCAAGCTTACTTTGAGTCCCTGCCACAGGCCAGGTACTGTTCTTGTCACTGTTTTGTGGAAAAAAAAAAAAAAAAAGGCAAAAATTCAGCAAACAAACCCATATGAGGCTATTAGGTGGGGATCATTGCCAAGGGAGGAAAACAAAGCAGGGAAAGGGAATGAGTTGTATTTTTAAGGCAGGGTAGGCCTTACTCATAGGATGAATAAGATGACATTTGAACAATGACTGGAAGGAGTAGATAAACCGGGAAAGAGGGCCCCAAGTAGGAGGCCTAGCATATGCCACCACTCCAGGCAGCAGCCCGCCTTGTGGGTATGTAGCTGGAACACACTCAGCGACGGGGAGAGAGCGCGGCATGAGGTCAAAGAGGGAAGAGGGCTCTAGTCTAGGCTCTGGAAGACTTTGCTATCTAGGTTTTAAAGCAGAGGAGAGAAGCGATTCGATTCTATTTCAAAAGGGTCAGAGGAAGTGCTGGTTGGGAACAGTGCAGTGGGGGCAGCCAGGAGACCCGTGGAGGCCACCGCTGTAATCTTAGAAGGAGCGTGGCTGGCCCACACCACATGGTGGTGGTGGACATGGAGATTATCTATTTTGAGGGTCATGAGGACAGGATTTCCTGTTAGTATGGGATCTTCCTAATAAGGGTCTAAAGGAGGGGAGAGTTTCTGACACAGCTTGAATGAATAGAGAAGCAGAAGAAGAAGCTGGAAGAGTAGAGTGGGGAGAAATCATTTAGGAGATAAGCCTGACAAGAGGGGGAGACCTTGGATGTGGAAGGAAGCTAAGGAATTCGGGTAATTCATAGTGTTTTGGTGAAGAGCGCAGTGAAGACTTCTGACGGGATCCAACGGCCTGTGAGATGAGCCAAAGGCATTACGGCTCAGAGAATGAAGTTGTCCCAATTAAAGCAAAGCGCACAGAAAATACCTTTGTCAGTAGCACTATGGATAATATAAAGGCAAAGAGTGGAGAAAATATAATAATCTCGACAAATCTGTAGTGAGTGAGGAATAGAAGGGAAGGGATGGTTCTGAAAAATTTGATAGCGAAGACACCAGCAACATTTGGCAATTTAGTGTTTAGAGTGTAGGATAGAAGATAAATTCGGTGCTTCTCCAAGGTTCCTAGTTTGTATTTTTTTTTTTAAAGATTTTATTTATTTATTTATTTGACAGAGAGAGACAGAGAGTGAGACCTGGGGGGTGGGAGTGGGAGGGCAGAGGAATAGGGAGAAGCTGACTCCCCACCTGATGTGAGACTCCATCCCAGGACTAAGGACTTTGGGATCATGACCCAAGCTGAAGGCAGACGCTTAACCACCTGAGCCACCCAGGCATCCCTTTCGTTTGTCGTTTTGAAGAGATGTTAGCCGTCTTTCCAATATTCGGAGGTTAGAGCCAGGGAAGGCTCATGACTGAAGAGTTAAATAACATGTTTTTTGAGAAGCATTGAACAGATCTTGTAGAAAGAGCAGGAGACAAAGTGCCATTTTAAACTCAGAAGGTGAAAATACAGGATCAAAGTCGATTGGGGGGTTTACCAAGGTTAGGCAAAATAACAGGCCGAGAGCAAATGATCTTCTCTTCTTGTAAGTAGAAAAAGGAAGGGGTCACCTCAAAATGCCCTCAGATAATAAAAAGCTCAGGGAGAGGAGAGAGCAAAAAGACAAAGCTCTCCCAGAAGCCAGTTCAGACGGGACTCTGAGAAGTCAGGGCCGCCCTGTCATATCACACGTTATATAGACATTTTAGGTGGGGGTCTCTGGGCCATGGGAGACAAAAACCCAACTGGGAAGGATGACAGAATATTATCTTCATGGACACCAGGGTAACGGGAGATGGTGTTTTTCAGTCCTCCCAGGAACAAGTTTTAGATAGAACAGGAGAAGGGAAAGCTGCAGGCATGAATTAGGATGAGGGAAGGGACATCCATGAAATTCATACTCATTTTTAAAATTATTGTACATAACCGGCTGATGAATAAAGCCCACCAAATGTTTACTGTAACAGGGCATGCAATGAACATCACTGCTGCATGGGAAAAGATTCTGCCTCCACAGGGAAAGGAACACCCTGCCTTCAATAACTGCTGGCCTCAAGTTTTTATTTATTCGTTCATTCAACAAAAATTACGTAGGGCCTGCTGTGTGTCTGTCACTCAACTAGACAGATTCTGAGGACACAAAGTTGAGCAAGGTATGAACCTTATCCAGAAGCAATCTGGAGTTTCGTCGGGGACAGAGACATCAAATATTCAACAATCAGAGTAAAAAAAATTACTTGGGCTTTGAGGTCAGATAGACAACATTCACACCCCTGCTTGCCACTTCCTTTCTTGCGTATGCTTGGGAAACTGATCTTTGATTCTCAGCCTCCTCGGCTACAAAGCTGATATGGTAAATTCTGCCTTGCATTTCAGGTGCGGGGGGGGGCGGGGGTCGACAGGTGCCAAGGCAGGTAGTCGCAGTAGAGCATGATCAGTAAGACTTTTTTTTTAATCAGTAAAAAGTTTGAGAAAAATGGATTAGGGCTTTTCTGAAAAGACCTTTGACCCTTTAAATCTGTGAATTATCTTTATTGAAAACATTTGATATCAACTAATTATCATTCCTGGCCCTGGCTTTATAAGATCATTTTCACGTAACTTTTTTTTTTTTCTTTAAGATTTTATGTATTTGACACAGAGAGAGAGAGTGTGTGAGAGAGAGAGAGCGAGCAGGGGGAGAGGTAGAGGGAGCGGGAGAAGCAGACTCCCAGCTGAGCAGGGAGCCCAACTTGGGACTCCACCCCAGGACCTCAGGATCATGACCCGAGCCGAAGGCAGATGGTTAACTGACTGGGCCACCCAGACCCTCCACATGGAATCTTCCTTTCAACCACACTGTTAATTACCGTTCCTCTACGCACTCTGCTCCCTCCAGCTTCTGCGCTATTCCTGGGGTATTTCCATCTATCCTGTGCAGCTCCCGGATCCACGCCTCCGGATCCAGGGCCCAGCAGCCTGAGCCCTCCCACCTCGGACCCCCCAGCACTCCTTTTGCTTCCTGGACTTTCTCGGTCAGCACTTGCATGCTTAGCCCAGGATAAGAAGTATCTGGGGGTCAGGAATCAGATCTTATGCATACTTGTATCTTCTCAGGACCTAGCTCTCCGCGTCTTACGCATAGTGGATGGCATCTGAATGTTTGGGAAGTTGAGTTTGGTGCAGCAAGCCATTTCTTGTCTTATAGCTACAGAACAAGAGCTAATCTGTAGTTGTAAAGGGTTCTGGATCATTGAATGAAAGCTGCTCTTTCAGCAGATCATAATTGTGCAAAGCTGTTAAGTGTATACTTTTGAAGAACAGGTTTTGCTGTGTTACTGAGTTCATGTTGCCATGGCAACCTTAACTTTTGGCACTTTCTGAATTTAGTGTCCTACTTAATTTCCTGTGTTTGGCTCTGAGAGACCATATTGTTCTGTCCCTTTTGCTTGGTTATACAAATCTTTGAACTGAAAAAATCTTTTATAAATTTATTTTTTTTGCCTTATTAGGTCCTCAAGAGGATCCTTAAGATTTGGGACTTGGTCTGTTATCCTTAGGATCCCTGATTGCATCCAAGAGTGCCCTGTACTTTTAAAATAATACGTGTGTCAATATATGGTTTAGATGAATTGAGAAATCATCGGTGCTGTAGGCTGAACAATGTTTGTCCCAAAGACATTCAAATCCCAATCCTTGGAACCTGGGAATAAGTCACCTTACAAAATAAAAAGGGCTTCAGAGGGGCGACTAAGGATTTTGAGACAAGGAGGTTATCCTGGATTGTCCGGGTGGGCCAGTATAATCACAAGGGCCTTTTTAAAAAAAAAATTTTATTTATTAGAAAGAGAATGAATGCGCGCGCGCACACACACACACACACACACACACACGTCAGGAGGGGAAAGGGACAGAGGGGGAAACAGATCCCTCGCTGAGCAGGGAGCCTGACGCACAGGGCTCGATTTCAGGACCCTGGGATCAGGGCCTGAGCCAAGGCAGATGGTTAACTGACTGAGCCACCCAGGCAACCCCCCACAAGGGCCTTTGTAAGAGGAAAGCAAGAGGATCAGGGTCAGTGACAGGAAACTAATGATGGAAAAAAGGGAGGAGGAGCCACAAGCTCTCAAGGAATGTGGCAGTCTCTAGAAGCTGAAAAAGCCAAGGAAATGAGTTCTCCCCTGAAGTCTCCAGAAGGAATGTAGCCCTGTGTACAGCCTGATTTTAGACTTCTGACCTTCAGAACTGTAAGAGAATAAATATGTTGCTGTAAGCCACTTAGTTTGTGGGACTTTGCTATCACAGCGAGAGGAAACCAATACATTTGGGTTACTCTTTTAACAGGTTTCGAAGACCACTTAATGGAGTGAAGTGCAAGTCCAGCTGGAGGTATTTTTTGGCTAGATTCCAGACAATACTACTTCTAGTAGTACATAAGGGTGAAGTGGGAAGGAGGCATTGAGATTACCTTGTGAATGTGGTTATTGTCAGAACTCCAGTAGTATCTAAGACAGACATGGAGTTATCTATAACTAGTCTACTAAGTTTAAAACTGCCATTCACTGGAAAAACTTGCAAGGGGTGGGTGGGGGGTGCGGTCAGAGAGTTCTAGGCGTTGGTCTCCAGGTCAGACCTCACAGGGTCTGAGTAAGAACACCCGTAGTTAGCAAGGCTTGGATTAGTGAGTGTGTGGGGCCTCAGGGGGTACTGACTATGACTCAGTTGATTGTAAAGCGGGAATTAATATGTCAAACCCTATGTCAAAGTCCAGAAGGATGGTGTCTTCAGGATCCACGCAGACCTTCCACAATAGTCATTTTCAACATCAACTGGGCGTCAGATCCTTTGGTGGAGCTTTTTATGGATCCAGATGCCAGTGCCTCATCCCAGGAGATCTGGATTCGGTTGGTCTGGGGTAGAGCCTGGGAGGCTATGTTTTAGAGTCTTAAGTCTGTGGTGCCCCAAAATGTCGAACGTGGCTTATACGTTGATAACTAAAACTACTCAGTCCTCAACTGACAACACGGCCTGCCAGTGATCGTACTGTAAGTGACATTTCTAATGTGTTTCCCTAAGAATACATGGCCTCTCACACGGCACACCCACACCAATTTGATGAACTTTGCTAAAGAATGTTCACTACTTTTTTTGGAGGGTCATGATGGACATTCGTACAGTAAAAGCTCTTAGTTATCCTAGACTAAAAGAATCTGTTTAACTCTTCCTCAGTCATATTCTCCAAATTTATGTGACCATTATACTGCCTCAGTATGTAATTTTAATTAAATATGCTGTACCATGAATGCTATCCAGGGTACACCTGCGAGGACACGGATCTAGAAAAACGGAGGTAATGAAGGCATTTGCCTTTTTTAGAAAGTACCAGTGGATGGGTGGGAATCTTGTAATTACCATCAGCACAAACACGATGCATCCATTCACATGAGAAACAATGGTCCCAGGATTTTCCAACCTAGAGAGTCCATTAAAAGTGTATATTTTAAGTCACAGAATCATAAAACTTCCATCCAGATGGTCTTTCTCGTATTGATCATGGGTGGGAGGTTGACGTTTGCAGAGTGCTCGCTGCTTCCCACATACTCTGCATGTTTCGTGTTGCTTCCATTTTATTGCTAGTCTACATATGATCACTACCACCATCAAGATGAAAAAGCCGAGACAAAGCAGTTAAATGGCTTGACTGCAGCCAGGTGCTTGTGAAGTCCACACCTAGTGTTTGGACAGTGCCGTGTGTTTGACAGGCAGTGTTTCATTTAATCCTCCCACAGAATTTAGAGGATCGACATTAATGTGTGTGAAAATTGTCCAAAGTCCTTCAGCTCATATGTGACAAAGTGGGACTGTCTCCACAGACCATGTCCTTCCTAACTCCCAGGGCACCCCATTTTTATCTTCTCAGTGTAGAGCTAAAGGATATAAACGTTGACAAAGTATGAAATTGATGGGTTAGTACAGAAGCCAAATGGATGATTAAGGAAAAGAAGTTCAAGGAGTGAATGCTACCAGCAGGGAGAAGAATAGAAATATTAGAATTTGAGTCTTACTCAGGAACAAAGAGAAAAGTTATATCCCACTTAAAAACGACATTTTGCTAGGGGATTCAGTTATCTCTGTTTTAATTAAAGTCTTTCTATGTGTTAAAAACACTGTCTTTTTTGAAGGGCCCTCTCTCTGAGTCATAGTTTCTCAAATTCAGTTGTTAGAGTCAACATATGAACAACTCATGAAACACAAGTGCTTGGTGACCACAGGGACAGCTGCCTGGAGTCTCCTTGTGACAGCAGCATTGATTCAGAGCGAGGGGAGCAGCCAGCAAATGAAGTAGTTAATAGGAAGGCTAGACTCCAAAGTGAAAAAAGACCTCTACGAAGTCCCAGAAATCCTGGATTATTCTTTCCAGGGATCAGTGAATTTGTCATATAACTTTTATTCCACCATCACCCACCCCGGCCCCCAGCCATTCACAAGTGAGGTAATCACAAAAATCAGTAGCAGTGTTCACTTAGGAAAGGGGATATTTAAATAGGGACTGCTGGAGATTGGCAGAACCATCTTCTTTCTGCTTCTGAAATTATCCTGACGGGCACGCCTGGGTGGCTCAGTCAGTTAAGCATCTGCCTTCAGCTCCAGTCATGATCCCAGGGTCCTGGGATTGGGCTCCCTGCTCAGCGGGGAGCCTGCTTCTCCCTCTCCTGCTGTAGCTCCCCCTGCTTGCACTCTCTTGCTTCCTCTCTCTCTGTCTCTCTTTCTCTGTCAAATAAATAATAAATAAAATCTTTAAAAAAAAGAAATAATCCCAATGTGTTCTGGTCCTCACAACTTCCCAAATTCCCCCAATTTTTTTTTGTTATAACTTTACTGAAGGATTACTTACAGATTAAACAAGCAGAAGATTTTCAGGGAGGCACCTGATACTTCCCTTCACCTGTAATTCGGGCTCACAATTGGGATTTTTTTTGTTTTTGTTTTTGTTTTTTGTTGGTTAACATTACTGCTAAAGAGAGGAAAGGGAACAAGATTAGTATTTTTTGGTAGCAAAACCACTGAAGCTGAGATGCCTCCTTTCCTGACAAGAAGGGATTTTCAGGGACGCCTGGGTGGCTCAGTTGGTTAAGCAGCTGGCTTCGGCTCAGGTCATGATCCCAGGGTCCTGGGATCATGAGTCCCACATCAGGCTCCTTGCTCGGCAGGGATCCTGCTTCTCCCTCTGCCTCTGCCTGCCTCTCTGTCTGCCTGTGCTCGCTTGCTCTCTCTTCCTCTGTCTCTGACAAATAAATAAATAAAAATCTTAAAAAAAAAAAAAGAAGGGATTTTCGTACTCCTTGAGATTGGGTAACTCAGGGTTTCTCCTCCCATTTCTTTTATAATATGAGACAAAATCACTTCTTTTCTAAAATTAATTTTTATTATTTTTTAACGTTATATTAGTCACCATATTGTACATCATTAATTTTTGATGTAGTGTTCCAAGATTCATTGTTTGCGTATAACACCCACTATTCCCCACAATACGTGCTCTCCTTAACACCCGTTAATAGGCTCACCCCATCCCCGTCCCTTCTAAAACCCTCAGTTTGTTTCTCAGAGTCCACAGTCTCTCATGGTTTGTCTCCCCCTCCGATTTCCCCCAAATCACTTTTCCTCTCCTTCACCCAATGTCCTCCATGTTATTCCTTATGCTCCACAAGTAAGTGAAACCATATGATAATTGAGAGAAAGATCACTTCTGAAAAATATTGTCCTTAGGTGTTTCCCTAATGTAAGACTGAGAGGACCCAGCGTGCACCCTCTTCACTGCTTTATGAATGACATGGTACAAACAAGCAACCCTCACGCATCAGGCACTCTGGGAGCAGATGACAGAGCCAGTAAATGAGAATTCTCACTCTGCTGTGGACTTTGTAGGGGGAGCAAGGCAGCTTTCCTGCTTTATCTCTATGTTAGCCTTTCTGCCTGTAAAATGAGGTCACACCATTAATCCAGCTCACAGAGCAGTTGTGAGAGAAGTGAATAAAAACAACACTACTGTTGAGTCTTTGTATGAAATGCCTGCATCCTAGGTGTTTAGCAAGATTTATTATTATTGTTAGAAACAATTGTACATTAACAGACTACCAGGCACATCTCACTAAAAGTTGGTAGGGAAATGAAAATATTTGTGTTTCTATCAATGGTGTTAAAACAACTGGGTATCCACATATAAAAAACAAAATCTAGATACAGACCTTATATCCATCATAAAAATAAGCTCAAAAGGGACCACAGACCTAAATGTAAAATGCAAAACTGTAAAACTCCTAGAACATAATATGGGAGGAAAATCTAGGTGACCTTGAGTGGTGACTTTAGAGATAAAGCACTGAAGGCATGATCTATGAATGGAAGAATTGATAAGCTGGACTTCATTAAAATTAAAAATTTCTGCTCTGCTAAGGCATTGTTGAGAAAGGAAAAAAAAAGCCACAGACTAGAAGAAAATATTTGCAAAACACATCTGATGAAAGATTGTTGTCCAAAATATACAAAGAACCCATAAAACTCAACAATAAGAAAGTAAATAGCTCAATTAAAAAATTGGCCAAAGACCTTAATAAGCACCTCAGCAAAGAAGATATACAGATGGCAATTAAGCATACGAAAATATGCTCCACATCATATGTCATCGGAGAAATGCATATTAATACAACAAGATACCACCACACTATTAGAATATACCACTATTAGAATGGCCAAAATCCATAACACTGACAACACCAAAAGGTGTTGAGGATATGGGGCAGTAGGAAGTCTCATTTATTACTGGTGGAAATGCAAGATGGTATAGCAACCATGGAAGACAGTTTGGTGGTTTTTTATAAAAGCGAACATACTCTTACCATATGATCCAGTAATTGTAGTCTTTGGTATTTATGCAAAGGAATTGAAAACTTATGTCCACACAAAGACCCAAACATGGATGCTTATAACACTTGTATTCATAATTGTCAAAGTTTGGATGCAACCAAGCCATCCTTCAGTAAGTGAATGAATAAATATACTGTGGTACATCCAGACAGCGAACTGTTTTTCAGCACTAAAAAGAAATGAACTACTGGGGTGCCCGGGTGGCTCAGACATTAAGCATCTGACTTCTGCTCAGGCCATGTTCCAGGGTCCTGGGATCGTGCCCTGCATCAGGCTCCCTGCTCAGCCGGAAGCCTGCTTCTCCCTCTTCCACTCCCCTTGCTTGAGTTCCCTCTCTTGCTGTCTCTCTTTGTCAAATAAATAAATAAAATTTTTTAAAAAATAAATAGAAATGAACTATTAAGTTACAAAAAGATATGGAGGAAACTTAAACATGCATATTACTAAGTGAAAGCAGTCAATCTAAAAAACTACCTATTGTAGGGTTCCAACTATGTGACATTCTGCAAAAGCAAAACAATGGAGGATAGTAAAAAGCTCAGAGGTTGCCAGGGGGTTGGGGGAGGGATTATGAGCAGAACATAGAGGATTTTCAGGGCAGTGAAACTACATTTCTCCAAACCCATAAAATATGTAATACCAAGACTGGATAAACATAAACTATAGTCTTTGGGTGATACTGATGTGTTAACGTAGATTCATCAGTTCTAACACGTGTTCCACTGTGGTGGGCTATATTGATAATGGGAGAGGACATCTATTTGTGTGCAGGGGCAGGGAGTGTATGGGAACTGTGTGTCTTCTGCTTGGTTTTGCTGTCAACCCAAAACTATTTTAAAAAATAAAGTCGGCTAAGAAACCCATCTTTTGTAAGTGATAGCTTCACTTTATTTATTTATTTATTTATTTCAGGTAAGCTCTTGGCCCAACATGGGGCTTGAACTCGTAACTCTGAGGTCAAGCCAGCCAGGCGTCCCCACGCCTTTTTAAAAATCACATTTTTCTTTAAAATAAGGGCTCCAATATTCACCTGTATAAAGTTGTACATAATCAGAAAGAAATCCTGGTGAATGGCAATGCTATCTTCATCTGTCATTTAATCTGTCAGTTCCCTAGTTGGTAGGAATACTTCAAAATCACTCAACAAAAATAAAAAATAAGTTAAATGATTGGTATGGGGGTTAGTGGGTACACCAGGAAACATAAAACTTAGCTTATCAGACAATTTCAGATTTCTTTTTTGTTTTAAATATTTTATTTATTTACTTAACAGAGAGAGAAATCACAAGTAAGCAGAGAGGCAGGCAGAGAGAGGGGGGAAGCAGGCTCCCCGCAGAGCAGAGAGCCCCCATGTGGGGCTCCATCCCAGGCCCCTGAGACCATGACCTGAGCCGAAGGCAGAGGTTCAACCCACTGAACCACCCAGGCACCCCCAATTTCAGATTTCTTAAGGCACGTGTGTTGGACTATTTGCTGAGGTAGGAATCTGTTAGGCTCTGGCACTAAATCATTTGTCCCATGTAAATATATATCATAATCATCTATGTTGCCTATAAGTTCATACTCAATTAGATGAGTTATAAATGTAATTATACATTACAGTTATTCATTCCCACATGTTGCTATCAGTTTTCCAGAAGGACTGGGCTTTAGAAGTTATAACAACTATGTCCATTTCTATGTGACTTTCTTGTATCTTCTGTGTCTGATAATCTGCCTTATCCAAAACTCACTCACTGTTCACTACTAGCTCTTAATGTGTGAACAGCCTTTTCTTCTTAAGATTCCTCCATTCAGCTCCACCTCCTTATAGTCTTTCTTCACTGTTCCTGCCAGAATACTTTTCTCTGTTTACCTCTTTGATTTGACAGATATATTTGTTATCTATTGCTGTGTAACAAACTATCAAATGTAGATGCTTCAGACAGCACTGATCTATTACCTACAGATTTGGAGGTGAGAAGTCCAGCACAGTGGGGCTGGATTCTCTGTTTGGGATGAACTCAAGGCAGAAATCAAAGCATCGGCTGGATTGAGTTCTTGTGTGGAGACTCTGGGAAAAAATCAGCTTCTAAGCTCATGCTTATTGTTGGCAGAATTGCAGATATTTGCAGTTGCAGGGCTGTGACTTTTGCCTCCTTGCTGGGTGTCAGCTGGCAAGGGCTTTTAGCAACTAGACCCCGCCCATATTCCTTGCTTTGTGGCCCCTCCATCTTCAGGCTAGCAATGATGAGTTGAGTCCTTCTCATGCTCCAGGTTTCTGATTTCCTCTTCTGCTGCCAGCCAGAGAAAACTCCAAGCTTTTAAAGGCTTCAGGCTGTTAAGTCGTCTACATCTTTTTTTTAAGTCATGTACATCTTGATAAGATTCCTTTCTTAAAGTCACCTGTGTCATATAATCTAAGCATGGAGTAAAAGCCATCCGATTCATAGTACTGAGGGTTATTCGGGGTGGGTGTGGGGCTGAGGAGAGGAGGCATGACATCTTGAGGGCCAGTTAGAGTCGTACCTACACAGCACTCCTTTCCTCCCTAGAACTTTATGATGAATCCAGTCTGTGAGCTTTAAAAGCCTTCTGCAGAGGACCATGGACAACCTATATTCCTTTTTTGTCCCAGTCTGACTCTGTCACATGTCATTGTTCTCCTATTTTCAACCCTCCCTCAAGGCAGCATCTCATGGCGCAATTCCCAAATGTTCCCAAATGCTCACTGAGTTCCATTACACCAGTCCTCAGAAGCTCCAGCTGCTCAGAGCTTGATCCTTGGGGATCCTAGGCCTGTAAACAATCCATGTTGTCAGACACAGGGGGCACCCTGCTGGTTTTCTCTGAGGATGGGCTATGAATATTAAGATATATTACAGTTATTTTAGTATATGTGCTGCCGAAGCGAGCACGATATATTACAGTTATTAAGAACAAAACCAACCAACAACAAAACCGAAGACAGCACAATTCCCAAACATTTAGTGTCTATAGTCACTTGACTGATTTACTTAAAATCTTAAGAGCTATGGTCCTAAAATTTCTACTAAGAGACCGGAAATTAAGTTTTTGCAGTCTGCCATCTGGGCCTTGAATGAAAGAGAATATTGTGTCTAATCCTCAGTTCCAGTTTTGTTCAGAGGCAAAATAAAAAAAAAAAAGGAAAGAAAAAAATAAAAGAGGTCTTTTGTAGGCAGGCCCTGGGAAGTGGTATGTTGTCTTGTTCTAATTTATTACACGTGCTCATTTGTCACAGCACCTGGGTGGCCCAGGGATGGGTATTGTATAAAATTATAGACCAAAATGCTTTAATTCATTTTTGGCAAGGTGCTTCCTGATTTAGATTTTTAATAGACGTAATTCAATTTTTTCAGTACTTTTTTATTGTTGCAAATAACTGAAAACCTGTCTCAAACCACCTTAAGATTTAAAAAGATTGATTTTTTTCTGTCACTGAAAAATAGAATAATCCAGGCTTTGGGGTTTCATTTAGAGCTTATTAATGATATTAAGGATCAGTTTTCACCGTGTCTCCACTCTACCTTCTAAAATGTGATCTTTATGTCAGATCTGATGCCCTCTACTGGTTATAAGATGACTTGCAGTAACTCACAATGCAGTGTGCCGTTTCTGTTTACATCTAGTAGGAGGAAGCAGAGTTCTAAATAGGCAGAAGAACTATAATAAGTTATGAATAAGCCAGTTCTCCAAATGGCAAGATTATCCCATTCTTGATATAGATATGGAAGATGAGATCTGTCTCTGCTCTCAGAATTCTCATAGCATGGAGATTTAAATTCGGTCATTGCTTGGAATGGATAATTCAATAAGAAAAAGGTCAATACCTGAAATAGAGTTGGAATAATATATATGGAAAAGACCTTTCCTGACAGCAGGTTTCTCTCTCTCTTTCTGATTTAGCACAGTTCCAGAAAGATTTATACTACTATTTGGCGACACCTGAGAGTGAACAAGACCTTTTCTTCCTCTAAACCTTATCTGTCAATCCAAATCTTAAGAAAAAGTTCAAACCAGTCTCACTTTTGTGCCTTACAGAGCTCCAGTAATCAGGGAATTTTCTTACCAAATACCCAAGCTTTGGCGTGGTTGTGGTTTCCCCCTTCATTCCTCTACAGTGGCTCCAAAGGTCCCATCATGCTGCATGAAGCCCGTGCATCTTTGGCAGCTTCTGCTGAAAACCACTGGCCAACAAGGGCCATGGCCTCATACCCAGGCCTGATAAAACCACAGTGTTAAAGGTATGTATTCAACATGGGAAGACGATTTCTCAACATTTTTCCCTCAACTCCTAAGACTTCCTCTTTAATACTTCTTGGAGGTCTTATAAAAGACTCTATCTCCTCTATTTCCTCCAGTGGGATATTTTACCTGGATTATTATCACAACTATTTTGCTACGTGCAATGAAATTAGTGGTGATTCCATTTGTTGAAATCATATGTAGACGGCAGTGCTCTCTGCCTTATTACCAAATGAGTACAGTGTGCCCTTCAATAATTCTTTAAACTCTCAAATGCCAAGGAAATAATATGCTGGAATATTACTGAGCTGTGACTGAAGAACCATTTGTGCTAAATATGACAGCGCACAAATGATATTTCTCTATAAAAGTTCAAACTACATTAATCTTTTAGGGAGGTTCATTGACTGAGAAGATGGCTTAGATATAAAATAAAGACACTGAGGGCTCACTGAGGAGAGCTTTTCTGGTCAGGATGTCTAGGAACAAGTGTAAGGTAAGGTCTGTAAGTTAACCCTTTATGATTAGAAATGTGAACAAGAGAATGCAGTTGTGAAGGGAAGAGATTCAAACGCTAATGCATGTATTTCAATATGAGGGAAAAACAGGTCTGAGAAATACAGATTAAAAAACAGGGATGAAACAACCAAGACAAATAGACAATATTATTGTTGTGGGAATCTGGAGGAGACAAATGTGTTGAGAATTCCCAGGTTGATGCTTATAGTCCCAGCCCTTACCCATTTGCTGTTTAAAAGAATGGGAGGATTTTCCTGCACAGTCTCTCCAATGCCATCTCGTCTTTCATTTCCCCTTATCTTAGGGCTGCACAAAGAGAAACAATCGCATGAACATCTTCTTTTCCTGGGTTTCTCGGAATGTCAGTGAGTCAGGAGGATAGCAGCACATATCAAGAGGTGAAAACGGGTTAGAGCTTTAATTAGCATTAACAAAAGTAGTTTCAATGTAAATATGAGATACTATTAGGTTTCTCGGTACTAGTTTTTCTAAAATGTATGGAACGTATAAAGAACAACACGGCTATTTTTCTTAAATTATAAATGTAATATATATTTATTCAATGTATAAAACATGTTAACAGTATAGAAACATACAGAGGGAAAGTCACCTATCATCACAGTGCCCAGAGAAAACCATCACTAACCTGCTGGCGGGTATCTTGCAGTCTCTATTCTGTACAGATAGAGACACAGTATCATTTCATTTTATTTTTTAAAGTTTTTATTTAAATTCCAGTTTGTTAACATACAGTGTCACATAAGTTTGAGGTGTGCAATATTCAATATTCAGCACTTCTGTATGACACCTGGTACTCATCACAAGTGCACTCCTTAATCCCCACCACCCATTTCACCCATCCGCTCACCCACCTCCCTTCTGGTAACCATCAGTTTGTTCTCTGTAGTTAAGAGTCTATTTTTTGGTTTGCCTCTATCTCTTTTTTTTTGTTAGAGTGTCATGATTGACTTTTACTCAATAATGTTTTCCCCTATGTCAGTAAATAAGTAAGGTAAGTCTCCCCGCACCAAATGAAGGAGCTTATTATTAATATTTTTATTATAAAATTATCATATTATTTATTGTAAATGTAATATATACTTTTCCAAGGAAAAAGTAAGCACCACAAAAAGTTCTAAAAAGAAGTAAAGACCATTCGAAATCCCATCACCCAGTGATAAACCCAGTTAACATTTGGAAAAACATTCTTTGATATATCTTTATCATCGGAGTGATAAATGGGGCCTCCTCAATTTCTTTTTTTTTTAAAGATTTTATTTATTTATTTGACAGATCACAAGTAGGCAGAGAGAGAGAGAGAGAGAGAGAGAGAGGAGGAAGCAGGCTCCCTGCTGAGCAGAGAGCCCGATATGGGGCTTGATCCCAGGACCCTGGGATTATGACCTGAGCCGAAGGCAGAGGCTTTAACCCACTGAGCCACCCAGGCGCCCCTCCTCTTCAATTTCTTAAGGTGACCAATCAGAGTCACTTCTGAGGCATTCCTGAAATTCATAGGAATGTAGTTGGAAAACCAGATTGGAAGATAGCTAAGACTACTTCAGTAATCTCTGTAAGGAATGATGGCAGCGCAAAATAAAGTCAAAAGAGACATCAGAAGGATATTGATGAGGGAAAAGCTACAGGATACAATGACGATGTGGGAGGAGGAGAGAAGTCTGTGGTAACTCTTAACATTTCTGACTTGAGTCCTACTGAGGAAAAGGGAAAAGAACCCATGCTCACATGAACTACTCACTCACCCATTTTAGACAATGAGGCTTTTTTGTGTTTCTGGCCATGAGCTCTTATTCTGATTGTTTCCTCCACCTGGAACCCTTTCCCTATAGATCCTACTTCATCAGCATCTTCTCCTCTACCAGCTGGATCTCTGCTCAGACTTTACCTTCTCCATGAGGACTCCCTGAACAGATATCCTCTCTTACTTACCATATTGATTCCTCCTTACCTTACTTAGTCTTGTCTTTTTGTTTTTTTGGTAGCACTTAACGCCTGCTACCATTACTATATAACTTATTTATATATCATGTTTTGTATTTGTTTGTTTACCTCAGTAGAATGTAAACACCTTAAGGACAAGGAATTTTGTTTGCTTGGTTCCCAAGTACCCAGAATAGGGCTTGCTCAATTACTATATGTTGATGACATTAATTAAATAGCACTGGAGGGTACAATCATGAAAGTGGGTAAGAAGAGAGGAGAGGAAAGATTGGAGAGCTCTTATATGGATGGAATCCATAAAACTTAGAGAAAAAAAAAATGAACTAGAGATGTCCTTAAGATCCCATATGAAAGTGATTCCCTGCCTTTTCACTATTGAATTATCCTGTCAATTATTTTTAAGTCTTTTCCCAATAACTTACAACTTACTAATAGAGATTCATAGAACTGGGTCAAAAGAGTCTATTATTTTTAGGCTAAATATATATTGAGTACTTGAAGCCAGAACCAATTGACCTATTGATTTGAGAGCCACGACAGAAAGTCCATTTACCTGCCAAGTTCTGATTTTCCGTGTCAGAAAGAATCCCTGCACTATTGATTAGCTGCTTCTGGGTGCCATCAGTGTATTTTGTGACTGGATGTTTCTAAATAAGGATTAAGGTAAAGACCATGACTTTTAGATACCAATTAATGCAGTAACAGAGACCAGTATTGTAAATAAAGGTTTTCTATGACACGAGCCACGGGACAGGATGTTGACTTTGCCATTCAGCCTCACTTACTACAGGGAAGTCATTTAATTTTTTCCCCAAAACATTTCTGTTTGCCTTTGAGTCTTGCCTGTGGCACTAAGATGGTAAAGAATATCCCTGCCTAGACTCTTCACTGTCAGTGATTTGTGGTGTAACAGTGCTAATAAGCTACTTGATGATGGGTAAATATTTTGTAATCTTTTTCCTGGCTTGCATATCAAAGAATCTACTCAGCTTCAATCTGCAAGCTTTGCTCTCTCCCTGCCCACCAAAACCCCTACTACTTGCACTTGGATGCTATAAAGCCAATAGATCAAAGCCCCAAATATTCGTGTCCATCTTGGACTGGTGAGTTCTGTACACCTGAATGCTGTAGTGCAGCTCAAATACTTGATACTCGACCTACCTTTTCTTACTTACATTTTCAGTCAAAAACACCCTTATGAAAACGTTTTCCTGAAGAGCCTTGCTTTTCCCTTAAACTTCTATTCCCTCCACCAACTTTCCACTCCACAGTTAAAGACATCATGCACTTCTGATTACTTAAACCAGGAACATAGCAGTATCCATAATGCCATCACTATCTGCACCACCACATGCAGTCCAGTCAGAAACCCTCTCTTCAGATGTCTTAACATTAACCCCTTTACACCTTCACCTTCCTGCCTTTGAGAGAATCTTTCCTCTTTAGCCTCTGATCCCCTCTGACTCATTGGCTGTAGGACAGCAAAGTCACCTTCTTAAAACATAAATTGGATCTGATCAACTCAGTTTGAGCCCTTCCATGGCTTTTTTACATGTATCTGCTTTGGAATACGGGCCCACTGTATTTTTAGGACTTTGGACCATGCCTCATATGTAGTTTGTGCTCAGGAGGTACTCTCAGAATGAAGAAAGCTTGATGACCTAGACACGTTTCTAAAAAATGCAAGGTCCTCATCAATTTTTTTTTTTTTTTTGAATGATCACAGTAAGAGTTGGAATGGACCTTAGAGATTATCTGGTTCAACCTCCTTTCATATCTAATTTCACAGTGTGTGCCTGGCTCAGCATTTTGGAGCTATTTTGTTGCTAGCCTCTGCTTCAAGTTCCTGTCTGATCAGTCTCTGGTCCTATGTATGCACTATCTACAGTGCCTCTTGGATTGGGTTCTTTTTCATCGCTTCTGCAGCCAGACCTCATCCTGTCTCTTTTCACTTTGTGTTCAGATTATTGAGACGCATAGTAGCTCAGTGTCTCTCTGATTTTCTTTCTTCCAGTATTTAAGCAGATGTATCTCCCCAGGTAATTATCAGTCTGCTGTTCTTCTACTTAAGAACATACCTGACTGATCAAATCTGAATTCCTTTGCTTGAAACGAAGGTGTAGGAACCATCTCATCTTCACTCTACCTATTCATGCCACCTCACAGACACAGCCTCTCTTTTCCTGACAAGACTTATGATAAAGAGGTGCTGGTTCCTAGATTTTTTTTCAAGGTATTACAACACTTTCCTCATGATCAAGGTCACAACTTTGTCTCAAAGACCTAATTCCTAATGAATCAATTTCACATAAGTTCTCAAAACATAGGTCATAATACTTAATATCACTTATTATGTACTTGCATTTTAAAGATATTTCTTATGCAACAAAGTAGCTTGAGGGGGACCAAATTGGCAAGTGTACCTTTAAAAATCAGAGATAACTGTGTAAATACTAGAAAACTTATTTCCATAAGGAGCCTAAGTCTTCTAGGGGATGTGGCAGAGAGAACTTTTGGATTTATTATTGGGCTACTGAGATACTGGGATAAACATGTCTCTATAGAGAGAAGAAGCAAACGTTATTTGTTTTTAAAAATGTTTATTGATTTATTTGTTTGAAGAATAGAAGTGGGGGAGTGCAGAGGGAGAGAGAATTGGAAGCAGACTCCACACTGAGCATGGAGCCTGACTTGGGGCTCCATCTCATGACCATGACATCACGACCTAAGCCGAAACTGAGAGCCTGATGCTCAGCTGACAGAGTCACCCAGGTGCCTGAAAGGTTATTTGGTTTAAAAAAAAAAAATAGGGCACCTATAGTGGCTCAGTTGGTTAAGTATCTGCCCTTAGCCCAGGTCTTGATTCCAAGGTCCTAGAATCGAGCCCCTTGTGGAGCTCCCTGCTCAGCATGGAGTCTGCTTCCCCTCTCCTGCTGCCTCTCCTCCTTGCTCGTAATCTCTCTCTCAAATAAGTAATAACAAATCTTAAAAAAAAAAAAATCAGCTGTCCTGGTAAGAGAGGGAATTAAGGTAAAATGTGCTGTCTGAGATTTGGTCTTGGTTGACACCAGGGCAATGTATTTCTCGTATTTTCCCAAACAAGGAATAATTCAGACAAGTTCATCATCTCTTTAAAATTTTTTAAAAAATATTTTATTTATTTAGTTGTCAGAGAGAGAGAGCACTTGTGTGAGCACAGGCTGGGGGAGGGGCAGGCAGAGGGAGAAGCAGACTCCCACTGAGCAAGAGCCCAGGCAGGGACATGATGCCAAGATGTTGGGATCATGACCAGAGCTGAAGGAAGATGCTTAATTGACTGAGCACTCAAGCATCCCTCTTTAAAATTTTTTTAAATAAATGTGTGTAATTGGGGCACCTGGGTGGCTCAGTGGTTTAAGCCTCTGCCTTAGGCTCAGGTCATGATCTCAGGGTCCTGGGATTGAGCCCTGTGTTGGGCTCCCTGCTCAGCAGGGAACCTGCTTCTCCCTCTCTCTCTGCCTGCTTGTGATCTCTCTCTCTGTCAAATAAATACATAAAATCTTTTTTAAAAAGTGTGTAATTAATAAACTCTAATGTTTGCACTGGCAAATTTAACTTTTTTTTTTCACCTAAAAAAACGCAAGGCCGGAGCCCAATGTGGGGGCCTGAATACACTTCCCCGAGATCAAGACCTGAGCTGAGATCAAGAGTCAGAAAGTCAACTATGTACAAGTAACTCCTCAACCTGTAGATTTGCTGAAGTGTGAATGGGAGTCAAGAACATTGTGGAACTAATTTGGAGGTGACTATCTGAGCTCTGAAAGAAAGAGCTTTCAATAAATATATCCTATGTGAATGAATTGACCTCAACCAAAGAGTAAATCTCTTGGAGTTTTGAGTGTTGTTACTTTGTGAAAATATCCCTTAAAACACTGTCCATTGCCAGTTCTGTGTTACTGTTCCTGAATGTTCTTAAGATTTGGAAGGTCACAGGACACATCCCTTAGGGACATCAAGACTCTACAGTGATGAGTTTGGTAGTTAGAGCTCCCCATGCCAATCAGCCAGTGGAGACATTTTGGCTTAAAGAAAAATTGATACTTGGACTTCGTAAATATTTTGTTCTCATGGCCTTGGGACTTCCTGATCATATAGCTATTTTGAGGAACATTCCTGTTAAAACTCATAACAGTCCTCCAAAAAATGGAAACATGTTTTCCCTTCACCTTTCTTTTTATTTCTTTTTTATTTTTTTAAAAAGATTTTATTTATTTATTTGTCGGAGAGAGAGAGAGAGAGAGAGAAAGAGCAAGCGCACAGGCAGACAGAGTCAGAGGGAGAAGCAGCTCCTTACCAAGCAAGAAGCCCGATGTGGGACTCCATCCCAGGATGCTGGGATCATGATCTGAGCCAAAGGCAGCTGCTTAACCAACTGAGCCACCCAGGCATCCCTCATCTTTATTTTTAGAAGACCAGTATTTTTTTTAATTTTTTATTTTTTATAAACATATAATATATTTTTATCCCCAGGGGTACAGGTCTGTGACTCGCCAGGTTTACACACTTCACAACACTCATACACATACCCTCCCCAATGTCCATAATCTCACCCCCTTCTCCCAACACCCCTCCGCCCAGTTTGTTTTGTGAGATTAAGAGTCACTTATGGTTTGTCTTTTAGAAGACCAGTATTATGGGAATAAAGGAAGCAGTTTATCCAGGAAGAAGCATATCCAGGAAGAATCTGAATCATTCTTTGTAATCAAATAATTTCCTGCTTTGATAACTCTATAATTTGGCTCTTACCAAATAAACAGCAATATAAAATTCCTGGTTCATATATTGCATTCTGGGTTGCCTCTTGAAATACTTCAAAATGGTCTTCTCCTATAGTAAGACTGGATTAAATTTTTCTAAACAGCATGAACTTATCCACCGTATTTCATGGAAATGTATCTTAAAAATGCCAACATCTCAGCACATTTGGGTGGATCTGTCCACTGGCAGGGCAAAATAATCACTTTCTTTAATCTTTAAAACCAGCTGTTCACAGACATTAATTGCCATGTCACTTACACTCCTCGAAACAGTGTCATTTGACAAAGACACACATTTTAATTTGTTTGCTGCGTCTGGTCCTATTACACTTGATACCTAGCCATTGTCAGTAGTAAAAGAATCTCAGATGCTTAACTGACTGAGCTTTAGGTGGTTGGCATTGTTGTGCAAGATGTAGTGATTCCAAATAGGGCATTTTGAGAATAATTGTATTCATATAGCATTAGTTTAGAACATAAACCTTTTTTAGTTGAAAACATCACATTTTCAATTAGAACACAAAATTAGTGCTTTTTTGTTTTTTGTTTGTTTTTTGAGGATAGATGCATTGATTTTGAAGTCAGGCAGTGATGTAGAAGGCTGTGTATCTTCATTTAACTAGCCCTCGTAATGCATTGACATTTTCATAAGAAAATAAGTAGTTGCATACTTAATGTCTGGGTCAGCATATTTTTCCACTTCTTTTTTTCTTTCACTACAATTTTGAGTATCATCCAATAAAGTAAAGAAGTTATTTCTCATTAATTATTATCTTTAGGCACTTTTGCATAAAAATGCATAATGTATGTAAACCCATAGTTCCTTAAGTTACAACAGAATCCTAATGCCTGATTAATTGACTTATTTTTTTATGTATTTATTTAATATACATTTACAGAAGAGTTACTCTTTTCCAGGCAGTGTGCTAGATTCCAGTAATATAAATAAAAATATAAGATTTCTGTGTACCTCACAATCTAGAAGGAGAGAAAAATTGTAAAGATGGAATTATAATACAACAGTAGTGAGACAGGGAACTATGGTTAAGGTATGCGAACCCAGAATATCTATAATGATTAATTCTACCTGGAAAGCTCAAGGAATTACACAGTGATAACCTTAGCAGTCAGAGTTCGGTTTGCAACTTTTTCTGTCCTATCTTGGCCCTGCAGACAGAAAACATCTGAACACCAAGAGTCTAATGACCTTGGTTGAGTGGTAGAGATTTGGGGCGCCTGGATGGCTCAGTGGGTTAAAGCCTCTGTCTTCACCTCAGGTCATGATCCCAGGGTCCTGGGATGGAGCCCCTGCATTGGCTCTCTGCTCAGCAGGGGGCCTGCTTCCCTTCCTCTCTCTCTGCCTGCCTCTCTGCTTACTTGTGATCTCTGTCTGCCAAATAAATAAATAAAAATCTTAAAAAGAAAAAAAGAGAGAGAGAGGTAGAGATTTTATGATCCTGTTGACATGCCATAGCCAGGGCAGCTGGACTAGTGTGGAACGCAGGTAACCTCGCTGCCCCTGCTTACCGAGAAGCACTGACTTCCACTTCTGTGGCTTTGGGTCTCAAATCCCATCCTCCTCTGCATTCAGTGTCTACTGGCATTCTCATCTCCTGTCATTTTACTGACATTTTACTGGCCTATTTCTATTCATTTGGGGGTTAAATATCTTCTTCAGCAGTCCTTTCCCTGGCCTTTTTTTTTTTTTTTTTTAAGATTTTTATTTATTTGTTTGACAGAGATCACAAGTAGGCAGAGAGGTAGGCAGAGAGGGGGAAACAGGTTCCCTGGTGAGCAGAGAGCCTGATGTGGGGCTCCATCCCAGGACCCTGGGATCATGACCTGAGCCGAAGGCAGAGGCTTTAACCCACTGAGCCATCCAGGCGCCCCTCCCTGGCCCTTTAATCTATATTAGTCCCTTCTCAAAATGTTCACCAAACTCTTTGAACTTTCCACCATAACCTTTCTAGCAGTTTATAATCACAGCTTTATTTATATGTCTGTTGATTCATATGGCAAGGACAGTGTCTACCTGTTACTGTGACATTTTCAGTACCTAGCACACATAGTACCTACTTGGGGAATGATTGAAGTATTTGTGATTTATACAAGCAGCACAATCTTGGATGTAATGTACCTCAAAAAAGGAGACCATACCCTTCTGAAGATGCCCCCCCCCCTTCTTAAATTCTTTAGTCTTTCTTATTTCTTGCCAATGGGTACTTTACCTTTGTGGTTGCTCTGAGCTGAATTAATTATGTACCTAATCAATTGTGAGGGTCCATACTGCAGGGACACCCACGGAAGAGCCCTCCCTGTTCTTTACCTAGCAGCTCCAGTCTTGGCTTGTGTGAATAATGACATCAGGACTGTTCATTATCCGTCACTTTATTCTTTTTCAGGGTGGTATAGGCTTCTGATCCTCTGAAGATATGCCAAAGGTGTTTCAGCCTGTAAAGTTTCGAGGGGTGTGCTGGTTGGGCTGATGATACGAGTATTCTGGCATTTAATTTTCATTAACAGTAGTGATTGTAACTAACATTTGGTAGCAACGGATCATTTACAGGATACAGTCTGTCGTACACTAGTTGCCTCAGGGAAAAAGTTTGGGGCAGGGAGTCTGATGCATGGAGTTGAAAGGATTAAAGAAAGCATCAGTAGAGTAATACCCTCTTATCCGTGGTGTTGCTGCCCGTGGTTTCAGTTACCCATGGTCTGAAAATATTACCTGGAAAATTCCAGAATTAAACAATTCATAAATTCTAAGCTTCTCGAGCCCCTGGGAGGAGCGTTATGAATCTGCGGGGTGTGCTCCGGTCCCGCCCCGGACCTGCAGCCGTCCTTTCCCGGCGCATGCGCACTGTGTGGGCTGCGGCCCGCTTGGGTTTTCAGATCTCCTGCCTCGGGGACTGCAGGGCCCGTGTTTAGGTAACCTTTATTTTACTTAATAATGGTCCCAAAGCACGAGTCAGTGATGGTGGCAATTAGCATATGGCAGAGAGAAGCCTCAAAGTGCTTCCTTTAAGTGAAAAGGTGAAAGTTTTCAACTTGATAAGGAAAGAAAAAGAACCCTATGCCTCGGCTGCCAAGATTTACGGTAAGAACAAATCTTCGTGAAATTGTGAAGAGGGAAATGGAAATTTGCGTTAGTTTTCTTGTTAATCTCTTACTGTGCCTAATTTATAAGTTAACTTTATCATAGGTATGTCTGTATGGGAAAAAGACGGTATATGTAGGGTTTGGTAAGAGTTCCTGTTTCAGACACCCATTGTGGGGTCTTGGAATGTATCCCCTACAGATAAGGGGGAACCACTGTACCAGGAACAATCGTGGGCATGGGGGGGGGGAGATAGTCCTTGATAAAGATCAAATTAAAATGAAAGAGTCAGGATTTGGAAATGAGAATCTGAGAGAAGTCAGTGGTACGATAAGCCAGTTCTTGTTATTTTTAAGGATTTATTTATTTGAGCGAGAGAGCGGGAGCACTTGAGCGCCAGGGCAGGGGAGGGGCGTGAAAGGTGCAGGGGAGAGGAAGAGAGGAGCTCAAGCAGACTCTGCGCTGTGGAGCCGGGGACTCCCATCTCACGACCCTGAGATCACCACCAGAGCTGAAACCAAGAGTCAGCCACCCAACCAGCTGCACTACCTAGGTGCCCCACAAGAAGCTGATTCTTTAACATGTGAAACGGCTCAAAGCAGCAAGACTCGTGTACTATGGTCACAAGTACGAGTCCTTCTGGAGGGAGAATGGGCCCCTCCCTCTGGGTTAGGATTGGCCTCCTGCCTCCTGGTTGCGAAAGGTCCCTCCCTCCTTTTTTTTTTAAAGGAAGGATTTTTTTTTTAAAGATTTTATTTATTTATTTGACAGACAGAGGAGATCACAAGTAGGCAGAGAGGCAGGCAGAGAGAAAGAGAGAGAGGAGGAAACAGTCTCCCTGCACAGCAGAGAGCCGTGTGTGGGGCTCGATCCCAGGACCCGGAACCATGACCTGAGTTGAAGGCAGAGGCTTTAACCCACTGAGCCACCCAGGTGCCCCTGGTCCCTCCCTCTTTACGTCAGGCAGGCGGTGCCTCTCACCAGCCACTACTTTCCCTACTACAATTGTTATACATTATTAGGAGCACAGTATGGAATGTCTGTTTTCCCTGCTAGACCTTGCAGAGAAGGGATGATTTTGTGCCTGAATATCTCTATATTCCCAAAGCCTAGACAGATTCTGAATAAAGGGTGATATCCAACCTATGTGGCCAATGACTGAATATGGACAGAGTCCCTTCCAAGCCCTAAAACGTGGTCACTGATTATGGCACTATGCAGGGAGACCCTCTTCCGGTGAGGAGGGGTGGACAGAAAATGGCGAATTACTTCTACACCCAGCATTTGGTAGGTTCCAACTCTTCGGCTTAGTCCCTTGGTGAGAACAGGTCATGGCTCATCTACTTAACTCTGGATACGTGCATCAGCTAGTCTGAACAGCCTTCTGCCCTCCGTCTGGTTCCCTGTCTCCACTGGAGTTCCTCCTGGAAGACTAGCTTTCAGTCTCTGTTAGCTCAGAGCTTTGCATAATGGTCTAGTTTACCTCAAATTTACCTATAACTCATGTGATCACCTCACTCTACCCTGTCCTCCTGACTTTGGCACTTAGCTGTCTGAGCTTGGGAAAGTTGCTTTACTCCTCTAAATTAAGTTCTTATCTCTAAAATGCAAACCATAATATCCACTTAATATGTTTTGTGTGAGGGTTAAATGAGTTAGTGTATGTAAATTATTTAGCACAAGGCTTGAGACGTAAAAAGATTCCAGGGGTGCCTGGGTGGCTCAGTCAGTTAAGTGTTTGCCTTTCCCTCAGAAAATGATTCCAGGGTCCTGGCATGGAGCCCACATCGAGTTCCTGCTCAGCAGGGAGTCTGCAACTCCCTCTCCCTCTTCCCTGCCATTCCCCCACCTGATTAGTGCTTGCTCTCTCTTGCTTTCTCTCAAATAAATACATACATAAATAAAGATACCAGCTGACAGTGTTAGCACTGTACCGGTAGCAGAGGCTTCTCAAGGATCTGGTATGAGAAATGTTATAGTCCTTGTGCCCAGACTGGGCAAACCTGGCATTCTCTAAGCCTAAATCTGAACTGGATGTGGCACAGACTATACTGCTAATCGACTCACACCCCATATCCATTCTCTCCTTCAGTTCTTCCTTCAGTTAAAGAATTCCCAAATTTCAATGGGTGCATGGCTGTCCAACTAGGGACTACATTCCCCAACCTCTGGCCAATGGGATAGAAGCAATAGAAGCAGAAGTCACATGTACTAGTCTACTTTCTCCTTCTTGCAGACTGTGGTGTGGTTAGTCATCTCTAAAAATGCAGATGAGGGCAACACTCTTGGATATAGAGGAACAAAAATAGAGAAGGGTTGTGTGTACTTGAATGATTTCATGGAGCAGAGCTGTCAACCCCCAGAATTGTCTATCTCTTAGGTTGTTATGGGAGAGAGAGAAGTGTCTTCAGTATTGTTGTATTTGGGAGTCTCTATGGTAAACAGCTTGCTACAATATGACTAATACACCAGCCTGGTGAGAATGTGATTTGGTTGGACTCCAGGAGAAAGAAGAGGAAGTAGTGGGAGAGAACATAGGAAAGCAATTAATATACTGAGCACCTGTGTTTTATTCTCTTTTTTCCTCTTGTAGTCATGTTAGTGAAAGTAGACAGCATTTACTAACACATTCATGTCATTTCTGCATAAATCAACGAGAAGTCATGTGGTATCCTGTGGAATACCACAGGAAAAGAACCATATACCTTGTGTGTTGTATGAGTTTTTATGACGTATGTGAGACATGTGTGAAAGAAAAGCAAAGTATGTGGCAGCTTCCTTGAGGAGATAGCTTGGAATGCTCCCTCACTTGAACAGCCCAGAGAGTCCCCTGGCTGAGATACTTTCTGAGAAGTGGGTATTCTGAGAGAGGTGGCAGTTCTTACTGCCTGAGAGGGAGATATGTCAGGATAGATTGGGGGGAGGGATAATTGACCTGAATGTGCCAGTTATAATTTTTAGCAGAAGCACACCTCTAAAGGAATTCACCTCCAAAGTCAATGGAGTGTCAACTGACGAAAACATTTTTGTGTTCTTGAGCGTGACTCCCACAAACTGAGTTACTGACTGAGGCAACTGAGAGGGAGCGAGAGGGAGAGCCTTGAAAAGGCCCCTGCAGGAAAACTCAGAGTGAGGACAGGTCTGGCCTCAAGGTTGATCTTAACAGAAAGAGAATGTCTCTAGCCTGGTTAAATTAATATAATCTTATGTAGGTTGAAGAGAAATAAGTGTTAGTGACAGAACTGATGCTCTGGAAGCTGTCAAAATCCTGTCCAGAGTTGACAGGGAGCTTTTGTGACCGAGCCAGCAAGTGACTGTAACTGACGGATAGGACAGTGTTTGGGTATGAAAGACAGCTTTAAAGAAGCTGGCTAACTAGAGTCCAGAAGAGTATACCTCACATAAAGTGCTTGCAGTTTCTGTCTGCAATTGCCATGTTGACTATTTCTTATTCCAGTAATGAATTTAATACTAAATTCCTTGTCGGTTTTAAAATAAAGATTTAACTTCTGATGGTTGGTAGAGTTCTGTTTCTTCTTTATTTACAATACCTCAGCACATCAACTTTACACAAACCTCAGTTGCGCACTTCCAGCTGCGAAATTAATTGGCACCTGGAACAACCTAGCAGAACTTAGGTCTCAGCTAAGCTGCTAAGAGCTTAAAGAGGTTTCTGGGGAAAATAATTACAAAAGAGGCGAGGTGGAGGCTAGGAAAAGAAAGGGGAGGAAAAAGAGTGTTGCATAGGTTATTGCAACCTTGGGAAGAGAAAGGTCGCTGAGGCAAAGTACGTGCATTCAGGAGTTTGAGTTGTCTTGCCTCCCCCTTGGGAGGAGATGTCAGCCTCTGTGAGGAGGGCCAATGGGACTCCAGGGAGAGAGTTTGAGACCTCTCAGGAGCTGGGTAGAGCCAGGTCTGCTCATTGTTGTAAATATGAAGGGAATTTGAAAGTAACTCGGGAATGTACTTTGGGAGTTATCCTTAACTATGGGAGTAATTTAAATGAAGTTTACCACCGATTTTTCATATTTTAAACATCTGCAGTACTCCACTGCAGTGATAACATTTTAAAGTGTGCTGTTCTTATGGTGGCGTCTATTTGCTTCTACAGGTGGATAGATTTGTAAATAAGACAAGGTTTTTGCTTGCATGTTTGGGGCTGATCCCAAAGTCATCACAAGAGCAATAGCCATTAAAATCACAATATATAGATAGGCTTCACATTTATAAAAAAAATTCAAGCTGGAGAGAATTTAATACCATGACTACTAATACAAAATCATGTTATTTTTTAAATTGTTTTTTTGTAAAAGACTTTATTTATTTGAGAGAGAGCGCGAATGAGTGAGTGTGCATACCTGAAGGTGGGGAGGGGTAGAGAGAGAAGCAGACTCCCTGCTGAGTAGGATGGGTGGATGAGGCTCAATCCTAGGGCCCTGGGGTCATGACTTTATGAGACTGACGCACTGAATACTGCGCTAAGAAGGCACTGGGGTCATGACTTTAGCTGAAGGCAGCTGCTTAACTGACTGAGCCACCCGGGTGCCTCCAAAATCATGTTCTGTTACTTTATTTTTTTAAAAAATATTTTATTTATTTATTTGACAGAGATCACAAGCAGGTGGCGGCGGGGGCGGGGAGGGTCCCTGCTGAGCAGAGAGAACCAACGTGGGGCTCCATCCCAGGACCCTGAGATCATGACCTGAGCCGAAGGCAAAGGCTTAACCCACTGAGCCACCCAGGCACTCCTGTTACCTTATTTTTATATAGAACTTTTATAGAGATGATCTCCACTGATTATTATGGGAACCTAGCAGTTGGTATTATTATTGCCCAAATCCCCACTATTTCCTGGAGGTTGGGGTATGGTCTTCATGGCTGTGGGCATAAGGAGCAGTGACAGGATTGGTGGCTGGAGCAGAAAGTCCACATCAAAGACAAGGGTGAAGGAAATGGAATGAAACGGAATGAATGAGCCAAGCCAAGCTTGAGGGAGGCTAACGTCCAAAAATTCAACAGGGGTGTTGAAGCGTCCTCAAAACCCAAGGAGGCTGGAGGAGCAGATAGCATCAGGAAAGAAGGGTGCCCACCCATGAATGAATGGTGAGGTAGGAGCATGAGGACAGAGTCTAACACAGCAGGGCCCCTTACCTTGCACAGACAGACAAGACTCATGAGACCCTGAAAGCTTGAGTGAATTTATTAAAATAAATTTTAATCTGAAAATAAATCTTTTCTCCACTAATGACCTTTGGTGGGGGGCAGGGAGAGAGAGGGGAACTCTGCCTACCAATTCAAAGCTTTTACCAGTTCTTTGTGTCACATACCCTAGGGCCAGGATTTCTCCCTTTGTACAGAATAACCCAATAAAAGGTGAGGCCGGGAGTTCATCCACATGGGGAGACAGAACGGAATCTAAATTATGTAATAAAAGAGTAGAAATTTGGGGCATTGTCCCTGGGTAGCTCCAAGGTTTCAGGGGCTCAAACTTGGAAAAGAGGGGCGATGAGCTATGAAAAGAAGCCGACAATATTTAAACAGTTTAAGACCCACAAACAGGCTATGGCAGTAAAAGGTGATCCAGGTTGGAAAGTGGTTAGTAAACGATTTGTGGGTCACCTGGATGGCTCAGTAGGTTAAAGCCTCTGCCTTCAGCTAGGGTCATGATCTCAGGGTCTTGGGATCGAGCTCCGCATCGGGCTCTCTGCTCAGGGGGGAGCCTGCTTCCTCCTCTCTCTCTGCCTGCCACTCTGCCTACTTGTGATCTGTCTGTCAAATAAATAAATAAAATCTTAAAAATAATAATAATAATAATAAATACCTACCTCTGAGATAGGTATTTACGAGGGCTTATATAAAATTAAAAAAAAAGTGGTGGGGGTGGGGAAGAAAGAGAAGAAGTGCATCCCTAATCTCGTCATTGTCATCTTCCCCTATTATTCAGATATATTTCTTCTGGGAGACTTCTAGGTGTGCCCAGGACTCTGAGCATTGCTGAATCTTGACATTTTAAAACAGCTTAATGGGGGTGCTTGGGTGGCTCAGTGGGTTAAAGCCTCTGCCTTCGGCTCGGGTCATGATCTCAGGGTCTTGGAATTGAGTCCCGCATTGAGCTCTCTGTTCAGCAGGGAGCCTGCTTCCTCCTGTCTCTGCCTGCCTCTCTGCCTACTTGTGATCTCTGTCTGTCAAATAAATAAATAAAAATCTTAAAAAAAAAACCCCACATCTTAATGTTCTGGTCTCTCCCATACCCAGTTAAAACAAACCAACCACACATAAAACTACATTAATTCTTAGTGGTGGGTGTTGGGATATACAGAGAAGTATAAGATGAGGGTCATGTTATCAAAGAGATGACAAAGGGTTGGAAAAATAGTTGCAAGTTTAGCCACAAAAACACACGTATAGCTAATGTTCCATATAAGGCTTTTAAGTGGTGACTGATTAATGTTGATTGTAAGGGTTTAGGAGATGGGCAAGGAAGAGAATGCTAGAATAGTGGGACCATCAGAGAAGAATTCACTGAAAAGGTGAAACATGAATTGGTGCATAAAAGATGAAGAATTAGGGGCGCCTGGGTGGCTCAGTGGGTTAAGCCTCTGCCTTTGGCTCAGGTCATGATCCCAGGGTCCTGGGGTCGAGCCCCATATCAGGCTGTCTGCTCAGCGGGGAGCCTGCCCCCCCCCCCACCCCGCCTGCCTCTCTGACTACTTGTGATCTCTCTCTGTCAAATAAATAAATAAAATCTTAAAAGAAAAAAGATGAAGAATTAGATTGGTGCAGAATTCATCACAATGAGAGACAAATTGTAATTTTATCTAAGAACAAGTGCTCATTTTCTTCTTTATGTGAACTCCATTCTCTCCTTTGTTTTTTATTTTTTAAAAATATTTTATTTATTTATTTGACACAGAGAGAGAGAGAGAGAGAGAGAGAGAGAAAACAATCAGGGGGAACAGCAGAGGGAGAAAGAGAAGCAAGCTCCTTGCTGAGCAGAAAGGCCATGGAGCTTAATCCCAGGACCCTGGGAAGGCAGACGTTTAACTGACTGAGTCACTCAGGCACCCCTCTTCTTTGTTTTAATAACATCATCTGGATACCTTAATTTATTATGCATTTAAGAATTCATTTCTTAGCGCCATGTGTCTTGCATATAGCCTGATTCTTATCCATGTATTGGGGTACACTATAAACAAAGTAGAATCTCTGCTTTCATGGAACTTACATTCAAGTGAGGGAGACAGATGATAAAAAAGTTTCGTGAATGAAATATAGTGATAGCTGTAGGAAAAAAGTATATTAGAGGAAAAGATATAAATTGTTAGGAGATATTGGAGTATAATGGGGTGGCCAAGGAAAGCCTCTCTGAATATCTGAATTTTGAATGAAGATCTGAACACAGTAAGGAAGTTACTTAGGGGAAGAGCATCCTGGACCAAGGGTCCAGCACACACAGAGGTCATGCTGTAGACGTGTTCCTGATGTGTTTGAGGAACTGCAGGAAGGCCAGTGTGGCTAGAGTAAGGAGCAGGTGAGAGTGTCAGAAGATGAGATAAGTGAGGCAATGTTGAGCCCAATCACGTAGGGTCTTTCATGTCATAGTAACAACTTTGAGTGAGTTAGGTCATCTTTGCAGGATTTGAGTACAGAAATAATATGATCTGACTGGGTTTAGAGTAGATTCTTCTGAAAAGGACTGAAGGAGAGAAACTGGTTAGGAGGTCATTGAAGTAAACTAGAAGAGAGGTGCTCTTTGGTGAAGATTGGTCAAGATGGTGAGCAGTGTTCAAATTCTTGATGTATTTTGAAAGTAATGCTGATAGAGTTTGTTGAGAGACCAGATGTAGGAGGTGAAGGAAAAGAGGAGTTAAAGACCTCTTGCCTTGAGTGACCATAAGGATATAGTGTGGAGAAAAGATCTGAGCAAAAGAAATTTGGAGGATATAGAAAGTAAGGTTCAGACCTGGAGTGGCTGGTGTTTGGGTCACTGGTGACTTTGAAAAAAGGAGTGTCAGTGCCATAGTTGGGATGAAAAACCTAAGTGACAAATTCAAGAGAAAATGGGAGAGGAGGAACTGGTAGTAACTGAGTATCATTTCAAGGAGTTTTGCTGTAAGAAGAAGGAAAGAAAAACAGTAGTTTCAGAAGGAGAGAAGTCAGGTCAAAAGAAACTTAAAAAAATGATCTCAGAGTAACGTGTGCATGTTTGTATGCGAATGGGAATAATCTAGTAGAGAAGGAAAAATTGAAAATGCAAGAGAGAATATAATTGTGGGGGAAATACCCTTGTCAAGCACGGCATTGGATATAAGGAATGGTTATAAGAATTTGAAGTAACCTGAGAGAAGGTAGAGTATATACACATACTTGAAGGTAAGTGGGAGGATGAGAAAGTGGCACATTTACTTCAACACATTTTATGTTTATTTCTTTGAGTCCTTTATGAACCTCCTTGAAGACAAAGACTACTACTTCATCTTTAGATGTGGCCCCATCACTCAACAAATGTTTCTTGAATGAGTGAAAATGATAAATTCAACATTTCTGGCTTTAAATACAGATAAATGAAAAGCTGGGTTTTAAGCATTAAAAGAAACAAAGTGGAACCCAATATTTTTAGCCTCCATGAAGGCTAGGATGTTAGAGTTGGGAAGATATAATGAAATTTTTATTCTCAAAAGAAAAATTTTCATGATTATCATCTAAGTAGATATTACTAAGAAATGACTTTTAAAAATTAACTGCTTTATTGAGATATAATTCATATACCATTAAGTTCACTCTTTTTTAAGTGTACAATTCAGTGTTTTTTAGAATATTCACAGAATTATACATCTATTACCACTAATTCCAGGAAGGAACCGCAGAAAAGAAACTGCATAGCCATAATAGTTATTTCTGTCTCCCAAATCAATGGCAATCTCTAATCTATTTTCTGTTTCTATGGATTTGCATATTCTGGACATTTCATTAAAAATGGAATCATAAAGGGATGCCTGGTCCACCCAGTTGTTTCAGTGTCTGCCTTCAGCTCAGGTCATGATTTCAAAGTCCTGGGATTGAGTCCCACATTGGGCTCCTTGCTCAGCAGGGAGCTTGTTTCTCCCTCTGCCTGCTGCTCCCCCTGCTTGTGCTCTCTGACAAATAAATAAATTAAAAAATATATTTAAAAAATGGAATCATACAACATGTGGCCTTTGTGTCTGACTTCTTTGACCTAGCACATTTTCAAAGTTCTTTTGTGTTGTAGCATGTATCAAAACTTCATTTCTTTTTATGATCAAATAATATTCCATCATGTGAATATACCATGTTTTATTTGTCCATTCATCAGCTGGTAGACATTTGGATTGTTTCTACTTTTTGGTTGTCATCAATAATGTTGTTATGAACATTTATGTACAAGTTTCTGTGGGGACATACATCTTAAAGTCTCAACCTATTATAGCATCAACTCAAACTTCACAATCTATTATAAATATTTTTATTTTTATTTATTTATTTATTTTTAAAAAAGATTTTATTTATTTATTTGTCAGAGAGAGGGAGAGTGAGCGAGCACAGGCAGACAGAATGGCAGGCAGAGGCAGAGGGAGAAGCAGGCTCCCTGCCGAGCAAGGAGCCCGATGTGGGACTCCATCCCAGGACGCTGGGATCATGACCTGAGCCGAAGGCAGCCGCTTAACCAACTGAGCCACCCAGGCGTCCCTATTCTAAATATTTTTAGCTCAAAGGTTCAAATATCAGTTTAAATCATACAAATTAGGTATGGTGAGATTCTTGTAATAATCCATTTCAGGGCAAATTTTGTCTTCATCTGTGGATCTATGAAATTAAAAGCAGATTATCTGCACATAAATATAGTGGTGGGACAAACATAGCCTAACAGTTACAGACATTCCTGTATAAAAATGGAACAAAAAAAGGAGGCACTGGTCCCAAGCAATTTTTCTGGCTGGAAAACTCTATTAGGTTTCAAGTTGTAGGAATAATTCTCTGTAAATCTTGACTCTACCCTCTGGGCACTCAATTCTGCCCTCAGAATTATCCTTTCTTTTTTGTCAAAGGTAACGTGTCTTGCAGCTGGGTTGACTCCTGCTTGTAAAATTTTGGGTGTCTTAACAGCCTTCTTTCATTTTGTAGTCTCTCTGTCCTTTGGGTCCAAGCTAGTCTTGCTTCTGCTAGTATTTAAAATTCTCAAGAACCTTGTAGGTCTCCTGTTATGTTATGGGATTCGCTCCATATTGGTGAGGATCCTCCAAGATATTTCTTAGATAATCCCATCTTTAGTTTTGGCCTCTACTGAGACAGTTGAAGGGATTTATGCGGCACAAACTTAATCTTTTTAAAGGGCCTTTTGTGTGATATATGACTGAATATTCTGACCTTTTGATTGATCTGAGGTATTAGCAAAAGTTTATGCAGCCACAGACTCAGCTTTTTCTTTCCTGAAGGTACATCCCTTAAATTTTAGCATCTTTGGCAATCTGATAAAGCTGAAAATTCCCCCAAACCATCAAGTCCTGGTTCCTTTTTTGCTTAACTCTTTCTCCCGTCATTCTTCCAACAGTCTGTCGACATGATTTAGGTACTGTGTGAGGTGATACATGTTTTCCTTACCACACTTCCTCACTTCTTTCCAAGGCTTCACCAGCAGAGTTTTTAGTACCCATATTTCTGCTTTTCCTATCCTGCATCTCAGAAACTTTCCAGCCTCTGCCAACTGTCCATTTCAAAAGTTACTGCCATACGTTTATGTATTTGTTGCATCAGAACCCCACTCTCATCGCTATAACCTCTGTTAGCTTTCCATCACTGCTGTAAAAACTTACTACACACTGAGTGGTATAAAGCAACACAAATCTATTACCTTGCAAATTTGTTAGAAGTCTGGCACAGATCTTACTGGGCTAAAGTCAAAGTGCCAGCAGGGCTGATTGGGTTAATGGGAGAATACTACTGCTAGCATTTCCTGGCTTCTAGAGGCTGCCTGTACTCCTTGGTGTTTGGCCTCCTCCTTTATCCTCGAAGCCGGCAACAGGGGTTTCAATCCTCCTCACGTGGCATTCTCTGACATCCTTCTACTTCTGTTTTCCACTTTAAACCCTCGTGATTAAATTGGGTCAGCCCAGATAATCCAGGATAATCTCCCTATTTTAAGGTCATTTTATTAGAAACCCTAATTCTCTATGCAACCTTAAATCTCTTTTGCCATGTAACCTAACATATTCACAGGTTTAGGGGATTCGGACATGGACATTGTTGGGGTGCCATTATTGTGACTACCATGCTCTTATAATCTCTTTATTTGTTGTAGGTCTATTAAGATTTTTCTTTTCTCTTTCTTCCTTTTATTTTTTTTTAATCAATTTTGGTAGTTTGTGTCTTGCTAGGAATTTGTCCATTGCATCTAGGTTGTCTAATTTCTTGGCATACATTTGTTCATACCATTCCCTTATATTCATTTTTATTTCTGTAAAGTTGACAGTGATGTAATTTACTTTTATTCCTGGCTTTAGCAATTTGATTTTTTTTTTTTTTTTTGGCTTTGTCAGTGTATCTAAAGTTTGTCCAATTTAAAAAAAAATCTTTTAAAATGGAACAAATGGGGTGCCTGGGTATCTCAGTGGGTTAAGCCTCTGCTTCAGCTCAGGTTGTGATCTCAGGGTCCTAGAATCAAGCTCCTCATTGGGCTCTCTGCTCAGCGGGGAGCCTGCTTCCCCCTCTCTCTCTGCATGCCTCTCTGCCTATTTGTGTCTCTCTCACTCTCTGACAAATAAATAAAATCTTTAAAAAAATGGAACAAATAATCCTAAAATTTATATGGAACCAGAAAAGAACCTTAATAGCTAGAGGAATGTTCAAAAAGAAAGCCAAAGTTGGTGGCATCACAATTCCAGACTTCAAGCTCTATTACAAAGCTGTATTCATCAAGACAGTGTGGTACTGGCACAAAAACAGACACATAGATCAATGGAACAGAATAGAGAGTCCAGAAATGGTCCCTCATCTCTGTGGTCAACTAATGTTTGACAAAGCAGGAAAGAATGTCCGATTTGTTGTCTCTTCAACAAATGGTGTTGGGAAAATTGGACAGTCACTTGCAGAAGAACAAAACTGGACCATTTCCTTACACCACACACAAAAACAGACTCAAAATGGATGAAAGACCTAAATGTGAGACAGGAATCCATCAAAATCCTTGAGGAGAACAGGCAGCAACCTCTTCAACCTCAGCTGTAGCAACCTCTTCTTAAAAATATCAGCAAAGGCAAGGGAAGCAAGGGCAAAAATGAACTATTGGGACTTCATCAAGATCAAAAGATTTTGCACAGCAAAGGAAACAGTCAACAAAACAAAAGATAGCCAGCAGAATGGGAGAAAATATTTGCAAATGACATATCATCTAAAGGGCTAGTATCCAAAATCTATAAAGAACTTAGTCAAACTCAACACCCAAAGAACAAATAATCCAATCAAGAAATGGGCAGAAGACATGAACAGACATGTCTGCAAAGAAGACATCCAAATGGCTAACAGACAAATGAAAAAGTTCTCAACATCACTCGGCATTAGGGAAATAAAAATCAAAACTACAGTGAGATACAGAGTCAGAATGGCTAAAATTAACAGGTCAGGAAATGACAGATGTTGGCGAGGTTGTGGAGAAAGGGGAACCCTCCTACTACACTGTTGGTGGGAATGCAAGCTGGTGCAGCCGCTCTGGGAAAGAGTGTGGAGCTTCCTCAAAATGTTGAAAATAGAGCTACCCTTTGACCCAGCGGATATTTACCCTAAATATACAAATGTAGTTGTCTGAAGGGGCACGTGCACCCGGATGTTTATAGCAGCAATGTTCACAATAGCCAAATGATAGAAAGAACCTAGATGTCCATCAGCAGATGAATGGATAAAGAAGATGTGAGATATCTACCTATCTATCTATCTATCTATCTATCTATCTATCTATCATCTATCTAAATACTATGCAGCCATCAAAAATACTGAAATCTTGCCATTGCAATTAAGTGGATGGAACTAGAGGGTATTATGCTGAGTGAAATAAGTCAATCAGAGAATGACAATTATCATATGATCTCTCTGATAGGAATTTGAGAGATAGGGTTGGGGGTCGTGGGGGGCAGGGAGGAAAAAAATGAAACAAGATGGGACTGAGGAGGGAGACAAGCCATAAGAGACTCTTAATCTCAGGAAAAAATGTGAGGGTTGCTGGGGGGTGGGATGGGGAGATAGGGTGGCTGGGTTATGGACATTGGGGAGGGTATGTGCTATGGTGAGTGCTGTGAATTGTGTAAGACTGATGGTTCACAGACCTGTACCCCTGAAGCAAATAATACATTATATGTTAATTTAAAAAATCTTTTCAAAGAAACAACTTTTGATTTTGTTGCTTTACTCTGTTGTTTTTCCATTCTTTATTCCATCTATTTCCACTCCAGTCTTTATTATTTCCTATCTCTTGTTTACTTAAAATTTAATTTTCTTTTCTTTTCCTAAAACTAGAGAAAAAAAAGGACTTTTAAAAGAGATTTTATTTATTTGAGAGAGATAGAGAGCACACAAGAGAGAGCACGAACTGGTGTGTGTGGGGGGAGTGGGCAGATGGAGAGGGAGAAGCATACTCCCGCCTGAGCAGAGCACCCAATATGGAGTTCGATCCCAGGGCACTAGGATCAAGACCTGAGCTGAAGGCAGGTGCTTAACCATCTGAGTTACCCAGGTGCCCCCAAACAAAATAGTTTCTTAAAGTGAAAGATTAGATTACTAATTTGAGATCATTTTTCTTTTTTACATATAGATCTTTATAGCTGTAAATTTTCTTCTAAGCATCACCTTAGCCATATTCATACATTTTGGAATATTGTATTTGGTTTCTAGTATTAAAAATATTTTCTCTCTCTCTTTTTTTTTTTAAGATTTTATTTATTTATTTATCAGAGAGAGAGAGGGAGAGAGAGTGAGCACAGGCAGACAGAATGGCAGGCAGAGGGAGAAGCAGGCTCCCTGCCGAGCAAGGAGCCCGATGTGGGACTCGATCCCAGGATGCTGGGATCATGACCTGAGCCGAAGGCCGCTGCTTAACGAACTGAGCCACCCAGGTGTCCCAAAAAATATTTTCAAATTTCTTTTGTAACTTCTTCTTTGACCCATTGGTTATTTAGGAGTATGTTGTTTAATTTCTACATATTTGTAATTTTCCCGTTTCTTTCTATTATTGATTTTGAATTTTATTCCATTGTTATCAGAGAATATACTTTGTATGATTTCAGTCTATTTCCATTTTTCAGACTTGTGTTAATGACCTAAAACATGGACTATTCTTGAGGTTTTGTGTACACTTGAGAAGAATGTGTATTCTGTTGTTACTAGGTGGTGTTTTCTATAGATGTATATTCTAGTTTATAATTTTGTGATAGTATTGTTTATAGTATTGTTCAAATCTTCAGTTTCCTTGCTGATATTCTATTGGTTCTTCTATTCATTATTGAAAGTAGAATATTATATTTTCCAGCTATTATTGTTTAATTTTATATTTCTTTTTTTAGTTCTTCCCTTATTGCTTTGTGGATTTTGGGGCTTTGTTGTTAGGTATATATGTTTACAACTATTTTGTCTTCCTGACAGATTGATCTTTTTATCTTTATAAAATGTCCTTTCTCTATTGTAACAATTTTTGTCTTAATGTCTGTTTTGTCTGAAATACATAGTTAGGTCTTTAGGTTACTCTTTGCATGGTATATCTTTTTCCATTATTTTTTACTTATTTGTATTCTGTTTCTTATTCATATCTAAAATGAGTCTTTTGTAGACAGCATATAATCAGATCACTTAAAAAGAATTCACCCTGCCAATTTCTGTATTTTGATTATTGTGGGTAGTTCATTACATTTAATGTAATTACCAGTAAGGTAGGATTTATGTCTGCCATTTTGCTGTTTGTTTTCTGTATATTCTGTTGTGTTAAGTAGATATTTCCTAGCATGACATTTTAATTCGGTTATTGTTTTTTTCACTATGTGCTTTGAGTTATTTTAGTAGTGGTTGTCTACTACTAAATTACAATTAACACCTTAATTTAAAACCATGTAGTTAGATTAATACCAACTTAGTTTTTTAAAAAAATTAAAAAAAAATTAAGTAGATATTTCTTAGCATGATATTTTAATTCTGTTATTGTTTTTTTCACTGTGTGCTTTGATTTATTTTAGTAGTGGTTGTCCACTACTAAATTACAATTAACACCTTAATTTAAAACCATGTAGTTAGATTAATACCAACTTAGTTTTTAAAAAATTTTTTTAAAAAAAATTTTTTAATTTTTAATTTTTTATAAACATCTAATATATTTTTATCCCCAGGGGTATCTCCCAGGTCTGTGAATCACCAGGTTTACACACTTCACAGCACTCACCATAGCACATACCCTCCCCAATGTCCATAACCCCACCCCCCTTCTCCCAACTCCCCTCCCCCCAGCAACCCTCAGTTTGTTTTGTGAGATTAAGAGTCACTTATGGTTTGTCTCCAACTTAGTTTTTGTAGCATACAAAAATTGCGCTCTAGTGAAGCCCTATTCTTACCTCCCTTTCTTGTACAATTCTTGTTATACAAACTACATCTTGACTTATTATAATATATCAATACAGTTTCATAATTATATTTATATCTAGTTTTTTTAATTAGGAGAGAGAAGGAGTTACAATCTAAAATACATTTATACCACTTTTTATATTTTCCTATTTATTTTTAAAGGTGCTTTTAAAATTTTCATGTGGATTTGAATTACTGTCTAGTGTCCTTTTATTTCAGCCTGAAGGACTTCTTTCAGAATTTCTTGCAGGGTTTGTTTTCTTGTGACAAATTCTCTGGTTTTGTTCATTTGGTGTTGAAGAGAAAAACTGTCCTGACAGCTTGGTAAAATAGTAAGAAAAACTTTACTCAAGACTGTTGCGGTAGGGAAAGAATATTGCAATAGATGGAGAGATTGGGCTTAACTCTGAATACAACAAGGACGAATGGGGATTTATAACCAAAAAGCAGAGAGTAAGTGCCAGTAGATAGAAAATTACTAAGAGGGGACATTAATAGTAGAGAGATTCTTGCTAAACTGACTTAGGATTCTTGCTAATTGCAGATCAAGATTTAGGCCTAATTGAGAAGAGGGCTCAGAGGTTTGGTCAAGGAGAGAGTCTTTGTCACTGGGAATCTTGTAATTTAGCTTTCATCTTTGAAGCATAGTTTTGCTGGATATGGAATTCTTGGTTGACAGTTTTTCTTTTAGAACCTTGAAACATCATTTCCTTGCCTTCTGGCCTCCATGGTTTCTGGTAAGTCAGGTTTTAATCTTATTAAGAATCCCATGTACATGATGAGTTATTTTTCTCTTGCTGTGTTCAAAACTCTTTCTTTGTCTTTTGCCAGTTTGATTATGATATGTTTAGGTGTGTATCTCTAAATTGATCTTACTTGGAGTTCTTGAACTTCTTAGACATATAGATTAATATTTTTCATCAAATTTAGGAAGCTTCTAGCCATTATTTCTTCAGACATTCTTTCTGCACCTTTCTCTCCCTCCTTTTCTTCTAGGATTCTCATAATTTGGTATGATGTTATGCTTGAAGGCATCCCATAGGTCTCTGAGTCTTTGTTCATTTTTCTTCATTCCTTTTTCTTACCATTCCTCAGCTTGTATAATCTTCATCAATTTGTCTTCAAGTTTGTTTTCTTTCTTCTTCCAGACAAAATCTGTTGTTGAGTCTTTCTAGTGAAATTTTCATTTCCATTATAGTACTTTAAAACCACAGAATATTTATTTGGTTCTTTTTTTCTCCTCTTCTTCTTCTTTCATCTTCTTTTCCCTCCTCTCCCTCCTTCTTTGTTCTCTTCCTTCCTTCCTCCTCCTCCTTATTCCTTATGATTTCCATGTGTCATTGATGATCTCAGTTTGCTGAGATGTTATTCTTATAATTTTCTTCAATTTATGACACATGGTTTCTTTTAGCTCTTTGAATATATTTATGGTAGCTGCCTTAAAGTCTTTTCTTAGAAGTTCAACATTTAGACTTTCTTTTTTTTTTTTTTTTTAAAAGATTTTATTTATTTATTTGTGAGAGAGAGAGAGTGAGAGCGAGCACAGGCAGACAGAGTGGAAGGCAGAGTCAGAGGGAGAAGCAGGCTCCCTGCGGAGCAAGGAGCCCGATGTGGGACTCGATCCCAGGACGCTGGGATCATGACCTGAGCCAAAGGCAGCTGCTTAACCAACTGAGCCACCCAGGCGTCCCACATTTAGACTTTCTTAAGGACAGTTTCTGTTACCGATGTTTTTCCTGTGTGTGGGTCATACTTTCCCTTTCTTTGCATATCTTGTTTTCTTTCTTTTTTTTTTTTTTTGTTGTTGTTATCTGGACACTTAATATAATATTATGTGGCACGTCTAGAAATCACATTCCTCTGTACACACCCATTGTGAGTTTTTGTTGTTGCCTTTTTTGTGTTTATTTAGTGACATTTGACCTATTCTGTAAAGCCTGTAAAATTATATATAGCCACTGATGTCTCTGCTTGGTTACCTTTGTGACCATCTAATGAATGGACTGATTCCATAAATGCTTTGGAATCAGTAAGGCTTCCAACCTTTGCTAGTGTGTGTTTGTGTGTGTGTGTGTGTGTGTGTGTTGGGCATACTTTCAATGCTCTGGCAAGTTATTTACAACTCTGCCTTAGCCTTTACTTTTTACTTGGTTTGGGTCTCGAGATAAGCCAGGGGTATGAGATTCTGGCCTTCTTAGGTATTTTCTGAGCATATGCAGAGCCCTGGGTGTGTACACAGCCATGTTCATATACACAATCTTCTTGCTTGCCAGAAATATTTCAGAACTTTTCAAAGCCTGTATGGACATGTTATTCCCCAGGTTTTCATTTTAAGTATTTTGGTCAGCCTATTTGTTAGCCCCAATTGGTAATGCTCTCTCAGGCAGCAGCAATGTTATACCAGTTGGCATTGGTTGTCTTTGACAAGTGTCCTGTAGATAGGTCTGTTTGCACAGAGTGAGTTCTGAGTCATGTCAAATAAAGACAAGCCCTGTACAGAGCTTTTTTGGTAAGCAGCAAGACAGAGCAAATGGTGACAGTTTTGTGGGGACATATCTTTTTTTTTTTTTTTTTAAGATTTTATTTATTTATTTGGCAGACAGAGATCACAAGTAGGCAGAGAGACAGGCAGAGGGAGAGGAGGAAGCAGGCTCCCCACTGAGCAGAGAGCCTGATGCGGGACTCGATCCCAGGACCCTGAGATCATGACCTGAGCTGAAGGCAGAGGCTTTACCCACTGAGCCACCCAGATGCCCCTGTGGGGACATATCTTTTGGGGGAGTTCCAAACCCATTCTGTTTCTTCCAGTGACTGCTAGACTACCATTTTTCACAGCTACCATAGAACTTTTATTCTTACAGTTTCTTTCTTTCTTTCTTTCTTTCTTTCTTTCTTTCTTTCTTCCTTTCTTTTTAAGATTTATTTGACACAGAGAGAGAGGGAGAGACAGTGAGAGAGGGAATACAAGTAGGTGGAGTGGGAGAGACAGAGAAGCAGACTCCCTGCTGTGTAGGGAGCCAGATGTGGGGCTCGATCCCAGGACCCTGGGATCATGACCCGAGCTGGAGGCAGACACCTAATGACTGGGCCCCCCAGGTGCCCCTACTCTTATGGTTTCTGACTTGCAGCTTTCTTTCAGAACTACACAGGAAATAAAAAATGAAGTTGTCATTTATTATATTAAGGAAGAAAAAAATAAAAGAAAGTATTATGTCTTTTTAAAAATGATGAGTCTTTAGAATAGGAAACAAATTGAAGGTTGATGGAGGGGAGGGGATGAAGGATGGGTAATTGGGTGATGAACATTGAGGAGGGCACATGATGTAATGAGCACCAGGTATTATATAAAACTGATGAATCATTGTCCTCTACCTTTGAAACTAATAATACACTATATGTTAATTGAACTTAGATAAAAATAAATAAATTTTAAAAAAATGATTAACCTGTTCAACAAGGATTTTATTAAAGAAAAGTTAAATATCATGTTTCACCCACCACCAAAAATGATACTGATTTCTCCCCAGTGCTGGGTAAATGACTCTCCATGAATTGCAGAGAATCCTTGTTTAGAGAGATCCAATTTCCTTTTAATCGATTTAGGCATGGAGGAATCTAGAATCATACCATTTCATAGAAACATTTGAGTTTGTTCTATAATAGATAACTTAAATGCATTCACCTGAGACTAATTTTCTATTTCTGAATTCTGAATATGTAAGAGTATTCTGAGTATGTAAGAGGATCACAACAATTGAAGATCTGGTTTTATAGCCAAGTAAATTTGATTAGGTTAACATCTAAGATAGGCTATAAGATGAAATTTCTAGTCGGCATCATCCTTGAATTTGCTCAACTCAGTAGACAACAAAAGCAACAACAAAGCTTGCAAAAGACCAATATATAAACAAACAGCCACAAGCATAAACATCTGAACTCTACTGAGATGAAGCCAGAATGATCAACAATTAATTTTATTTTATTTATTATTTTTTAATAATTTGGAAGTGTTTTTTTTAAAGTTTTTATTTATTTATTTGACAGCGAGAAATCACAAGTAGGCAGAGAGGCAGGCAGAGAGAGAGGAAGGGAAGCAGGCTCCCTGCCGAGCAGAGGGCCCGATGCGGGACTCGATCCCAGGACCCTGAGATCATGACCTGAGCCAAAGGCAGCGGCTTAACCCACTGAGCCACCCAGGTGCCCCAACAATTAATTTTATTCTGGAGCTTGGGGCTCCAGAATTTTTATGGGGCTTGGAATTTAATTACAAATTGTATGATTTGGGGAACACCTAGCTGGCTTAGTCAGTAGAACATAGGACTCTTGATCATGGAGTTGTGAGTTCGAGCCTCATGTTGGGTATAGAGATTACTTAAAAATAAAGTCTTAAAAAAATTGTATGATTTGGCCTTCTATTTTTTAAGTGTAACTAGTCCACTTACTTGAGTATAAGATGGTGTGTGTCATTGAGTGCCTAATATCTTGGGTTAACCTTTAATCAGCGACTAAACTTTTCAGTCAGTCAAATTCTTAATTTCCATATTCTTTTTTGCCTCTTTTAAACATGAGAAAAATAAACTAGTTGTTTTCCTTCTTTTTTCCCCTGCCTATTCTTTTGGTAGTACTTTAGATTTTAATAATTCAAAATCTGAGATTTAATAATAATTTTTCTTGATGGGAAAATGAATAATTAAATGATGAGTAGTTAAATGACAAAAAGTTGTTTTTTTTTTTAAATTTTTATGTTTCTGAGGAAAAAGTGACCACAAGCAATCTTATTCAACTTTCTAATCAAATCTGGTCCTGGGTTCTATTCAGATCTGGGTCCAGATATACTTTTTTGTCCTAGGTACCTTAGCGGACCAGAAGGTCAAGGTAGCTTTTCTCAAATTTGTTACTACACAGGGATTAGTCCCAGTGCAAATTGGAGTTTCTTTCTCATACTTGGTACAACTTTGTTTGTACTCACTTATTACCAGATCTGATAAATATTTATGTAAGCATTAAAGTGATCAGCACTTCAGAAATATATAGATCCACCTGATTACCTGTGAGAGTGAATTATAATCAGTGTTGTTGGTGAATGATAGTTTTGGTTATACAGAAAACCTTAAATACAAGTTTCCCTCCCCAGCCTCTCCATAGAAGCACATGAATGTGGCTGCTGGTTTATGGAGTGGGGAATATCCATTAGTCTCTGGTGGCTTGAGCCAACATAAATGATTCCTTAGAGCAGTGAGATGGAAAACTAGAAATCTAACTAGCTGTATGGCAGACAAGGACTAGACTTCCTCCTATAATTAACATGTGAGATGGAAGCATTGCTCCTTGTGAGGCTTGATGGCCTCTCTGCGTCATGTAGCTCACTGGGTGTGAATGATGTCTGCTTGTTTATCCGGAAATCTGAAAGTTTGCCTTTGTCTTATCTTTACAGCTCATTGATCCTCCATCTCCTTTTCAAATCTCATTTAAAAGGTATTTAGATATTTTTTCCTTGCCCATCTTTCTTAATTTTACTCTGCCTCTCTTGATAGCCTCATGATTCCAGTGTCTAACATTATTTTTTTCCAGGGTGTTTGCCAATCTTCTTCTTCAACTCAAACCTTCATATAAAATATCTGTAAATTTGGCCAATGAAACTTGACTAGGGCATGGAAATATAGTTGTCTAAATTTTAGTTCAGGACAGTAAACTTACATTTCTAAAATGTAAGTTGGTCACTTAGGACCTTGCATTACCACAGCCACTAATAGTTTCATAAGTTAAATTATTAGTACAGTGTGCCAGTAACACACTGATGTTCTGAATAACACTTGTTATTCAAAAACTATTTATAGATTAAAATATGCAGATGTTTTGAGATGAAATTACCTTTTAAGAGCATGGCCCCTCTTTTTATAGTAAGGGATTATTCTAGCCAGAAGAGGTGGTAGGCAGTAATGAATTTATGAAGTTATAAGGCAAGGTGGTAACTATGGAGAAGTGTGGAAAGGAGTTTGTAAAGTTCTCACTAGGATTTCCTGCCATTGAATTGAAGGGAGTATACTTTAGCAGTGCCTTCTAAAATTTTAATCTCTTGTAGCTTGTGTATGCTTGTTCTTTCCCTGTTAAAAAGGCTGGGGGATAGAGGTCTAGGAAGGGGGTCATGAAAATCACCTGTGGTTACATCCCTATTCATTTTTGTCTCGGGGCATTTGAAAGTGAGTGAGACAAACTTTGAGTTAATTTTACCAAATGTGTGCATTCTACTGGATATAGATTGAGGTCAGTTAATTAGTCATAGTGGACCTACTGGGGACCCTTGTCCCTGGTGTGTAACTTCAGTCACAAATAGAATAGAGACTCTGGCTGGATCTGATCCACTATCATTGGGAGGTATTATTCTAAATAGAACTGGTTTTAACCCAAATATCCAAGTCTTGAGCATGAGCTGCTTTTTTTTTTTTCCCCCTCAATGACTTATTATTTCTTGAGCTAGTCTTTGTTTACTAGTAGTGGACTAGCTAAATCTCTTAGGTATATGGTAGGTAATCCAGAGAAAGAAGTGAGGGTACATGTCTTTTTCTGCTGTGAGCGGGCTGAACATCTCAGTTTCTGGGCTACTTTCAAAGTTTGTGAATGCCAACATGTTTGTCTGTATTATTCTTGGCAATATTGGTCCTGGAGAGACTATTTCTTGGATGGATGCTGCACTGCAGGAAATAAGGGTTTCTGGCCAATGTGGTACCATTCCAAAGGAGCTCTGCCTTTCAGGGAGAGGCTTTCTGTGAAATGTACTGTGCCATTGCTTTGAGAGATGTCTGTCAGCATCTCAAGGAGACTAATTGTGATCAAGTGCCTGGAAGTAGAGATTTAAGGGCAGGTGAGAAACCCCAATGGATTTTCCTCCATACCCATACCATTTGCAAAAACAAATCAGAATTTAGGATCTGGGAGCTTGAGTATCAGTTTTCCTCAGAGATGGAAGGCACAGCCTTAACTTATTCTTGCTCCAAAGTGTTATTTATTTGATGCACAGGTCATCTTTTTAATATCTCTGTGGGAGAAGTAAGACATAGGATTTAATTTGCTTACTTGTATTGGGGTTGAGGGGGAACTTGGAAAAGTAAAGAATCTCCAATTGTTTCTTCTTTGTAGAAGAGCCTAAAGAAAGGCAAACCCATTGAAATGGAAGAGATAGATATGTACCATGGTATGTTGACAAGGTTTTCTAAATTCAAACAGTTGAGTTCTAGGATCCTATGAGGCCTCCCTGAAGGTTTCTTGAAGGAAGGTTGGCCCTGGCTGATACTTAATCTCTGCCTGTTCTGTTACCTCCAGACTTTATCCTCCTCAGTGTTTTTGGAGAAGAAATTTTTACATCCTAACTCCCTATGTTTAGAATAATGATGAATTGAGCTGCATGTATTCATCCCCGTATTCTTTTTTAAAAATATTGTCTTCATTTTTATGAATCTTTCTTTATCTCCTTATTCTTTTTGTCAACATTTATTGATGCCTATTGTGTGAAAATAGATGTATGTGAATTTTCCTCTGCCTCAGTGATAGACTGTTTTGTGCTTTTAGTAAGTCAGTCACCCACTGGTATCCGGTGCCTCTTCAGAAAGTGGAAGGTCACTTTTCTCAGAGCAATAGCATGAGGGCTAATTTTTTTTTTTTAAAGAACTAGGTTGCCGGACCATAGGTTCTTTCTCATGCTGCTTCATCTAGGTGTTTTTTCTTGTTCAGGATAAGCTTTCATGAGTTAAAATGATTTCCCAATGGTCTGCCTTGTCTCCTCAGAGTATCTTTCAGTTCAGTGCCCTCAGATGATGATGAGTATGCTGGATATGAAAGCTTTTGGCTGAGGCTGAATAAGCTCCCTCTAAGACAGATGTTCAGTCTGTAGAACTGTAATAGAAAATCTATTCAGTCTCTCATCAGCCCCAGGTTGATGATGTGATTCAACTTCAGGGGCTTTGTCTTCAGTGTAAACTTTTTCATCTCTTGCTTTGAAGATGGAATGATGGTTTCAAATTGGATTTAGGATGCTGATGGAAACCAGTGCCTACCTCATTGCTCCTGGTGGCCTATACACTTGTCATTCTTGTCAGCCAGAGAAAAGGCCACTTTTTACTTCTTTAATCCCCTTTTTGTTTAACATTTCCCTTCTAGTCAATATTGCTTTCTTTCTGTAATGTCCACAGGACAACCCCTTTAGTTGCTGTGATAGGTTGTAGTTATCCCTCGACTCGTCCTCCTTCTTATTTTACTTCCTTTCCCTCTCACCTGGTCCATTTTGTTCTGGTAGGAAGAACTCAGTGCATTTTTTTCAGCATCTACATTTTCAAGGTAAGTCCGTATTCTCTTTTTGAAATCCTTCTTCTTTAGGTTTAGTTGAGTATGACAGATGTTCCTTATAGGTAGGATCAAGGTCACTGTGAGTCAGTATACACAGATAGATCTATACTAGTTGTTGAAATATTGAAATATGTCTGAACTGGTCAGGAAGTGACCCCTTTCTTGAGACCCTGGATACTCCTCACATGTTTTGGCTTCCTTGGCCCCTCCTCTGGACTCATTCCTTGGAATTCCCCATGAAAGGGTATTTCAGACCCTACTTCAGTGCTGTGGCATCCGGGAGTTCATTCTGATTGGTTGGTGCCCATACTAACCAGTTATAAATACTTTGAGCATTATCCCTCAATATGAATAAAATAGAATTTATTGGCAGAGCTTTCCAGACTTTAACATAGATACCTCTTCTGAGGACTAAACCTTTTGTTGAGAAGCTTGACTTCCAGGATTAGATACCAAAATGGAGGTGAATGTCATATTTAGAAAACAAACAATATTCATGTCAATCCAGTAGTAGTTTTAAAGCAGTTTCTCAGACCTAGGCTAGTGCTTTCATGGTTTTCTTGATAACATTCCAGTGTCCCATTTCCTAAGACAGTATTTGGAACTAACTTGACTTTTGAAGTTTTGGGACCATGGGAGATTACATGTTTAAGAATAGTCAACTCAACATCATTGAGAAAAAGTTCTGATCTTTCTGAGTGATTTTTGGAAAGCTGTTTAGTTACCACCTTTTTGTTTAGTGACTTGGCAGGACTTAACCAGCTTCCAGGAATTAAGATTTATCTTTTTCCAGTAAAAAACATTCCTCCTTTGTTTGGCATTTAAAAGATGTGATTCAATTTGCACTGTACACATAAGCTCTAGAGTTACATTTCAGAAACCTGCAAGCAAATGGAATGAACTCGCTTTGTGTGTCAATATGTGGTTTTATGGATGGGAAGAGATGGGCACATGCCCATTGCAGGCCCATTCATTCCTCTCATGTTTGAAAGCTTCACTCTGAAATGCCTTTAATGGAAGATGTTTGTGTAATATAGAGGTGGTTGTTCACTGTACCATCACTGATGTGCTGCATTTTGACCAAATGACTAACTTTGTAAATAGACTGTTTATGTCGAGTAGGAGAAAAGCTTCTCCACCGAAGTGCATTTTTAATGATCTACTTTAAGAGTAAGTGGGTTTAGAAGTAGCTGCCCAGGAATACGATTGGCTGGCACCAGTGCCACTTCCCATAATTACCCAATAAACCATAAGGGCTTTGTTGGCACATTTATTCATGCCTGTCATGTCAGACCAGCTGCCACCCAGCATCCTAAGTCCACTTATAATATCCTCTTTAAAATCTTTGTGGAGAAATTTGGTGCCTACATACCTTTGAAAAATCTTTGTGGAGAAATTTGGTATTGAAGCGCTACAGATTTCATGATGAAATGTCATGTTGTTTTAAAAATGAGTTATTTTTTTTCTAAAACATTATGAAATTATGAAAATTATGATCTAGACTAAGCTGTTATATTGAGTTTTAAAAAATGTTTCACTTTAGTACATTTAGGATAATACTAAAAATGTAGATGTAATTTAACCTAAAAGATGCAAATTGTAAATTCCAATTTGAAACCCATTCTTGGAAACTTGTGGGAACAATGTATTAAAAAATTAAAGGAATAAAAAGAAATTTAAATTGTATCCTGGAGGTAGGAAGTAACCTGCTCAGTTTCTATGGTTAAAAACAACAACAACAAAAAAACCCCCAAAGAAACTGTAATGTAAGAAATCAGAAGAGCAACCTGTACACTAAGTATAATTAAAGTATTTTCTGATTTCTTTTTTTTTAATTTTCTGATTTCTTGATGAAATATTTCAATTGTATGGTAGACCAAGTCTGTCGTAAATGATTCTTACACCATTTTTTGAGGAGTAACAGGAAAAATATTGAAACTATAATAAATATGGTACATTTAGAGGAAAAACACTTCATTTTCTGGGAGTATAGTGATTTTGGATCTTTCACTTACGCCTTCAGATCTTCCTACTAAGATCTCAGCTGTGTTTTTATTGATTGGCAGGTAAGTAAATGGCAGTCTGTGGGCTCTGCCATTCATTGTTGATATCTAGAGTAATTCAACCTATTTTCTCAGACTACTGGACAGTCTCTACATTATCATATAATTAAGTGGGACATGGGAACAGCGACATATTGAATAAAGAACATGGACATAAACTGAAAGATTAAGCTCTTACAATAGCTGGGTAGGCTTTCCAGAAAAGAATAGTTTTCACTTTAAGAAACTATCAGAGTGACTCTCTGTAGCAATACAAAGTGAAAATTCAGTATTTCCCCAGCAGAATATCCACTCCATGGAGATGAGGATATTGGCAATGTGCTAAAATGAAATAGAAGAAATTAAATGCACTTGACAATAATTGGCTTAAGAAAATTCAGGAGATGTGCAGTAGCAGCAGAGCACAACAAAATAACACAATTAGGGACATATTAGCCATATGTCTCTATTACATCGAGAACACAGCAATATAAATGACCAGGTGATGACCTTCACCCCAAACTGGAAGGTGGATGACAAAGTCCATGTTGGTTTGGAAACTTAAATGTGGAAAAAAAAAAAGGACGAAAAATCAACAAAACATTGGAATGGCAGTGGTCTGCAGCTTAGAGCTGATGAAGACTTGATATCAAGTTCAGTAAAGGTTCAATACTAGAAAAAATTGTCTTGGTAGGTGCTGTGGATTAAATGAAATTAAAAGTAGTTTTTATTAGATCTCACCAGGACCCCTTGTAATTTAAACTTTATGTCAGGAAATATTTATATGTAGCATGTATTATTACATCAGAATAAGTCTGCCCTTGGTACTCATGGATGAACGACCTTCTGCAGCCACTGCATCTTGTGCATTTTACAATTAGAGCCATGATCAAATGGCCCTGTAATTGTTGGTTTGCACATTTCTCTTCTGACTAGCATCTGGTCTTCCATTAGGTGGGCACAGTGTCCTCAGAATCTAGCCTAGTGCCAAGTACACTGTGGTTACTGAATAAAGTCACTGAATGAATGGTTTTAAGGTGACTTCAGTTATGAGGCTTGGTGTGTCTGCGAAGACAATTGACTTGCTCTTTTGGAACCTTCTCTCTATCTCATATGCATTTTGTCTCTTTTTATGGGTTTGTCTTAAGGGAGGGCTTGGTCATAATACTGTGTGGTTTTCTCATATTCATTCTGTGGTTGTTACCAAACTCCACACAGCTAAAGTAAATATGTGCTAAAGAAGTAAAGGAAGGAGGAAAAGATAAATTAATGAAACAGTTTAAAGAAATAAAATCCCCCAAATGTTTTATGAGTAGTGGCAGGGAGAAGAATTAAATTATAAATATACTTACTTATAAATATGTTTATAGAATTATAGGTTAGATAAGTCCTGCAGAAAAACTTAAGAATATATAAGTGTGTGTACAATATCTAATATTTACAAATATATACAGATACCTAATTTAACACAATTGGAAATAGAATCAGAGATCTGTCCTTCTGTCCCACATATTCCGTCTCAATTTTAATATGAGTACTGGTTGTACAAGTATTTCAGACGTGGGCAACATTTCACATTTTATCTTACTCTTCATTTTTATGATTTCTGTTTTGTTTGCAAAAGGAATAAAGGTTTTTATCGACCTTTTAATAGATGCCAGGTGTAGCTTCAGAATACTTGGTTTTTGAGTATATATTGGGTTCTAAGTAAAAACTTTTTCATGCTTGTGTTTTGTGTTTATTTTCCTTTATAGGAAAGGGTATTCAGGGCACCTGGGTGGCTCAGTCAGTTAAGCAGCTGCCTTCAGCTTCAGGTCATGATCCCAGACTCCTGGGATCGGGTCCCACATCAGGCTCCCTGCTCAGCGTAGAGCCTGCTTTTTCCTTTCCCTCTCCCTGCCACTCTGCCTACTTGTGCTCTCTCTCTGTCAAATAAATAAAATAAAATAAAACAAAATAAAAAAAGAAAAGGGTATTCAGGTTTACATAGATATATTTTACTGTAATGCCAGTTTCAGATTTAGTAACCTGGCTTAATAACTGCTGGGGCAATCGTAAGCCAGAAGGGGAGGAAACAGGCTTTGAGGCAGATGAGTCTTTATTTAGGTTCCAGATCTTCCCTTTACTACATGAGTGATCATAAGGAAGCTACTTAATACTTCAAAGTTTCAGTTTTCTCCTTTGTGAAGACAAGATGATATATTCCTTATTGGGTTGTTGTGATGAATAAATAAAATAACATAAAATACGATGGAAGTATTCAATTAATAACAGATCTTAGTGGAGGAGAACACTTTTCTTCATTTTAGTGTTTGTCTTCCTAGTTACTGATAGGAGTGCTATTGTTTTACCTCTTGTTACCTGATGTTCTCTGTGACAGTGGTAATACTATAATATTAATAGATCATACTTTTTATTACATTGATTCAGGACCCTGAGATCATGACTTGAGGTGAAGACTGAGCCACGTAGGTGCCCAGGGCGTGTATTTTACCTTAGTGGATGCTGCTTATATTCTATCAATTTAGACTCTTGCTTTAGCTCATCCATCCCTTGAATGTTGTCCTGGATGACAGAAGGGAAGTTTCTAGGTTATCCAGTTGTAATGGGGTTCTGACTTAGGGTTCTACTCTGGATGTAACTATCTTATGAGGACTATGTCTCAGATGTTCCTCATCCTAATGGCTTTCCTGACTTCTTCAGCCAGGCTCAGCCCTTGGTACTTGGTAGTAGTTAGCCAATCTCATATTTTTTTTTTTTTACCTAACCCATCATTCTTCTTTGTCATATTCCCTAATCCAGTCTTCTAGAATCCTGTCCCAGGTCCCCTGTCCCGGCCTGATCCCTCTCTTCACTTATCTTCTGGTCGTAATTTTGGCATCTTTCTGATGAATTACTGTATTGGCTTCTCATTTCTCAGCCTGATAAGTTCTTACTCCTTTGTTCATATCAAACAAATCAGCAGTCAAACTTGGCCTCTGTTACCAAGGGCCTGGTCTTGGTGCAGTCACCATCATCAGTGTCACCATCATCGTCATTGTCAATGTCATTATTTTTACTCCTCCTTTTCTTCCTTTTAAAATTTTCCTCTTTTCTTTTTAAGACAAAAGCACTCCCTAAGTCCCATTAAGGAAAAAAATACAGAAATTTCCTTCTAGTTTCTTCACCCTGGTAAATATACAAAAGGAAGGGCTAGAGAAGGGAATGGAACCACCTGGGACTTCTCTATTTCAAGAGGAAGAAATGCCCTTGAATGATTTCATTGTCCATGGAGCTGCCACTGGCTAGTTATACTATTAATATTTACTTCCAGTAGCATATATCAGTTTCTGTTTCATGTAGAGATCTAAGACACTTCGGGTTAGGTTCATTGTTTTGGACTTTAGTCCCTGAAGTCAGGTTAAAATGAATATTGGAGATAGTTTTGGGAGACAAAAAGGCAATTTTTCTAGCCCATTCCTTTCAGACAGCTTCAAATGGTTGGAGGCTAGGGAGCAAGGGGGAGTTAAAAAAATGACAACAAAAAAGAAACACTGCAGTTCTACTGTGTCTTTCTTCTTTACTTTCACTTGTAATACTTCACTTATGATCAGTCTGGTTATGAAATGTGTTTTTTCCCTCACATCAAGCAATTTCATAACACCAGGTAGAATTTAACAATTTTTTTTTTTTTTTAGAGTAGGCTCTATGCCCAGTATGAAGCCTAATGCAGGGCTTGAACTTATGACCCTGAGATCAAGACCTGAGCTGAGATCAAAAGTTAGATAGTTAACCCACTGAGCCACCCAGGTGCCCCTAGAATTTAACAGTTACGCTCAACAATTCTCTCAGTTTTGGAGATCATGTCAGATCCCACAGGTTAAATGGTTCAGTCCCATGGGACTGCTACCCACTTGAGAAGCCATTCACAAGTATTAAGTTCCCAAGTTTCCCACAACTTCTTTCTGACATGGCTTCTTTCATGACATGAATCGTAAGTTCCCATGACCTCCACCGCCTTGGATTCAATTATTTGCTAGAATGCATTAGCTCACAAAACTCCCAGAAAGACTTATTTACATTTACCAGTTTATTAAAGTATTCAGATGTATAGCAAGATGAAGAGATACACACGGTGAGGTCCGGGAGGATCTTGGGCATGGAAGCTTTTGTCCATGCAGAGTTGAAGTGTGTCACCCTCCCAGAATGTGGATGTGTTCACCAACCTGGATGTTCTTGGAACCCCATACTTTTAGGATTCTATAGGGATTTCATCATGTCTGCATGATCAGTTATTAATTCCATTTATAGTCCCTCTCTCTTCTCCAGAGAGGTTGGGGTAGGGTGGTTTTGAAAATTCTAGTCGTGGCTTGATATTTTTGGTGACCCGCCTTCATGTGGGAACTCATGCAGAACAAAAGATGCTTCTTGTGCTCTGACTTATCATTAGAAAATTACAAGGGTTTTAGGAGCTCTGTGCCAGGAACTGAGGGCAAAGACCATTATATATGCTTTTTCTTATCTCACAGTGGGGTCTTAGATAAAGCAATGCCCACGTCATTTGTTCTAGTTGAAATGTGGCTGAGGTTTTTGGGCTGTATTGTACTGTTCAGCCAAATGGGCAGAAGAGCTGATCAGCTGCTTCAAATTGAAGACCAGAGTGAGTAATTACATCTGAGTGTCTGTAATCCTGGAACATGATCTGTCAGTCATGTGAAGCTGGAGAGGGATTTGGTTGGCATTTGTCTCAGCTTACACAAAATATCTTTATTCACTTTAAAATACCTTAACTCACTTACACAAATATCTTTTTTAACTGAATTAAGTCTGAGTTAATGAATGGAAGTTGAGTCTGGTTTCAGGGTTAAGGTAAGATATTTGAAAGTAGAATTTCATATATGGCAGAGGAATTTAATTTTTCTATGAAGTTGCACTTCATATGAATGTATATTTCTTGCCTCTGAAAGATCTGAAGCCATACTGGGACACTCTGATGCTCAGGATTTATCCATTAGATTAGGTGGAAGGGTCATAAAACATTCTGCAGAAGCCAGCACTGATATATCACTCTTGAAAGGTGTTAATTTGGTTCTCCAGCTCTGATTTGTTTAGTAGAACATATTAATTGCTTGGTGGACAGAACTAAACCATTTTAGGCTTCAAAAAATTGGAAGCTTTCAAAAATAAATAGCTTGATCATTGTAGAACATTCATTTTGATTACAGCAGCTTATTTGATCAAAGGCAGTATAAGTTTATTCTCAGAATTTTTAACAATTGCTTTTAAAATGGGATTTGATACTGATACTATTCAAATGAAATACATCTTCCTTCAACAGCTAAATAAAAATGGTAAGAATAAAATGCTGTCACTCTGTCTCTGAGGGCATTATCACATGAAAGCATAGCAGTCAAGAAGAAGGAAGATGTTTTGGCCCACACTGTATATCAACTGAATATTATAGTGATTAATTTTTAATATAGATACCTGCCCTTTATTGAGTTTTTACCTATTTTATACCTGTACAGTACCTTGTGTGTCTTTAGTGAGTCTTTACATGCCTTAAGTTATTTAATCCCCAAAAGACTCACCTATAAATATAATTCTCATAATACAAGTGAAGGGACTATAGGGTAGGGAGGTATGCCTTGTCAAATGTCAGATGTAGCAAGTGGTGGGTCTTTCTGATTCCCAAACCTGTGCTTTCAACCCCATGACTTAATCATCTTTAAATTATTCCACCTCCCTAGGAGGATCTCATTGTAATGAGATAGTAAACAAATGTTGGAGAGGATATGGAGAAAGGGGAATCTTCTTACACTGTTGGTGGGAATACAAGTTGGTGCGACCACTTTGGAAAACAGTGTGGAGATTCCTTAAGAAATTAAAAATAGAGCTACCCTATGATCCTGCAATTGCACTACTGGGTATTTACCCCAAAGATACAGATGTAGTGAAAAGAAGGGCCATCTGTACCCCAGTGTTCATCGCAGCAATGGCCACAATCACCAAACTGTGAAAAGAGCCAAGATGTCCATTAACAGACAAATGGATAAAAAGACATGGTCCGGGGTGCCTGGGTGGCTCAGTGGGTTAAGCCTCTGCCTTCAGCTTAGGTCATGATCCTAGGGTCCTGGGATAGAGCCCCATGTTAGGGCTTTCTGCTCGGCAGGGAGCCTGCTTCCTCCTCTCTCTCTGCCTGCCTCTCTGCCTACTTGTGACCTCTCTCCCTCTGTTAAATAAATAAATAAAATCTTTAAAAAAAAAAAGACATGGTCCATATATACAATGGAATATTATGCCTCCTTGAGAAAGGATGAATACACAACTTTTGTATCAACATGGATGGGACTGGAGGAGATTATGCTGAGTGAAATAAGTCAAGCAGAGAGAGTCAATTATCGTATGGTTTCACTTACTTGTGGAGCATAAGGAATAACATGGAGGACATTAGGAGAAGGAAAGGAAAAGTGAATGGGGGAACACCAGAGGGGTAGACAAACCACGAGAGACTGAGGACTCTGAGAAACAAACTGAGGGTTTTGGAGGGGAGGAGAGTGAGGGGTTGGGTGACCGTGGTGGTGGGTATTAAGGAGGGCATGTATTGCATGCAGCGCTGGGTGTGGTGCATAAATAATGAATCTTGGAACACTAAAAAAACAAAATAAAAAATAGTTTCATAAATATACAGTACTTAAGATACAGAAAAAATACCACTTCTACCATCTAACAAATTTTAAATTAACTTTTAAATTAAATTTTAAAATAACTAAAAATATTGTTGAGATATGGGAAATGCTCTGTATCATTTTTTTCAGCTTTACTGAGGTATAATTGACAACATTGTTATTTCAAGTGTACAGTGTGATACTTTGATACACGTATACATCATGAAGAGCTTCACTATTGAGTTAATTAGTACATCCATCACCTCACATATTAATTTTTGTTTTTATTTTTGTTTTTTGGTGAGAACTCTTAAGTTCTGCTCTCTTAGAAAATTTCAGTTAAATAATACGATATTATCAACTATAGTTACTATGTTATACATTAGATCCTCAACCTTATTCATCTTATAATTGAACTCTCTTACCAGCCTCTATCTCCCCCACTCCTAACTCCTGATAACGACCATTTCCCTCTCTATTTCTGTGAGGTTTGTTTTTGTTTGTTTTTGTTTTTTTAGATTCTACATATAGATGGTACCATGAAGTATTTGTCTTTCTTTTTTTTTTTTTTCTTCCTTAGCATCTTTATTTTTTTTTTTGTTTTTTAAATATAATTTTTTATTTTTTATAAACATATATTTTTATCCCCAAGGGTACAGGTCTGTGAATCACCAGGTTTACATACTTCACAGCACTCACCAAAGCACATACCCTCCCCAATGTCCATAATCCCACCCCCTTCTCCCAATCCCCCTCCCCCCAGGAACCCTCAGTTTGTTTTGTGAGATTAAGAGTCACTTATGGTTTGTCTCCCTCCCAATCCCATCTTGTTTCATTTATTCTTCTCGTACCCACTTAAGCCCCCATGTTGCATCACCACTTCCTCATATCAGGGAGATCATATGATAGTTGTCTTTCTCTGCTTGACTTATTTCACTAAGCATGATACGCTCTTGTTCCATCCATGTTGTCGCAAATGGCAAGATTTCATTTCTTTTGATGGCTGCATAGTATTCCATTGTGTATATATACCACATCTTCTTGATCCATTCATCTGTTGATGGACATCTAGGTTCTTTCCATAGTTTGGCTATTGTGGACATTGCTGCTATAAACATTCGGGTGCACGTGCCCCTTTGGATCACTATGTTTGTATCTTTAGGGTAAATACCCAATAGTGCAATTGCTGGGTCATAGGGCAGTTCTATTTTCAACATTTTGAGGAACCTCCATGTTGTTTTCCAGAGTGGCTGCACCAGCTTGCATTCCCACCAACAGTGTAGGAGGGTTCCCCTTTCTCCACATCCTCGCCAGCATCTGTCATTTCCTGACTTGTTGATTTTAGCCATTCTGACTGGTGTGAGGTGATATCGCATTGTATTTGTCTTTCTTAATCTGGATTACTTCACTTGGCATAGTGCCCTCTAGAATCATCCACATTGCAAATGGTAAGCTTTATCCTTCTTTTTTTAAGACTGAATAACATTCTATTGCATGCATATCTATCTATCTATTTATCTATCTCACATTTCCTTATCCAGTCATCTATCTGCATATACTTAGGTTGTTTTTTTTTCTTTCTTTTTTTTTTAATAAAACACAAGTCTGGTTCAAGTTTTTGTTTTTGTTTGTTTTTTAAAGATTTTATTTATTTATTTGTCATAGAGCATGAGCACAGGCAGACAGAGTGGCAGGCAGAGGCAGAGGGAGAAGCAGGCTCCCCACTGAGCAAGGAGCCAGATGTGGAACTCGATCCGAGGACACTGGGATCATGATCTGAGCCGAAGGCAGCCGCTTAACCAACTGAGCCACCCAGGTGTCCCACTTAGGTTATTGTAAATAATGCTGCAGTGAACACAGGAGTACAGACACCTCTTTGAGATAATAATTTTGTTTGCTTTAGGTATAGTCCTAGAAATGGAATTGCTGGATCATACAGTAGTTCTATTTTTAATTTCTTGAGGTTACTCATTACTACTTTCCATAGTGGCTATACTAGTTTACATTCCCACAAATAATGTAATATGTAAGTGTTACTTTTTTCCCCCCAGGTCCTTGCCAGTATTTGTTATCCCTTGTCTTTTTGATAGTAGACAACCTAGTAGGTTGATATCTCATTGTGGTTTTGATTTATATTTCCTTGATGGCTAGGTATTGAACTTTTCATTTACCTGTTGGCCATCTGTCTTTGGAAAAATGTCTATTCAGGTCCTTTGCCCATTTTTTTTTTTTTTAAAGATTTTAGTTATTTGATAGAGAGAGATCACAAGTGGGCAGAGACGCAAGCAGAGAGAGAGAGAGAGGAGGAAGCAGGCTCCCTGCAGAGCAGGGAGCCTGATGTGGGACTCGATCCCAGGACCCTAAGATCATGACCTGAGCTGAAGGCAGAGGCTTAACCCCCTGAGCCACCCAGGTGCCCCCCTTTGCCCATTTTTTAAACTTGGTTATTTTATTTCTTTTTTAATTTTTTGCTATTGAGTTATATGAATTTCTGGTTTATTTTGGATATTAATCTCTTATTGGATATGTGGTTTGCAGATTTTTTATCCCATCTCATAGGTTGTTTTTTATTTTGTTGATGGTTTCTTTTGTTGTACAGAAGCTTTTTAGTTTGATGTAGTCCTAGTTGCTTAGTTTTTATTTTATTGCCTTTGCTTTTTGTGTCAAATACAAAACAAATTCTTAAATCTAATGTTAAGGAGCTTACCTCTTATATTTTCCTGTAGGAGTTTGATAGTTTCAGATATTATGTTCAAATCTTTAATCTTTAATGCACTTGAGGTGACTTTTGTTTATGGTATAACTAGGGATCTAGTTTCCTTCTTTGGCATGTGGCTACCCTGTTTTCCCAGTACCATTTACTGAAGAGACTATCCTTTCCTTATCATCTAGTAGAGTATCTTGGTTGGCAGCTTTTTGTTTTTTGTGTTTTTAAATTTCAGCCCTTAATATATCATTCCACTCCCTTCTTACTTCTAAGGCTTCTGCTAAAAAAATCCATAGATTGTCTTATGGGGATTCCCTTTGTGTGTAACAGTTGCTTTTCTCTTGCTACTTTTAAGATTCTCCCTTTGTCTTTGATTATAATGTGCCTTGGTATGGTTCCCTTTAGATTTACCTTTTTTTTTTTTTTTTTTTTTTTTTGTACTCTTTGGGCTTCCTGAACCTAGGTATCTATTTCTTTCTTCAGGTTAGGAAGTTTTTAGCCATTATTTCTTTCAATAAGCTCTCTGACCTTTTCTCTCTCTTCTCCTTCTGGGACCTCTGTAATGTGTATATTGGTCTGTTTGGTAGTTTCCATAAGTCCCTTGAGCTCTCTTGACTTTTTTTCATTCCTTTTATTTTTTACTCCTTTAATGGATGAATTCCTCTGTTCTGTCTGAGTTCACTGATCCTTTCTTCTGCTTGACTTAATCTGCTATTGAACCTCTGTATTAAAATTTTCAGTTCAGTTATTCTACTTTACAGATCTACTTTTTTTTTTGTATTTCTTAATAATTTCTCTTTGTTGAAATTCTCATTTTGTTCATATATTGCTCTCCTAACCTCAGTGAGCATCTTTAAGATTGTATTTCAACTTTTTATCTGGTAAATCACTTAATCTCTGTTTCATTAAGATTAGTTTCTAGAGGGGCCCCTTGGTGGCTCAGTCAGTTAAGCATCTGCCTTCAGCTCGGGTCATGATCCTTGAATCCCAAGATCAAGCCCTGTGTCAGGCTCCCTGCTAAATGGGGAGTCTGCTTCTCCCTCTCCCTCTGTTCCTCCCCTGCTCATGCTCACTCCTCTCTCAAATAAATGAATATATAAAATCTTTAAAAAAATACAATTAGTTTCTGGGGCGCCTGGGTGGCTCAATGGGTTAGGCCGCTGCCTTCGGCTCAGGTCATGATCTCAGGGTCCTGGGATCGAGTCCCGCATCGGGCTCTCTGCTCAGCAGGGGGCCTGCTTCCCTTCCTCTCTCTGTGATCTCTTCCCCTCCTCTCTCCTACTGTGATCTCTCTCTGTCAAATAAATAAATAAAATCTTAAAAAAAATACAATTAGTTTCTAAAGATGTGTTTTATTCTTTTGTTTGAAACATATTCCTCTGTTTATTTTCTTTGACTCTCTGTGTTGGCTTAGGCACATTACATAAAATGGCCACTTCTTTGAGTCTTGACAGACTGATTTTGTGTAGATGAACCTCATCAATCAGCCTGTCCTGAGCTGGTTGCCTTTCAAACCTCTGTGACTCTACACCTTGCTGTCTTTGTTCTTAGTGGCTTTCAGTAGTTGAGGGTATGCTAAGGCCCATCAGTATCCTAAAGGGGAGGATCACAGTCAGCATCTATGTGCAGGCTGATTAAAAACTGGACCCTCAGGCAGTATCTATGAAGGTAGTTAAGACCCTTCATGGAAAAACTGGGAGCTAGGCATTTTTTTTTGCCTGCTCCGTCTGCACTGAACTTGAGTGTTATAGCCTCTGGGTGGGTTCGTCTGTGACAGTTTAAAAACTGTTTCTTTGTTTGCTATAGTCCTGTGAGATTCATGAATGTAAACCCACTGGCTATCAAAGCTAGGTGATGGGACATCTGGGTGGCTCAGTAGGTTAAAGTCTCTGCCTTCAGCTCAGGTCATGATCTAAAGGTCCTCAGATCGAGCCCCACATCGGGCTCTCTCTGCTCAGCAGGGATCCTGCTTCCCACCCCTTCTCTGCCTGCCTCTTTGCCTACTTGTGATCTCTCTCTGTCAAATAAATAAATAAAATCTTAAAAAAAAAAAAAAGCTAGGTGATTTGGAGTCCCAGCTTTTAGCTGATAACCAAAAAATTCTGCTCAATAAGTGGATAAACTCCTTGCAGGGAGACATCGGTGACTTGGTCTGATTGTTGGAGTGAGTCAGAGGGAGAAGGCAAAGAAAGTGCCCACCAGCTCTTTCAGGCTCCAGCCAAATGCATGCTAATTAGCAGCTAGATCCTCAGACCACAGCTTAGAAAGTATATAGTCAAATCCCTTCTCGTGAAAGACTGGGAGATGGGTGTTCTGTGTGCTGCTTCTGCACTGGCCCGTGGGGGGTTAGCCATGGGGAATACTCACATGCTTGTTAAGGACTGCTACTTTTTTGGTACAGTCCTGTGGGACTTGTGGATCAAGCCCCACTGGATTTTTGGGGGTCTGTCCCTTTAGTCTTCAGGGAGAAGCTGGCAGTTGGGAGGTTTGCTTCTGATTGTATGGTGCTGTGCTGGGCTGGGGTTTATGGTGAGTGTGTGTTTCAGACTTTCCTAATTTCATTTGCTAATGCGTAGAAGTCACTCAGTTTCTGGTTTTTGTCTCAGAGAGAATTGCTCCATATGTAGCTGTATATCTGGTGTGTCTATGGGAGGAGGAAAGTTCAGGGGCCTCCTACATTTCCATTTTGATCCCGCCCTGCCAAGTGATCTATATCTTGATCTGGATGTGGTTCCTTGCATATAGAATTGTATAAAACTTCATCGAGCTGTACACTTTGAACTTGTGTGTTTTACTGTATGTAAGTCGTACCTCAGTAAAAATGTCAAAACAAAATAACTAATTTGATGTGCTTAGTATATTATTTATTCAACACTGATCATGTATACATCATGTGTTTGACTAGCCATGGCCTATAGTGTGATATTTCTCAAAGTCTGACCATCTAAGGGATGAAATTGCCCACTCTGAGAACGAGAGGGGAGAGTTAAATTCAGGAAGTTATGGCCCTGGTGTCTTCTTGCAGACTTTAGGCTAGGATTCATCACATTCCTGCTTCTTTTCTTTTCTCCCTTTCCTTTCCTTGGAAATAGGTTGAAATGAGACTCAATGAGAGTCAATGAGAGTGACTATTCTTTATTTCTGTAGTGTTTTCTCTCAAGAAACAAGATAGGGTTTCTGTTAAGAGAGAAATTATAAGGAATATGTTCCTTTTGTACTGTCTTCATCCTGCCTCTATAGTCTGTGCTGTCTGATAAGCTCAAGGACTAGCTTTTCACAGCAAGGGAAATGGAGAGCTCGGTGGAGCAGTGTTATTCAGCATTTCTTCTTTCCTACTACGAGAAAATTCAGACAACAATTTGAAATGACAGAATTGTCATGACTATGCACTTTACAAAATAATTTAAGGTTCTATAAATACTTGGATCTCTAGAGATAATTGCATATGTGATTGATTATGAATCCTTTGACAGACTGGTGGTTGAAAAATTGTAAAGATTTAGCAGTCACTGTTAATTGAAATTTAGTTAAACATGAAGATAATAAAGTATCTCTGAAAGAAAATGTCCTCAAATGGGAAAGTATGACTTATTTTATAAATATTTCAACTTATACCTAATTTTTGGGAAGCTGTTCTTTTAAGGGAGATATAAATGTATTGTGAAACATTATTAAAAGAAAGAACAAACTATTCTTTATTTACATTGTAATTTCTATTGTTATAAGTTAATCTTATAAATATCTAATTACTATAATAAGTGACTACCATTTATTGAACACATACTGTAGGTCAGGCTCTGCTGAAGCATTTCATCTAAGTTTTCTCAATCCTCTGAAATCTCTTGAGGTACACTTTATTATTATTTCTATTTTATGGTTGCTGATCCTGAAATTCTTCAAAGTGTTGATATGTTTTCTGAATCAATAAAGAAAAGTGAAATTAGTTATCATTCGACTGCTATGTGGTTTTTATATTGTGACTTAGAAAATTATTGCAGAATTGCATGAAATAATTCTTTGTTAAGCATAATGCTGGCTTAACAAGAGAGGAAGTATGGAGTAAATGTGACTCCAGGACCAATGCCATTGCGTAAGTCCTAGATTGCCACAGGCCAAGATAAGAAACCCCTGTGTGCTGTTGTTCCTTGTTAGTTGAGGGTAATATTCACCTTCTTTACTTCACAAAGGTATTCTGATGGTACAATAAATTAATATGTCTATAGCTTGTAGAACAGTGGCTGCACAAAGTCATCTCAATAAATACTCATTTTTATTGTTATTCAATTACCTGAAAATACCAGTTAATGGCAAATTGATGTAGTTTGTTAATGCCTGGGATATTATCTGTTCTTTAAAGGGGGACTGAGAATTTGAGTGTAGTATAAGGACACATGAATGATATAAAGATATGAACCAGAAAAATACTATTTAGTTACATTTTGATTTGTTAAACATCAAGTTTCTCTTGATGGCTAGATCTGTTGGTATATTTTTTCTTTCTTTTTTTAAAAAAAGATTTTTTAAAAAAGATTTTATTTATTTATTTGAGAGAGAGATAGTGAGAGAGAGCATAAGAGGCGAGAAGGTCAGAGGGAGAAGCAGACTCTCTATGGAGCTGGGAGCCTGATGCGGGACTCAATCCCAGGACTCCGGGACCGTGAGCTGAGCCTAAGGCAGTTGCTTAACCAACGGAGCCACCCAGCCACCCAAGAAAGATTTTTATTTATGTAACAGACAGAGATCACAAGTAGGCAGAAAGGTAGGCAGAGAGAGAGGAAGGGAAGCAGGGAGCCTGATGTGGGGCTCAATCCCAGGACCCTGGGATCCTGAACTGAGCTGAGGGCAGAGGCTTTAACCCACTGAGCCACCCAGGTGCCCCTCTTTCTTTCTTTGTAGGAAGTAGGAGGAAGACAGGAGGGAGTTAGAATGTTGAACTCCACAGCTATAATACAACTATAAAATGAAAAAAAAGTGATTTGGAGTCCAGACCAGATTTTACTATTTTCTTACAGTAGTAGATAAACGTGGTACCCATAAATTTGCCTCTATGAACTTCATTTGTAAATGGGATAATGATAATCTTAAAGCCATTTAGGATTTTATCGAAATAGTGAATAATTCATGTTTGTGATGTGCTTAGAGCATTATGAATGCCTTTGCCTAAAATAAACTAAAATGTAGAATTCTAGTAAATATAAAAGGGCCCATTTATTTATAAATTAATCACTTTTGCGTGTCCCTTTTTGTCCTCTAAAGATCCAAAGAGTAATATTTTCTCTCTTGGTTTGGCACAATAGAAGAATGTGTTATTCAAAAGTCTAGTTGTGTAAGTTGGGAGAAAAAGTGACATTTATCATTTAATTAGTTCTTTTGACTCAGGATCCAAAATTACAGTCCAAGTTTCCTAATAAGCTGAAGAATGTGAGCAAATGATAACATCTTGCTAATAATAATAATAAAAAAATCCTTAAGGGATACCAGCAGCTTGTGTTCTGATTTAATTATTAGTAGGATATTTTCTCATATGTTTATATTCATATACAGTAGCCCCTTTGATGCTTCACGATTTTATTTAAGATATAGAAGGTTCTGTGGGTAAGAACAGGCTAAAGCTATAGATTGAGAAACTTATTTTTAAAAATTTGGCTGTTGGGACCTGTACCCCTGGGGATAAAAATATATTATATGTTTATAAAAAATAAATAAAAAATGAAAAAAAAAAAGAAAGCTCTTCAAGGCAGAAGAACATGAAAAAAAAATTTGGCTGTTGTTTCTTTGTCCATCTTTTTTTGGGTGGGGGGACAGACGTTAGTCTCTAGGTCTCCTTTAAGATTAAAAAAGTCATGATTTCTATGACTCTATTGCTTATGTACCGGGTATTTGTTTAAAGTAGGAGAGAAGATGAATTAAATGGTGTGAGGTTGGTGATTGGTATTTGGGTCAATTATTTCAGAAGGGAGATAAAGTCTGAAGAGATTATTAAGAATTTCTGTATAGATGCTATTTTGGGAAATGTAAATAAAATAAATATTAAATACATCTGTAGGATTAGCTGAATTCCAAGGATTTTTAATTAAAAAGATCTGAGAGCTTTTCTGTTTGTTTTCTTTTTGGTCACAGTTCACGTGGTGCTTTTTAGGATAAGGCAGAGTGAGAGAGAGAGTCCCTGCATGTACTTTGGTGCCAATATAAGCCATGTGAAATAGCAGTCAATGCTGGTACAATTTCAAAGAATAGCCTAGTGCCTAGCCTCACTGGTAGTACTTGGTTTAATCATCTCTATTATTTTATTTTGTGATTTTAGGGTGTTTTAACCACAGAATGTTGTGTGTGTGTGTGTGTGTGTGTGTGTGTGTGTTTCCTTTTAAAGTTTTATTTAAGTAATCTCTATTCCCCTGCACAGGGCTTGAATTCCCAAGTCTGAGATCAAAATAGTTGCATACTCTTCCAACTGAGCCAGCCAGGCACTCTACCGGTAGTATCTGGCTTACAGCTCAACTCCCTGGACTTTGAATTGCTTCCTCTTTGATATCTGGCTTTGTAGCTAACTCTGAACTCTGCAGTGCCCCATGAGGCTTGCTATATGTGTATGCGTGGATGACCCTGATTCCTATCCCATAAGATAGTCACGGGGTTGTCATAGAAGGTTTGACATATACCTCTTACTTCTTTTGGGGACTTGACATTCCCTGCACCATTTCTGCTAAGTGTTTCAAAACTGAGGAATAAGACTCAAGTTAGATATTTAGAGACCATGGATTATAGGCCAAGTGTATAATGAAGGCATTAGTAGGGGTAACAAAGATCCCCCAGACCTCAGTAGATTACATCAGGGAAAAAAAAAAAAAGATTGCTCATGGGTTGCTGGGACTCTGTTCATACCTTGATTTCACTTATCTTATGATTCCACCAGTCAGAATGATGCTTCAAAATTTACTATGGCTGAGAAAATGTAGAGATGAAAGCGTCACTCTAGCAGTTAAATGCTGGAGCTCAGAAACGACGCATTCTCATAGTTCATTGGCTAGAACGATCTGCATTGCCCCATGTAAGCACAGTGGCGGTAGGGAAGTGTAATTCTCCCATATTCTAGAAGCAGAGCAGAGCTGGGTTTGAGTGAATCTTGGATGTCTCTACCTCACCATTCTTCATTATTAATAATATTGTATATTCACACACAGTACATTTTATACATTGCCTAGGACTTATTCAGAATATCTGTAATGTAAACATTTGCCATGACATATCTGTGCCCAAAACACATACATCGTTATGTGTTACTGACCCATGTTTGATATAGCAGATGCTTTAAATGGATTTTGTATTGGCGCTGGATTTGCATGGATCCAATTACATTCTATAAATATGCAATTTATTACATCATTTCTGATCATGGGTAAATCTGCGAGGTGAGCAACTTCAGTTGTGAAGAGGCAGCTGCCTGAAGCTAGTTGCCAGCCTGAGAAATGAACCAGTTCTTGGTTTCATTTGGATTATGTTCTAATGAAACGCATCCACCCTTTGCCCCAGCCCAGTCCTAGGAATCTCAGGATGATATGTGAACATGAGTCGAGTTCCCTGGTCTTCCTTCTTCTTACTGAAGGGAGGAGGTAGGAGCACGTTTCTAGACTTTTCACATAAGGAGACCGAGGTAGGCTGATGGCTAGGGGTGGTGTCTAGCGCTCCAGAGAATGGTATGAGCTTTTACTCCTGTGTCTGAAGCCACAATATGGAATTTGTAAATTGGAGAGAATCTTGCTGGCAAATGGAAGTTTTGCTCTTCAAATTTTTTATAACTTTTGGGGTATAATAAAGGTCATCCAATTTTTCAGATTCATCCATCTAAACTTTTTTGGTCCATCTGTTTTTGTCCTGGCACGCACAGTAGTAAATTCTTCATTTCAGAGCTGCTTCACTGCTCTTCCAGAACAGAGAAAAGAGAGCACTCAGAATTATTATTAATTTCTAAATAAAATGGGCCAGGTCTTATGCTCTCCTAAAAATGGAAACAGATTTTTTTTTTTTTTCACAAACCATACAGGGGGTAAGATTTTAGTGTGGTTTGTGGGAGAGTGGCTGTCAAACTCTTTGTATGAAAAGGCAATTAACTGTTTTTAAGCTGGCAGTGGGGCCCTGGAGAAGGGGGAGGAGTGGGAGATGAGAGGGTCAGGTTCTGATTCCCTTCGGCAGTCCATGTGGCTCTTTCCTGGCAGAGCGCCCCTTGATGTCAAAGTGAGCGGTGTGCGCCAGAAATGAGGCAGTGTGAGCAGAATTAGATACCAGGTCTGAGCGGTTTGCATTTTTCTTTCTTTTCCTACCCCCATGCCCCCCCACCCCAGTGTTTTGTACAATGCCAGTTTTCAGAATAAAGGAAGTTTGCTTTCTGCACAGAATACCTCTTACAAAATTATTTTGAAAATGCTGCATTAAGCCCTAGGGGACAGTATTTTTGGACATGGAGCTGAGTGCAAAGTTCAAGTTGAAAAGGGACAAATTGAACTAGGGTTTCTATTATTAAACTTGGCTAAGTTGGAGCCTTATCCTTAAATTTGGTAAGTTTAGCTGGTCATTTGGAACCAGCAGGGGAAGCAAGGTCAGTGACTCTCTAGATATTTGATTTTGTCTCTGCCGTCAACCCACTCGGTGTCCTTGGAGGAGACTCTTCAAATCGAATTCTTCATTTACGAAGTCAGAGTGGGTAGGGGTACAAAAAGAGCCCGGAAAAATGCAATATTTAATCAAGACGTTATAATGCTTTGGTAACGTGGTATACATTGTACTGTGCCTAATAAATGATTTTTAATCAGGAAGATGCTTATGAAAAGGCTGAGGAAATATGGTAATTAGCATTATGGGACCAGACATAATTAAGTACAAATGGTGCCTCAAGGTCATCTGGTCCTAACATTTGCTTCATGGCGGGAGCAGTTCCAACCATCATATTGAGTCCTTTCATTTGACTCTGCTGATCATATTCTTTCCTGGTGGGATGAGGAGTGTGTGCATTTGTAATTTAATATTGTGATATACTGTAATATATATAGCTGTATTTTTAAGGTCTTCCCCTGTACCAGGCATTGTGCAATGAATGCTTTGTAGATGTTAACTCATTTGATTGTCACAACAGCCTATGAGTAGAATTTAAAAATAGAACAGTGTTTACTGTTCTCATAATAAATAATTGATTATAATAAAAAATTGAAACAATTTCACACTTACTTAGAAGAGTAGTACAAAGAATTTTTTTTCTCAAACCATTTGAGAGCAAGTGGCTGACATGATGCTCCATAATCCTGAATGCCATGTGTATTACCTGACTTCCATTGACATGGATGATACATTATAGCCATGGAACTCACAGACCCATTTAAGTCTGCCATCCTTTACAGTGAAGGGATTCAATCCCACGACTGAATGTTGCACTTGGTGGTCATGTCTTTATAGATTCCTTTAATCTGGAAAAGTTCTTCCTTCTTTTCTTGAGTTTTTGTGATCTTGACACTTGTAAAGATTTTTGGCTACTTATTTTGTAGGATGCCCTAGTTTGTGTTTTTCTGATAATTGCTCATGATTAGATTCAAACTCTACTTTTTTTTAGAAGGAATATCACAGAATTGATGCTGCGTTCTTATTGTATTCTATCAGACGGCACACAATTTAATTTGTCTCATTGCCAGCAATAACCTTGATCCCTTGATTAAAATACTTGCCAGGTCCATCATTGAGTTACTCTGTGATCCCCTTTGTAATCAAAAGTATTTTGTGGGGAGGTGCTTTGAGATTACGTAAATATTCCATTCCTCATCCAACTTTCACCCAATAGTTTTAGCATTCTTTGTTTTCTCAGGTGAATTAATTACTCTCATGATTACCAAATGATGATTTTCTGATTCTGTAATTCCCCCCACATTCATCAGATGGCATTCCATTGTAAGGAAAAGCTATCTCATCTATGTATGTATTGTGTATGTCAGTATAGACTCATGGATTCTTTCCTTATTTAATGGTTTATAATCTACTGGTATCATTATTTATTTTTACACTCACACAGTCCCAAATGGGCCAGTGGGAGCCTCTTTAAGCTGGCTTCTATGTCCTTCTGATGTATGCCCATCACTCTGAAAGCACTTCTTTACCATCTGAGACAAGATATTGCAGGTTCAGCTTATATTTTCCCCACCTCAGCCCTGGAATCAGTCATTTCTACAAGGAGCTCCAGGTTTGTTTTAGTGGAGAATAATATGTAGTGATCAGGATCTGGGTGTTAGGTGTGTTCATTATTATTGAGGTGTTGGGATTTTAGACCTCTCAGTTCATGGAGCTCTGGAGTATGTGTATATATGTATATACACACAGCTACTAGACTTGCTTCTAAAAGTATTTATCTATATTGAAAATCTTGAGTTCACATCAACACTTAAAATCCAAATTCATCAATATCATAGCATTATAGTTTTCCCCCTGGTTCCCATTTTCTTCTATATGTTTACATATTTGACCAGTCTCTCCTGTATGTACAAATCTTGCCAGTTACCATGTCCCTTCCCTCCCCCAGATTTCTACTTTACTCTTTTCAGTCTAATGTCTTTTAAATTATTTTATCATCATCATCATTATTATTATTATTATTTTTTTTGAGAGAAAGAGAGAGAGGGAGAGTGAGAAAGCATGCATGAGTGGTAAGGAGGGGCAGAGGGAAAGGGAGAGAGAGAATTTTAAGCAGGCTCAATCTCACAACCCTGTGATCATGACCCGAGCTGAAATCAAGAGTCAGATGCTTCCCCAACTGAGTCACCCAGGTGCCCCCAATCTAATGTCTTTTATTTATTTATTTATTTATTAAAAACTTATTTATTTATTTGACAGACAGAGATCACAAACAGAGAGAAAGAGAGAGGGTAGCAGGCTCCCTGCAGAGCAGAGAGCCCGATGCGGGACTCGATCCCAGGACCCTGAGATCATGACCCAAGCTGAAGGCAGAGGCTTAACCCGCTGAGCCAGGCTCCCCTCTAATGCCTTTTAGATTGAATTATTCATAAAAGGAAAGAGGGAGGCAAAGAAGGAAGAAAAATTGCTAATTTTCAATTGAAAGCCAATACTGTAGAACTTGTTACTAATTCTTTCTTTGGTATCTCTACCATGTATGAGAAATAAAGTTATATTTTCTCCTAGCACATATTCATGTTAGTATAAGCATGTTGCTCTAATTAGGTTGCTTGTCTCTATGTGGTAAACCAAATAATGGTGGTTTAGATGAGACAGAATGTTTTTCCAGCTTATACACTAAGCATTTATTGGTTAGGCACTGTCATAAGTACCCTATGATAGTACCCATTCTTGATAATGCTAGCTTTTTAAACAAATTCGGACATGTTATCTACTTTAGACACCAAAACTCAGGGTTTGCTTATATGCTTTATATAAATTATGGCTCATTCTGGCTCAGTAGTGCTAAACTCACTTAAATTGATATTTTAAAAAGATAAAAAACAAACATATTCATCAAATGTTAATTTTGCACAATGGCTACATTTTACATAATTTAGCCTGGCAAAACTGTGGATTGTGAGTTTTCTGTGTCAAGTAGCATTTGTGGGTTTTTCTTTTTCTTTTTGCGGTTCATCAAACTGTAGTTTAAGATGCAGAGTCATATAATAACAGGAACCCAAACTGAGAAGAGGATGGGGCAGTTCAGAGGAAGCCAAACGTGGAAGAAAAAGCTCCTGAACTCCAAACATTACTGCAAGCATTTATGTATGCTTTTTATGTAAGATGACTTTATTAACACCACATCGTGTACCTGTATGCTTATTGTGACACCACCAAATCACCTGATAGAATTCTTTCCTAATATAAAGGCCTTTCAGATTTATGGAAATATGAACTCTGGCTTGATAGTCAACAGACTTCAATGCTAGTCTTGAAATTTTTGTTAGTGAGAATTTCCTTTGATTTTTTTGTGCTTGTTTCCACCTTGCAAGATGGAAGCAACAGTACCAGCTTACACTTTTTGTTCAAGTATATTACTAACTTAAAAGGGATTTGTGACAGATGCGAGGGACACCAGAGATTGTGTAGCCTATGGTTGTATAGCTTTTTGAAATCAATATGTCTCTTTTTTTCTAAACAATCTGTGCATGAGAGTCTTTTTAATAGCGATAGCTAAAAGGTTAGGGTTGCTAATAACATGCTCAGGCTGGGGGCCTGAGGTCTGACAGGTCTGGCCTCACCTTTCCTTTAGGACCCCTGAGGTCTGTAGGGTACTGTTTGAAACGCCCTGAGGTCTTCCACTTCACTCCCATTTTATAGTTGAGAAAAACCCAAACCCAGATGCAAAGTGATTTATCAGAAGTTGGGACAGAGAATTTGCACTGAAGCTGAGATCCAATCTCGGGTCTTTTGACTCCCAATCAAATATTCCTTCCATTAAACAAAGTTTTATTGTTATTCTCCCTTTTTAATCTTTTTAGAAAGCTCTAAAATTCTTTATCTATATGTAGCTGGCATCATGATTTTTAATCTATCATTCTCTTCTCTTTTTTTAAATGACAATTTAGTTATCTGAGAGAAAGCATGAGCATGTGGGAGTGTGGGAAGGGGCAGGGGAAGGAATCTTCAAGTAGCCCCCTGCTGAGTGCGTGGGGGTGGTGGTGGGGGTGGTGTGGGGATGGGGGGTGGGATTGGCGGGGGTGCGCATGGGGCTTGATCCCACCACCCATGAGATCATGACTCCAGCCAAAACCACGAGTCTGATGCTTAACCAAATGAGTCACAGAGGCACTCTTCTATCATTATTTTCTGCTTGCTGAAGTACATATCCATTTATTGTCACAAGAATGCTCATTCTTGGTTGAATTGCTGCCACTCAAAACAATATGGCAAAGAACTTTGTAGTTATAGCTGCTCACTACTAAGCTTCCTAGTTCAAAACACTATTCTCCTCCTGTTTTCTTTTCTTTTTTTTTTTAATTTTAAGATTTTATTTATTTATTTGACAGACAGAGTTCACAAGAAGGCAGAGAGGTGGGCAGAGAGAGAGGAAGGGAAGCAGGCTTCCCGCTGAGCAGAGCCCGATGCGGGGCTTGATCCCAGGACCCTGAGATCATGACCTGAACCGAAGGCAGAGGCTTAACCCACTGAGCCACCCAGACACCCCTCTCCTTCTGTTTTCTATTACTAATATTTGGGGTGATATTTGATGCCTCCTTTTCCTCATTTACAAAATCTAAGTCACCATAAATTATTTCAGATGGATATTGTACTTCTTTCTAACAACAAACTTAAACTGAATGTCAGCTGCATGTCCTGTTTGCGTTGCACACTGAGAAAACAGATGAATAAGACCCAAGATTCAGGCAGTCTCTCCTCCTCCTTTCTCTCCTCTCTACCCCCAGCTGTCCTCTTGATGAGTTCACAAACTACTGGGAAAGTGAGGTCCCGATGATAGAGGCAAACTCAGCTAGACGATGAAATCTTCCTCACGTAGGAATCTTTTATTCCTGATTTTACTCCTTCAGTTATTTGTGGGTTTCAGTTAGAATGGTTCACCAACCCTGCTCTCATATTATATTCTTTGTTGATCTCTTCTGCTATTATTTTCCAGTGAATCAAAAGCCAAGTACTGATACGAGGACTTATAACTTTCCATTATGTTTCTGCCATCCCTGCCATGCCAATAAGAGCATGTAGCTTCTGTGGCCTTCTCCCTTCCTTTTGTCCCTTAATCAGACTCTCCTATCAAGCCCTACTTTCTTCTTAAAGGAAATTTTTTAGTCATTCCCCACCCTCCCCCAATCAGTGGTTCTCATATATTTTCCATCATGTTTTGTTTAGAAACATTGGTTTGTACATCTACCACCTTGAATCCTTTCTGACCTTCACAAAATCAATTCTGTAAAAGCTTTTATTAATCCAGTTCCACCTACCCCTACAAATAAAGGCATCATAATGTTGGCATTGCCCAAGAGTTTGCACGCATTAGAAAGTAATATGACCTTTTATTTTGACATTTGTCCTATTAGGTCTTTAACATTTTTTTATATTGATGGAGGTTGATATAAATAGCCCTGGGAAATTATTGTATTTTGTGTATGGATATTTAGGACATTGTTCACAATATTATAGTCATAAACTTTGTAAATTATGGGACTGATCATGTTTCTCTTTTTGCACTTGTTGCCTGTAAGCTCAGAGCAAAATGTGTGGCTAATCAGAAAGTGGCTAGAACTTCACAGTTTGCTGCTTTTTTCAACCTTACCTAGTGGCTTTACCTTTATTTTTCTTCCCCATTATCCTTAGCTTCCTAATCTCCTCTGTATTTTTTTTTTTTTAAGATTTTATTTATTTGACAGACGGAGATCATGAGTAAGCAGAGAGGCAGGCAGAGAGAGAGAGAGAGAGGAGGAAGCAGGCTCCCTGCTGAGCAGAGAGTGCAGTGTGGGACTCCATCCCAGGATGCTGGGATCATGACCTGAGCCGAAGGCAGAGGCATAACCCACTGAGACACTCAGGTGCCCCTCCTCTGTATTTTTTTAAGATTTTATTTATTTATTTATGAGAGAGAGAGAAAGATAGTGAGACGGGGATGGGGAGCCGGGAGAGGGAGAGGCAGGCTCCCTGCTGAGCAGGGGTCCCGTGTGGTTTGATCCCAGGACCCTGGGATCATGACCTGAGCTGGAGGTAAAGTGACTGAGCCACCCAGGTGCCCCATCATCTGTGTTTTTGTTTAATCTCACCACAAATAATTTTTTGTACATTTAAACCACCTTAATTCCCGTTTGAAAAAAGATGTAACAAAACAAAACATGATTGCTTATTAGACTATGGATTTAAGTAGCTAACTAACTGGGGAGCAAGCCTGTAATTCTTGACATTCTGTGTAGCTTCATCTCAGGCATGGGACTCCGGTGTGCACTTGGGTATGTTGGCCAAAGAGCCAAAGAGAAGACATTTCACATACAAATTAATACTATTTATTTGAAAAGATTTTAGAGAATTTTTGGAATGTGTGTAAGGAGGCTGCTTGTTTCTATTTGGAGCTTTAGATTTTTATGTTTTTGTTTGTTTGTTTTCCTTAAAAATCTGCCTTAATTACCTTTCCTCTGGAAGAACTAGTTGTATTACTTAGAGAGTTATGTTGGATGATCAATACGCAAATTTGCTTTGAAGTTGTCTTAGAGGTATACATTATCTAAAACCTTCTTACCAGTGCTGTAGTCTAGGCTGTTGTAAATTCAAGTGTGCTGTCTCATGATGTTGAGGAAACTGCAGTTGGAAAAGTGGATGTGTTCTGTTGATGCTAATCAAAGTGACAAATAGCATTTCACTGACAAAAGCATCTGGTAAGCAAAACTTTTAGGAAATGACTAGGAAACTTGAGACTGAAAAAAAAAAAAAAAAAGAACCCAAACCCTTGATCAGTCAACAGGCACTTACAGAGCGTGCCTGGTATGTAAGGAGCTTCTTGCTACACATATGATTTATAGCAAATAAGTTATATCAGATGGTATCTCTAAGAGGATTTTCTACATTTGCATGCACAAGAGCAACTGGAAATAATGACTTTAATTATTCAATAAATGATAGGCATTAAAAAGTCTAACCTTATCCAATGAAAATTGTTCGGAGCCAGAAAAAAATTATCAATATCCACAAGCTCTGCTATTAGACTGCATGGGTCAGATATTGGGTCTTGGGAGAATGCTGCCCAGTGAGCACTGTCAAAAAATTATTTATGGAACCCTGGGCTGCTTTAAGAACTATAGAAGTTTTTTCAGTTAATAGGTGAGTGAGAGATCGTGATGATGGCAACATCAAGTGACCACCATTTCTATAGCCTTACTCTGTGCCAAACACGGTGCGTTAGCACTGTACATTTATCACCCCAGTTAATCCTAACAATAACCCCTATGAAGTGTGTTTTATTATTTTCATTTTTATGGATGAAGAAATAAAAGATTAGGGGGTTTAACAGACAGGGTAGGTTAATACCTTAAAATTGTGTTGTTATATAACACAATCAAGGTCTATTTCCCTTCAGTGAAATGAAGGCTCAGGAGAGGACTGTTTTGCTCCATGCAGCCTTTGGAGTGCAGGCTCTGTCCATTCATAGCGGCACCATCTGAGGGTTCCAGGACCCACCCTTGGATCCTCTGCACCTGGCTGGGACAGATTAGTGAGTGTGTGGAGCAGGAGTGCTCCTTTTTAACTGCTGCATCTGGGGGTGACACACAGCACTTTCCTCGTATTTCCTGGGCAAGGACTACACCTAATGTCAAGGGAACTGGGTACTTATGTGGCTCCAGGAAGAAGAGGAAATAGGCGTGATGAGCATCTAGCCGGGGTTTGTCACAAGAGATGAGACTGAGGTCATAGAGCTGCTAAGGCATAGAGCTGAGATGCAGAATCAGTGCCTTCTCTCTTCAGGAAAGCATGCTACAAGACCCACAAAGCAAACATCCTTCTAGTCAAGCAACAAAATGACATCATTGAGCTTAAGATTTATGTTATAATTTGAACTAAGAAAGTGACCTAATCTATAGGTTAAGTTTATTGCTGCTAGGATGAGAACATTAATTGCTCTGTGAAATGGGCTTGAAAATGTCAAACAGGATTTCGAGAAGGGCTTCGTAGTGTCACCGAGTCTGACAGGCTGTAGCCAGCCTGGGATAGACTTTCTGCCATAAATATTGAACTCTAAGACCCCCTGCTATATTAGTGGCAAGAAGGCATTTTATAGAAGGCATTTGACTGGTTTCATTCACAATGAGACACATGTCTCCAATGGTAATTCACTCATAAATGGTAAAAGAAATGGGTAGATTTTGTTAACAAAACCACAAAATAGTTATGTCTGTATTATAGATAAGTACAGTGTGTATTAGATTGAAACAAAAGAAAAGGCCAATATTGGCTTATTTTTGACCTACAGGAAGGCCATTTCACATGGTCCAACCTAATACTTACAGGAAGTGAGTGTCTACATTAACTGGTAATCTGTAAATATATTCTTTCATCATGTGGACTCAGTGCTTATGAAGCAGTCGTAGTTTGTCCATGGGAAATTCCAAGTTAAAGTGACCCCCAGATATTCTAAGTAGGGAGCCTGCCCAGGTGATGAGTAGCATTCTTCATGAACAGTTGGATCAGGACCCCTTGAGGTGGGAGTGTGCTCACCCCTCCTTTCATTTCTATGGGGATGCTTCCTCACTGTTCCAAAAACACCCTACTTCATTCACTTTAGTCGTTCTTTTTTTTTTTTTTTTTTTTTTTTTTTAAATTTGACAGACAGATCACAAGTAGGCACAGAGGCAGGCAAAGAGAGGAGGAAGCAGGCTTCCCGCTGAGCAGAAAGCCCGATGTAGGGCTTGGTCCTAGGACCCTGAGATCTCGACCTGAGCCGAAGGCAGAGGCTTAACCCACTGAGCCACTCAGGTGCCCCAGTTTGGTTGTTTTGAAAGCAGCTTTTAAGTGTGAATGTTTCAAAGAGAAATTGTCCAATGAATCACTATCAGAAAATAGCACCTTTTGGGGCGCCTGGGTGGCTCGGTGGGTTGAGCCGCTGCCTTCGGCTCGGGTCATGATCTCGGGGTCCTGGGATCGAGTCCCGCATCGGGCTCTCTCTGCTCAGCAGGGAGCCTGCTTCCTCCTCTCTCTCTCTCTCTGCCTCTCTGCCCACTTGTGATTTCTCTCTGTCAAATAAATAAATAAAATCTTTAAAAAAAAAAAAAAAGAAAATAGCACCTTTGTGTGCCAGCAGAGTGCAAGGCTGTGATGTCCTCAGAGAGACAAACAAAACGTTTCGATGAAGAAGAGTGATGTGTTAGAAGTTTGGGGCTTCAAAAGTACGAGGCAGTGGTCAGTTTGAGGATGCTGTGTACCTTCTATGATTGAAGATTCAGAGTGACTGGATGGGAGAAGGGATAGAGAAAGGGAACTGGAGTGATGTTGGAGAGAAATTCAGCTTGGTTGCAGTTTGGCGCAGGGCTGATTTTACAATGACTGTGGTGTTCACAGAAGGAGAACTTATTTTCCATCTCTACTGCATGATTCTGAAGATCTCCCATGTGTTCTAAAAAATTTTTGAATTTTGCATACTGATGGTCCCAGCCTAAAAAGCTAAACTTGCATCTACTTCTAACTCCAACAAAGTAAAAGAGCTGTGTGGAAAGAGGTAAAGTATCTGCCAAGGAGTGGTTAGAAAGGTAAACAATCGGCTACATTTCCCGTGTTTTCCTAATTTTGTATATTTTCTCCTGTTCTCCTCAAATGTGCTCTTACTGCCCACCACTCAGCTTTTCTTTTCAGTGCTCTAAAATCAATATATATGAATGATAGTTGGACCTCTTAATGTTTGAGTGCTCTTTTATTCCTTATTTTTGTTCCTTAGGGAATCTCATTAAGTCTCATGGCTTTAAATATAAACTATTAGCTTAAGTGTCTCAAGTTTATATATCCATTTTGAATTTCTCACCTTTATCTCCCCACTGGAATATCCGACTTGGACGTCTATCTCCATGGTCAAGTAGACATATCAAACTCAGCAGAAACTGCATTTCTAACTTTCTAGGTTCTACACGTTGCCTTTCCCTTTTCAGAAGATGGCAATTCCATCTTTCTGGTTGCTCAGGCCAAAAATCTTGGAAAATATACTTGTATCCTCTTTTTTTCCCCTCTTACTCCTCATCTAGTCTGTCAAAATGTCATTGATGTCATCTTGAAAATACATCCAGAGTTATATTGAGACAGCATGATCTGTGTTACTGCAGTGAGCTCCTATCTGGCTTCCAGTTCTTTCCACACACTCCCAGCACCCCAGCCAGAATGGTCCAACCCCTTTTCTCCCCAGTGCAGTGCTCAGGATGGCACTCAAAGTAAAAGCTGAAATTCTCACAATGGTCTCCTGACCCCTCCATGATCTCTCATAACTATCTTTTCCTCCTCATCCTTCTTTTACTCCATTCTAGCCATGTGGTTTTCCTGATGTTCCATGATCAGGATGGGCATAATCCTAGCCTAGGGTCTTCCTGCTGGCTGTTCCCTCTGCCCCCAGACAGACATACACATGGGTAACTTCCTCACCACCTTCAAGTTTTTGCTAAAATATCTATTTCATCTTTTCAATGAAGTCCATTCTGGTTACGTTGAAGAAAGTTGTAACTCTTTTCCCTGTCCCGACCCTACAGATCTACTTAGCTTTACTGTTTTCGGTAATATGTGCCTCCTTCCAATACGATGTACAAATATATACGATGTAATTTACCTTTTTTATATATTTAAGCCTTTGTAATCTGTCTAATCATTAGAATATAAGCACTGTAAGGATGAGGAGGTTCTTTGTTTCTTTCTCTGATGCACCTAAAATGAGACTGGCACATCGTACATGCTCAATAAATATCTGTTGACTGATTATTATTACTTATTATATGGAGGTTAATTATTTAATACACATTTGAATAAAATCATCATACAATTTGTATGAAACTCATTGAATACTTTCTTTTGGAATTAGATATAAGTAAAGAAAACAATGACATATATTAGTTGTCCAATAGGAAACTTTAAAAAAAAATGATATATGCCACCTTCAGCAGGAGTTTAAACTTGAACTGTGATTGGACTTCTGCCCCCTTTAGTGATAAACCAGATAATTTGCACCAACACTGCTGTTTACATTGACTGGAAAAGCTTAACAAAATATTTAAAAATCTTCTAAAATCGCCTAAGAACGGACAAAAGAGTAAAGAATTACTTTGCGGAGACCTGTGAGAAGACAGTTATACAGAACAGGAGCCTGGCATTTGGGATCACTTTTGCATGTAGGGAACATTTGCCAATCCAGAACAGGTGGATGAAAGGATGAGCACTGCTTGGGAAAGCCTCAGAGGACGGGGCGGGTCGGGGGGGACCTAAACTAGAGTTTAATGATACCAAGAGTGGAGGGTCCGTGGGACCGCCAATTGTGGATGGGGCACCAAAATTCTGCACCCTTGCAATGAGACATAGAGCAACACTTGCATGGATTCCTGGCAGCCTTCTGGTTATCCGTGAGCCCCAAAACTTCAAACCTCGAAGTTTGATCAAATGGAGCCTAGATTGCCAGTGCAACCTGAGCTCTAGCGGAAGCTAGGAGTCTTCTTTTAGAGGAGGACAAGTCATTCTCAGCCTCAAATTATAACTCTAAGGCCCCCCCCCCCAACTGTAAAGTCCACTACATTGTTAAAGATAAGAAAAAGAGACAAGAACACATAATGAGAACAGAACACTTAAAGAGATGCATGGGATATCTGCAGAGTAGAATTACCAGAGGCAGACCGACATAAACCATGTTCGTTATGCTTATGGAGATAAAACTCAGTGTTAAATATTTCATGAAGAAACTTGAAACTATAAAAAGTGATACTTCAAATTTGAAAGAGAGTGACCTAGAAATTCTAATAGAAAAATATGATAATCAAACTGGAAGTGTCCCCCCTCACTATTATTCTCTTACCATGAAATATTCTGTGTCGAAGTGAGGCAGTGCTGGTGAATATTTCTCTTTTATTTTCACTCTTTCTGGATATGCTTTTATCTAACCTTGGATTTTTTCCTGATATTTTTCTGGCTTATCAAGTTTAAAGTGAGATATAAAGTAATTGTGGGGCGCCTGGGTGGCTCAGTGGGTTAAGCCGCTGCCTTCGGCTCAGGTCATGATCTCAGGGTCCTGGGATCGAGTCCCACATTGGGCTCTTTGCTCAGCAGGGAGCCTGCTTCCTCCTCTCTCTCTCTCTGCCTGCCTCTCTGTCTACTTGTGATCTCTCTCTGTCAAATAAATAAATAAAATCTTTAAAAAAAAATAAAGTAATTGTTAAATATGATTATACTTTCTTTCTCAATGTTACATTTTCATTCTAAATGCTCCTTTGTGACAACTAAGTGATAGTTACCCTGTTTAGGATACTTTATGTTTTGTTTTTGGTTTTGGGAACGGTTCTGCAGTTGCTCCTTTTATATGTAGACGTAAGAGGATATTTATTTTTGCCATTTCTTTATTCTTTTATCGCAACATTTCCTGTTAGATAACCAAATTTAAACATCCATGAGCCCTACACATAGTACTTTTGGAACAAGTTTTCTTGTCATCTTATATTTTCTCCTTTGATAATTGGTTAACTTAGCTATGAGAATTTCAAGAATAATGGGATTGTAGAGTGAGAAGAGGAGCTGAGGCCAAAATTTAAGCCCCTTACTTCTCATTTTAGAGAATCCTATGGCTTTGGAGATGCTGAACGTTCCAGACTGGTCTCATTGTTGATATCAGACTCACAGCTGACTCATGTCACTGATATCAGAAGGGTTAGCAAAGCAATTCTCTTGTCCTTTGAAGGCGTTTGTTTAACTGTGGTATTGGTTATTACATTTTCAGAGAGTTTTATAACCCTGAGATTGCATATTTGAAAGAGACTGTACTGGAAGAAGACACACCAGATGGCATAAAGGGGGAAAAAGCCAATCTAATCTAAAATGTGGTAATAAATGAATTTTTATTTAATTAGTATGCTAATGATTAATAGGAAAGTCAATACAACTGACACCAAAGATATATTAGACATGTATTATAATAAACACTCTGATTTGTGCTGCTATAGTCTGTCAGATTGACATATCCCTGCTTGTGTTTTATGTGACACAGGAGTAAAGAAAGAAAAGTATCTATTATTGCCAGGCATACACTGAATGGTGGCTTTATTTGAACAACTCCCATCTTCCTTTCCGAGGAGCAGTATTCAAGTAGCCAAGTGTCCTAAAGGATCTGATACAACAGCAGGAGTTTCCAGGTAGAGCCAGTGATTGAGTCAGGTGAGTGGCACCTTTGTGATTGTAGGTGTTCTGTATGTTTGCAGGATCACATTCCCCACCAGAGGCTGAGGCTTAAAGGACAGAGTCATGCTGTCAGGGGTGGGGAAGGGATTTGAAACAAAATAAATTAAGTTTCAGGGGTCCAGATGAATGGCTTGGGATTCAGGACCCTGGGATCATGACCTGAGCCAAAGGCAGACGCTTAACTGACTGAGCCACCCAGGAGCCCTCATTCTTTACTTTTCTATGAGACTTTTTAACAACTAGCAAAATATCATTTATATACTTGATAATATGATCTTTTATTCTTTTGGATTTTAGCAGCTTATCAGAAATACACAAATCTCTTTAGACATCTTTTCTGTCAGAAAGTGCATTTTAATATTTTTCTAGATTATTAGCACAAAATAAATAGTCACATTATAATTATTTAAAAAAAACTCAAAATGATAATTTTTTCAGTTTTATTAAGAAAAAATTGACCTACATCACTGGATAAACTTCAGGCATATAGCATGATAGTTTAATTTACATATGTTGTGAAATAATCTGCAGTAGGTTCAGCTAACATCCATCTTCTTATACAGATACAATAAAAAGAAAAGAGAGAAAAAAGAAAAAAAATATTGTTGTGATGAAAGTTCAGGTTTACTTTCTTAGTAACTTTTCTGTATATCATGCAACAGTGTTAATTATAGTCATCCTACTATATATTATACCCCTAATAGTTACTTATCTTATAAATGGAAATTGGTACCTTTTGACCACACTTCCTCCAATTCCCTCTCTGCCCTCCACCTCTGGTAACCACAAGCCTTTTTCTATGAATTTTTTTTTTTTTTTTTTTTTTTTTTTTTTAAGATTCCACATGTAAGTGATGGGGCACCTGGGTGGCTTAGTGGGTTAAAGCCTCTGCCTTCGGCTCAGGTCATGATCCCAGATCGAGCCCCGAATCGGGCTGTTTGCTCAGCAGGGAGCCTGCTTCCACCTCTCTCTGCCTGCCTCTCTGCTTACTTGTGATCTCTGTCTGTCAAATAAATAAATAAAATCTTAAAAAAAAATAAAAATTAAAAAAGATTCCACATTTAAGTGAGATCATAGTATTTGTCTTCCTTTGTCTGTCTTATTTCACTTAGCATAATGCCTTCAGGGTCCATCCATCTTGTTGCAAAGAGTAGAATTTCCTTGCTTTTTAATGGCTGAATAATATTCCACTATTTGTATGCCACACTTCTTTTTTTTTTTTTTTTAAGATTTTATTTATTTATTTGACAGACAGAGATCACAAGTAGGCAGAGAGGCAGGCAGAGAAAGAGGGGAAAGCAGGCTCCCTGCTGAGCAGAGAGCCCGATGTGGGGCTCAATCCCAGGATCCTGAGATCATGACTTGAGCTGAAGGCAGAGGCTTAAACCACTGAGCCACCCAGGCGCCCCAATGCCACACTTCTTTATCCATTCATGCATTGATGGACACTTAGGTTGTTTCCATGTCTTGGATATTGTAAATAATCCTGCTATGAATGTGGGGGTGCAGGTATCTTATCCAGTTAGTGTTTTCCTTTGGATATATTCTCAGAAGTAGAAGTGCAGGATCATATGGTAGTTCTGTTTTTAGTTATTTGAGGATCCTCCGTACAGTTTTCCAGAGTGGCTGTAGCAATTTACATTTTCTCCTGCAATGCACAAGTGTTACCTTTTCTCCACATCCTTGGCAGAATTTTTCCTCTCATGTTTTTTTGATCATGACCATTTTAATAGGCATGGGGTGTTATCTCATGGTGGTTTTAATTTACATTAATGACTAGAGATGTTGAGATCTTTTCATGTACTTGTTGGCCTTTCATGTGTTATCTGGAGAAATGTCTGTTCTAGTCTTTTGCCCATTTTTCAACTGGGTTATTCTTTTTTTTGTTATGAGTTGTGTGAATTTTAGCCTATTTTAGATATTAACATCTTACCAGATACATAGTTTGCAAATACTTTTTCTATTCTGTAGGTTGTCTTTTCATTTTGTTGACGGTTTCTTTTACTGTATAGAACTTTTTAGTTTGATCTAGTCCCATTTGTTTATTTTTTATTTTGTTGCTTGTGCTTTAAGTGTCATATCAAAAAATCATTACCAAGACCTATGTCAAAGAGATTTGTTCCCATGTTTTCTTTTAGGTGTTTCATGGTTTCAGGTCTTACAGGTAAGTCTTTAATCCATTTCAAGTCAATTTTTTGTGAGTGGTGTAAGCTTTGGGTCCAGTTTCATTCTTTAATGTGAATATCCAACTATCCCCACCACCATTTTTTGAAACAGCTGTCTCTTCTCCATTGAGTATTTTTGGTTCCCTTGTCAAATATTAGTTGATGATATGCTTGGCTTTATTTGGGCTCTTGGTTTGGTTTCATTGGTCTATTTGTTTTTATGCTGGTATCATGCTGTTTTGAGAGCTATAGCTATATAATATAGATTGAAATCAAAGTGTGGTGTCTCCTGATTTGTTCTTCTTTCTCAGGATTGTGTTGGCTATTTAGGGTCTTTTGTGGTTTTGTATACATTTTAGAAGTTTTTTTTTCACTTCTAAAGAAAATATCATTGAATCTTGGTGGGAGGAGTGTATTAAATCTACAGATGGCTTTTGGCTCTATTGACATTTTCACAATATTAATATTTCTAATCCATGAACACAGGATACCTCTCCATTTATTTGTGTCTTCTTTGATTTTTTTTAATCAACATCTTGTAGGTTTCAGAGTAGAGATCTTTTACCTTTTTAGTTAAATTTATTCCTAAATATTTTACTGTTTTTGATGCTCTGTAGATGTGACTGTGTCTTTCTTTCCTTATCAGAAAATTCATTGTTAGTGACAATGACTATTTTTAACTTACTGTTACTTTAACCATTGTTAAAATTGCCAGTCTAATTTAGACTTTTATACCTTGAGCTCTGAGCCAACAGCTTTTATCTTTTCTTTATCTATCCTTATGTCTGGTGTGTGCAATCTAGATAATGAAACAGCATCATTCTGGCAATCAGAGACTGGAACTTCAGGATGCAGACTGAGTAAGGCTCAGGAAGATAAAATTAGCCTTTATTTACAGTACATGAGAATAAACTAGACTGTCAGAATATAGCAACACTGTGTCATGCTACATTCAGTAAGTGTTTACTGAGTACCTCTTACAGGCTAGGCGTTGTGCCAGCTGCTGCAGAAGTTGAGGGGGAAGATACAGGGCAATATAAGATATGTTATTGGATCTTAAGAAGCCTACAATGTGCTGGGGGTGATAAACCATACACATATACAAAGGTAAGTAACAGTTATAAGTGCCAAATATGTATTACAGACAGTAAGATTTTAAGAGCTCACGAGAAACACGAGTCTTTTTTTCCCCTTTTGTTTTCTTCCTTTAATCTCCCTGCACTTTTTCAAATTTGTTCATATTTGCTTAGATGATTTGATGTGGATGATTACAATGCTTATACAAAAGGACAGATAAATTTAGCTATAGACAAACCTAATTATTGCATTTGGTTTCTTTCATCGATCCATTCATCCTTCAGTCATCCATCCATCCCCGAACATTTATAAAACCCTTTTTGTGTACCAGGCAACATGCTAAGTGATAGGATTACAAAGTGCATTACTAAGGATACAAAGGCATCCTCGATTCATATTTGCTGATGAAAAAGTCTACTTTGACTACAAATGAGTGATTTGGGGATACTAATAAATGATATATTCAGCCCAAGGATCATATTCATTCATTCTCTTGCTGACTTATACATATATTAAATGTTTATTCTTGTGTACCAGGCACCATGTTCAGTGATGGGGATAGAGTTATAAAAAGGCAAGGCATGTACTCAGCTTGTACAGTAAAACTGGTTCTAGTTTTCATAGTCCTTATAATTTTTTTTTTAGTCCTTACAGTTTAACAGAAGAAGCAGACATTAAACAAATACAGCTGGTCCTTGTACAACATGGATTTGAACCACACAGATACCAATTAAATGCAGATTTTATATAGTACCATAAATATATTTTCTCTGCCTTATGATTTTCTTAATATTTTCTTTTCTATAGCTTACTTTATTTTAAGAATATGATATATAACACATATAACACAAATATGTGTTAACTATTTATGTTATCAATAAGGCTTCCGGCTAATAGTAGGCTATTAGTATTTATATTTTGGGGAGTCAAAAGGTATATACAGATTTTTAACATGTGTGGGGGCATCAGTGCCCTTAACCTCCATGTTGATGAAGAGTTAACTTTAATTACTGAATCATAATTGTGAGAAATGGTGTGTAAGAGCAAAACGAGGGCTATGGGAGCATGTAAAAGGAGAACTAATCTCTCTTTGACAAATGGTGTTGGAAAAACTGGACAGCAGCATGCAAAAGAATGGAATCAGAACACTTTCTTACATCATATACACACACACACAAATTCAAAATGGATTAAATGTGAGACCTGAAACCATAAAAATCCCAGATGAGAGCACAAGCAGTAATTTCTCTGACATCAGCTATAGCAGCTTTTTCCTAGATAGGTCCCCAGAGGTATGGGAAAGAAAAGCAAAAATAAACTATTGGGAGGGACAATGTCAAAATAAAAAGCTTTTGCACAGTGAAGGAAGTAATCAAACTAAAAGGCAACCTACAGAATGGGAGAAGATATTTGCAAATGACATATCAGAGTTAGTATTGAAAATATGTAGATGTTATAAAACGCAACACCCAAAAACCAAGTAATCCAATTTAAAAATAGGCAGAAGACATAAACAGACATTTCTCTAAAGAAGGCATTTGAAAGGCCAACAGACAACTGAAAAGATGCTCATCATCACTTATCATCAGGGAAGTGCTAATCAAAACCACAGTGAGATATCACGTCACACTTACCAGAATGGCTAAAATAAAAAACACAAGAAACAACAGGTGTTGATTTCATTCTTTTTTTTGTGACTGAGTAATATTCCATTATATATATATATAATGGAATACTTTACACACACACACACACACACCCCATCTTTTTTATCCACTCATCAATCAGTGAATACTTGGGCTGCTTCCCTATCTTGGCTATTGTAGATAATGCTGCTATAAACATCAAGGTGCATGTATCCATTTGAATTTGTGTTTTTGTATACTTTGAGTAAATACTCAAGTATGACTGCTGGATTGTAGGGCATTCTATTTTTAACTTTTTAAGGACACTCCATACTGTTTTCCACCGTGGCTGCTCCAGTTTGCATTCCTGCCAACAGTGCACAAGACTTCCTTTTTGTCTACATCCTCATTGGCCATTTGCAGTGACATGAAAATGTCAGACAAAACACATTTCAAAGTTGCTTGCATCTCTACTGGTGTTAGGAAATATAGAAAATAGTTCAATAGCACTGATGTTGAATGAATAGGTAGAAAGCCTCTTGTGTCCAGGACTTAGAATTGTGTGTGGCACATGGTAGGTATACAACATTGGTGAGTGAACCAATGATGATAGAATTTCTGCATCGCAACCAGGCACATTATAGGTAATGGAAAATTACTGGCTGAATTCAGTGGAATCTCTTGGAAACTGAAGAAGAATGTTAAATTGATGATTTAGAATAAATGTGTTAATATTATGCATATTTAACACTTAATATTGAATGTTTCCATAGAGCCAAATTAAATGTAAAACTCTTGACATGTTTTTATCTGTTTCACTTAGTTTTTCTACACCTCAAAAAATGTTTTTGTTTGTTTGTTTGAAACTAAACCCAATGGATTAAACCATCTGCCTGCTGTTTTCAAAATGAAAAAATTATTTTTTCCCAAGTGAATGAGCTATCCTAGAATATAAACCCTTAGAGGGCAAGAGTTAATATTTTCATGTTATTTAATATTCTTCAAAGGCAAATGCTAAACCCATGCACTCAGGAGACACTAATAACACCAGCTAATTATGATCAAGCCTCTTGAAACCAGGCTTAAAATAGTTCTTTTTTCAGTTTGTCAAAATATTATCTATATTTAGCAACACAAAATTTTTTAAAAAAGCAGATAGTTCTTTGTTTTTCAGATTGTCAAAATATTATCTGTATTTAACACAAAATTAAACAGAAATCCAAACATCTTTAAATATTTTTTTAAACGTGTAGGTAAAAATCAAACAATGTTTCTTAATCTCTAGGATTTCACAATTGTTTCCAGTGGTTTTGTTTTATCATTAGTTTATTTATAATCTCAGTCATAGTTAGACTAAATTTCTAGCTTCTTACAAGAATTTTAAGATAAATGTAAAGTTGCTTGTAGTATAAATCCCATTCGACAGAAAACTGCTCTAAATGCTCATGAAGAATTTTTGAAGAAATAGAATAATGATAGGCAGTAAGAATGGGAATTTGGATATCCCTACTGTATTACTGATCCTTCTTTAAAAATTTTTTTATTGTGTTATGTTAGTGATTTTTTTTAAAGGTTTATTTTATTTATTTATTTGACAAACAGAGATCACAAGTCAGCGAGAGGCAGGCAGAGAGAGAGGAGGAAGCAGGATCCCCGCAGAGCAGAGACCCCGATGTGGGGCTTGATCTCAGGACCCTGGGATCATGACCTGAGCTGAAGGCAGCAGCTTAATCCACTGAGTCACCCAGGCACCCCAGTCATTGGTTTTTGATGTAATGTTCCATGATTCACTGTTCGTATATAACACCCAGTGCTCCATGAATTCCGTGCCCTCAATACCCATAATCTCAGATTCTAGCTTTTGGCTAATTCTAAACATTTTCACAGCAGTGGGATATAGGACTTCATTTCCACTAAAGGGAATGGCTGGGGAAGGCAACAGCTTTTCTGAAGCATCTGCTAAGAGTTGGGTGCTTTGTATATTGGCTCATTTAGCCCTCAGAACAACTCCATGAAATTAGAAAACCAAAGCAAGGTGAGATTGCACCAGTTTCTTAAGGACTCACAGATGGTAAGTGGAGGAATGGGATGCTACCTTCTTTTCTTCTTTTTGGTAGGGTGTAAGGTTGATATTTGCTTTCTTTTTTTTTTTTTTTAAATCCCCAGAAGACCTGTTAGCATCACATCACTTATTGGAAATCCATTCCCCACCAATCTGCAGAGCCAGCTCTAAACCACATATATGTAGATTTCCTTCTAGCTTTTCTATTCTATTCTGCTGGTCAGATCTGCTTATTTCTTGTCTGTCTCTTCACTAATACTACCTGGTCTTAATATTTAAGTTTTGGTATCTGTTAAGGCAAATCCTCCTTAAGGAATGATAGTTCCTTTTAAGGAGTACTTGGGGTCCTTAATCTTTCATATAAATTTTGCAGTTGACTTATCAATTTCCAGTTATATACATGGACACAAAAACATGCTGAAATTTTGACTGGAATTGTATTAAATTTATATGTCAATTTAGGCAATTAGGAAGATTTGGCTTGTATATGATATTAAGGTTTTCAGTTTTTGAATATGGCATATTTCTCCATTTATTTAGCTTTTTAAAGATATATTTCAGTAAAGGTTATGATTTTTCACCATAAAATGTTTTATTCATTGTTGAGAAAGCTTAGTAACTTCCAAGCAGGGGTATTTCCCAATACCCAGTACTGATAGGACTGGGAAGAACAGTGGTCATGGAGGCACCTTTCAGAAGGAGGAACTGCTAAGATGAAGGAAAAAAATGCCAAGGGAACTCTTGTATGCACAGAAGAGTTCAATCAAAGATCTTCCATTTTCCATCCCCCATCCACCTCAGGGTACAGAATTTATATGGATTCTGCAACAGGATTTAATGATTGGTGATTTCTGATGTTTCTTATTCTTCCCCTTTCTTTTTATTTTATTTTATTTTATTTTTATTTATTTATTTATTTATTTATTTTTAAATTTTTTATTTTTTATAAACATATACTTTTATCCCCAGGGGTACAGGTCTGTGAATCACCAGGTTTACACATTTCACAGCACTCACCAAAGCACATACCCTCCCCAATGTCCATAATCCCACCCCCTTCTCCCAAACCCCCTCCCCCCAGCAACCCTCAGTTTGTTTTGTGACTTCCCCTTTCTAAATGGAGTTTTTGCTATAGTTATCCTGATCCAATTCCACTGTTGTATTTTGAATGTTAGGAATGTCAGTGTCCTGTGTTCCTTGTTCACAGGTCACTGAACCTTGAGGAGCCATATCAACATTTGACTGAGAGGACTGTATATGATATTAAAATCAGAAATGAATAAAACAATCAAAAAGGCTATGTTTTGTCCCTTTTGGGGTAGCAGTGAATGTATCCTATGTGTGAGAAGAGTAAAAAGGTTATCAGATCTCTGCCTCAAACTATATAAAATTTTTGACTCAAAATGGATCACAGAATTAAATATAAGAGCTAGGACAATAAAACTATTAGAAGAAAATATAGGTGTAAATCTTTGTGACCTTGGGTTAGTTAGGTGATGGTTTCTTTGATATGACTTGGAAAGCACTTGTAGCAAAAGAAAAAAGGCCATTAGACTTCAAAAATTAAAAAAACAAAAAAACTACCAAGTATGCAGAACTGATTTAACATTTGAAAATCAATGAATGTAATAATCACATCAACATGCTAGAGAAGAAAAATTACATGATCATATAAATAGATGCAGAAAAAGCATTTGACAAATTCCAACACCTTTTCATTATAAAACCTCTCAGTAACTAGAAAGAGAGGGGAATTTTTCAGCTCAATAATCTAAAAAATTTATTATAGCTAGCATCATATGTAATGGCGAGAAGCTCAAAACTATCTCATAAAGATCAGGAACAAGGCAAGAATGGACTCTGTCATCACTGCTTTTCAACATCATACTGGAAATTCTAGCCAATGTTATAACACAAGAAAAGGAAATGAAAGGTATACACTGGGAAGGAAGAAATAAAGCTGTCCTTGTTTGCAGATGACATGATTATCTATGTAGAAAATACGAAAGAATCAACAAAAACCTGCTGGAACTAATAAGTGATTATAACAAGATTGCAGGATACAAGGTTAATATATAAAAGTCAGTTACTTTTTCTATACCAAAAATGAAAAAGTAGCATTTGAAATAAGAAAATTTATATTAGCACCTCCCAAAATGAAATACTTAAATATAAGTCTAACAAAATGTGCACAAGATCTATATGTACAATGAAATATCATCACACACTTTTAAGAGGAAGATTACAAAACTCTGATCAAAGATATCAAAAAAGTAAACAAATGGAGAGATATCTCATATTCATGGATAAGAACTCAGTAATGTCAAGATATTAATTCTTCCAACTTCATCTATAAGTTCAGTGACATCCCAATCAAAATATGAACAAGTTATTTTGTTGCTATCAACAAGCTGATTCTAAAGTTCATGTGAAGAGGCAAAAGACCCATAATAGCTAATATTGAATATTGAAGAACAAATCTGGTGAGCTAACATTACCTGACTATAGGACTTACTCTAAAGATATAGAGATTAATGACAGTATGGTATTGGTGGAAGAACAGACAAATATATAGAACAGAAAAGAGAACCCAGAAATAGACCCATATAATTATATCCAATGATCTTTGACAAAGGAACAAAGGCAATACAATGGAGAAAATACAGGCTTTTCAACAAGTGCTGCACAACTAAACATCCACATGCAAAAAAAAAAAAAAAAAAAAATTAAACACAGACCTTCACATTTCACAAAAATTAACTCAAAATGGATCATAGTCCTAAATGTACAGTGCAAAACTATGAAATTATTAAAAGATAACATAGGAGAGAACTTAAATGACCTTGGTTATGATGACAACTTTTTAGATAAAACTCTGAAGTCATAATCCATGAAAGAAATAGTTGGTAACCTGGAATTTATTAAAATTAGAAAACTTCTCTGCAAAGACAAAAGAGTGAGAAGAAAAGCCATAGACTGGGAGAAAATATTTGCAAAGGAAATATCTGATAAAAAATTGTTATTAAAAATACACAAAGTATTTTGTCGAAGATTATTTGACCATAGAGTTGAGGGTCCATATCTGGGCTCTCTACTCTGTTCCATTGGTCTATGTGTCTGGTTTTATGCCAGTACCATGCTGTCTTGGTGATCACAGCTTTATAGTAAAGCTTGAAATCAGGTAACGTGATGCCCCCAGTTTTATTTTTGTTTTTCAACATTTTCGTAGCAATTCAGGGTCTCTTCTGATTCCATACAAATTTTTGGATTATTTGCTCTAGCTCTTTGAAAAATACCAGTGGAATTTTGATCGGAATGGCATTAAAAGTACAGATTGCTCTCGGCAGTATAGACATTTTAGCAATGTTTATTCTTCCAGTCCAAGAGCATGGAATGGTCTTCCATCTTTTTTTGTCTTCTTCAATTTCTTTCATGAGTGTTCTGTAGTTCCTTGAGTACAGTTCCTTTACCTCTTTGGTTAGGTTTATTCCCAGGTATCTTATGGTTCTTGGTGCTATAGTAAATGGAATCGATTCTCTAATTTCCCTTTCTTTATTTTCATTGTTAGTGTATAAGAAAGCCACTGATTTCTGTACATTGACTTTGTATTCTGCCACATTGCTGAATTGCTATATGGGTTCTAGTAGTTTGGGGGTGGAGTCTTTTGGGTTTTCCATATAAAGAATCATGTCATCTGTGAAGAGAGAGAGTTTGACTTCTTCATTGCCAGTTTGGATACCTTTTATTTCTCTTTGTTTTCTGATTGCTGTTCCTAAGACTTCTAATACTAGGTTGAACAAGAGTGATGAGAGTGGGCATCCTTGTTGTGTTCCTGATCTCAAAGGGAAGGCTGTGAGCTTTTTCCCATTGAGGATGATATTTGCTGTGGGTCTTTCATAGATAGATTTGATGAAGTTCAGGAATGTTCCCTCTATCCCTATACTTTGAAGTGTTATAATCAGGAACGAATGCTGGATTTTGTCAAATGCTTTTTCTGCATCAATTGAGAGGACCATGTAGTTCTTCTCTCTTCTCTTACTAATTTGATCTATCACATTGATTGATTTTCGGATGTTGAACCACCCTTGCAGCCCAGGGATGAATCCCACCTGGTCATGGTGGATAATCTTTTTAATGTGCTGTTGGATCCTGTTTGCTAGGATCTTGTTGAGAATCTTAGTATCCATATTCATCAGTGATATTGGTCTGAAATTCTCCTTTTGGTAGGGTCTTTGCCTGGTTTGGGGATCAGGGTAATGCTGGCTTCATAGAAAGAGTCTGGAAGTTTTTTTCTGCTTCAATTTTTTGAAACAGCTTCAGGAGAATAGGTGTTATTTCTTCTTTGAAAGTTTGGTAGAGGGGCACCTGGGTGGCTCAGTGGGTTAAAGCCTCTGCCTTCGGCTCGGGTCATGATCCCAGGGTCCTGGGATCGAGCCTCACATCGGGCTCTCTGCTCTGCAGGGAGCCTGCTTCCTGCTCTCTCTGCCTGCCTCTCTGCCTACTTGTGATCTCTGTCAAATAAATAAATAAAATCTTAAAAAAAAAAAAAAGAAAGTTTGGTAGAATTCCCCAGGGAATCCATCAGGTCCTGGGCTCTTGTGTTTTGGGAGGTTTTTGATCACTGCTTCAATCTCATTACTAGATATCGGTCTATTCAGGTTGTCAATTTCTTCCTGGTTCAATTTTGGGAGTTTATAGTTTTCCAGGAATGCATCCATTTCATCTAGGTTGCTTAGCTTATTGGCATATAACTGTTGATAATAACTTCTGATGATTGTTTCTACTTCCTTGGTGTTAGTTGTGATCTCTCCCTTTTCATTCATAATTTTACTAATTTGGGCTTTCTCTCTTTTCTTTTGGAATAGTGTGGCCATTGGTTTATTGATCTTATTGATTCTTTCAAAAAACCAACTTCTAGTTTCATTGATATGTTCCACTGTATCTCTGGTTTCTACCTTGTTGATCTCTGCTCTAATCTTGATTATTTCACTTCTTATGTGTGGAGTTGGTTTGACAAAACAGGAAAAAATACACAGTGAAAAAAAGACAGTCTCTTCAATAAATGATGCTGGGAAAACTGGATAGCTATATGTAGAAGAATGAAACTTGACCATTCTCTTACACCATACACAAAGATAAACTCAAAATGGATAAAAGACCTCAACGTGAGACAGGAATCCATCAGAATTCTAGAGGAGAAAATAGGCAGTAACCTCTTCGATATCAGCCACAGCAACTTCTTTCAAGATATGTTTCCAAAGGCAAAGGAAACAAAAGGGAAGATGAACTTTTGGGACTTCATCAAGATTAAAAGCTTCTTCACAGCAAAGGAAACAGTCAACAAAACGAAGAGGCAACCCACAGAATGGGAGAAAATATTTGCAAATGACAGACAAAGGTTGATATCCAGGATCTATAAAGAACTCCTCAAACTCAACACACACAAAACAATCATATCAAAAAATGGGCAGAAAATATGAACAGACACTTCTCCAATGAAGACATACAAATGGCTATCAGACACATGAAAAAATGTTCATCATCATTAGCCATCGGGGAGATTCAAATTAAAACCACATTGAGATACCACCTTACACCAGTTAGAATGGCCAAAATTAGCAAGACAGGAAACAACGTGTGTTGGAGAGGATGTGGAGAAAGGGGAACCCTCTTACACTGTTGGTGGGAATGCAAGTTGGTGCAGCCACTTAGGAAAACAGTGTGGAGATTCCATAAGAAATTAAAAATAGAGCTTCCCTATGACCCTGCAATTGCACTACTGGGTATTTAACCCAAAGATACAGATGTAGTGAAAAGAAGGGCCATCTGTACCCCAATGTTTATAGCAGCAATGGCCATGGTCACCAAACTGTGGAAAGAACCAAGATGCCCTACAACAGACGAATGGATAAAGAAGATGTGGTCCATATATACTATGGAGTATTATGCCTCCATTAGAAAGGATGAATACCCAGTTTTTGTAGCAACATGGATGGGACTGGAAGAGATTATGCTGAGTGAAATAAGTCAAGCAGAGAGTCAATTATCATTTGGTTTCACTTATTTGTGGAGCATAGCAAATAGCATGGAGGACAAGGGGAGATGGAGAGGAGAAGGGAGTTGAGGGAAATTGGAAGGGGAGGTGAACCATGAGAGACTATGAACTCTGAAAAACAGTCTGAGGGTTTTGAAGGGGCAGGGGTAGGAGGTTGGGGGGACCAGGTGGTGGGTACTAGAGAGGGCACGGATTGCATGGAGCACTGGGTGTGGTGCAAAAACAATGAATACTGTTACGCTGAAAAGAAATAAAAAAATTTTTAAAAAAAATCTTTTTTTTTTTTAGTTAAATGAAATAAAAAAAAATACACAAAGCGCTCTTAAAACTCAATAATAAGAAAACAACCCATCTAAAAAACTGACCGAAGATCTTTAATAAATAGCCCCCAAAGATATACATATGATAAGCATATGAAAGATGCATCATATGTCATCAGGAAAATGCAAATTAACACAACAATGAACTATCACTGCACACCTATTTAGAATGATTAAAATCCAGAACACTGAAAACAGCAAATGTTGGCAAGGATTTGAATTTTATGTATACCACACTGGGTTAATAACTGTATCTTTATAGTAAGTCAAGGAATGTTAGTCCTCTAACTTCTCCATCAATATTAAATGATGAATGAATATGGGAACTTTCATTGATTGCTTGTGGGAACACAAAATGGTACAGCTACGTTGGAAGATATTTTGGTAGTTTTTTATAAAAGTAAGCATACTCTTACCATATAAGCTAGCAATCATACTTATTGGTATTTAAGCAAAAGTTTTAAAAACTTATGTCCACACCAAAATCTGAACATGGATGTTTCTAGCATCTGTATTCATAATTGTCAAAACTTGAAGCGATGAAGATGTTAAAATTTGAAGCAATCAAGATGCCCTATTTACCTTTAGTAGGTGGATAAATCAATAAATTGTGGTACAACCAAACAGTGAATTTTTTTTCTAATTAACATATAATGTTTTATTTGCTTCAGGGGTACAGGTCTGTGACTCATCAGTCTTACACAATTCACAGCACTCACCATAGCACATAGGCTCCCCAATGTCCATAACCCAGCCACCCTATCCCTACCCCCTGCTCCCAGCAACCCTGAGATTAAGAGATTAATACTGAGATTAAGAGTCTCTTATGGTTTGTCCCTACCCCCCATGACTCCCTGCCCTACCTCTCAAGTTCCTCATATCAGGGAGATCATATGATAATTGTCTTTCTCTGATTGACTTATTTCACTTGGCATAGTATCTTCTAGTTCCATCCGTGTCATTGCAAATGGCAGGATTTCAGCTTTTTGGTGGCTGCATAGCATTCCAATGTGTATAAATAACATACCTTTATCCATCATCTGTTGATGGACATCTAGGTTCTTTCCATAGTTTAGCTATTGTGGACATCAAACAGTGGATTTTTATTCAACACTAAAAAGAAATGAGCTATCAAGCCATGAAAAGATATGGAGTAAAATTAAATATATGCTACTAAGTGAAAGAAGCCAATCTGGAAATACTATATATTGTAAGATTCCAAGTATGTGATGTTCTGGAAAAGGGAAAACTATGGAGACAGTAAAAAGATCAGTGGTTGCCAGGATTTAAGGGGAAGGAAAGATGAACAGTAGGAGCACTGAGGATTTTTAGGGTAGCAAAATTACTCTGTATGATACTGTAATGGTGAACATGTTATTATGCATTTGTCAAAACCAGTAGACTGTACAACACCAAGAGTGAACTGTAATGTAACTTATGGATTTTGGTGATAATGGTGTCATTGCAAGTGTATCAGTTTTAATAAATGTACTACTCTGATGAGGCGTTGTTAATAATGAAGGAGGCTATGCATGAGTGGGGGCAGGATGGGAAATCTCTGCAGCATCTAGTCAATTTTGCTGCAAACCTAAATTGCTCTAAAGAGTAAAATCTGTTTAAAATTCAAAAACTTATGGGCCTCAACAGACATTATAAAAAAAGTGAAAATATAATCCACAAAATGAAAAAAAAATGTGTAAGTAATACATTTGATTACAGACTTGTGTTCAGAATATGTAAAGAACTTTTATAAATGAACAACAAAACTGGTACATTTAGTACAATTTAAAAAATGGGCCAATGATTTGGGTAGACATTTATCCATAGGAGAGAAACAAATGGCCAATAAGCACATTAAAAGATGCTCCATATCATAAGCCATTAGAGAAAAGATAAAACCAGAGTGCCATACCACTTCACACCCACTAGGATTGCTAAAACAAGATAGACAATAATGAATGTTGGCAAGTATGTGGTGAAATTGGCAGTTATATGCATTGCTGGTGGGAATGTAAAATTTTGTAACCACTTTGAAAAACAGTTTGGCAGTTCCTTAAAATATGATACATAGAGTTACTATGTGACCCTTGATTGACCAGCTTGAGGCTGTATTTCTAAAGGGAGATTTTATATTTGGTTGGTTCTTTTAGGTATTTTAGAGGAGTATTACAAGTTAGGTACTACTTTTTATATTGATATCTTAAATTTCTGGACCATGCATGATACAGGCCTGTATTTCCATATTCTCCAACATTAGAGCTGGTATTTTTTTAAAAATTTAAATTCAATTAATTAACATATAGTGCATTATTAGTTTCAGAGGTAGAGTTTAGTGATTCATCAGTCTTATATAATACCCAGTGTTCATTGCATCAATGTGCCCTCCTAGAGCTGGTGGGTTTTTTTTTTTAATTCCTTTTTTTTTTTTTTAAGGATTTATTTATTTATTTGAGAGTGGGAACTTGAGAATGTGGGGGGAGAGGCAGAGGGATCAAATCCTTTAAGCAGACTCCCTGCTGAGCAAAGAACTCAATGCAGGGCTTGATTTTAAGACCCATGAGATCATGACTTGAACAAAAAATGAGTTGGTCATCCAACCTACTGAGCCTCCCAGGGGCCCCTATTTTTTTTTTTTTTTTTTTTTTAAGATTTATTTGAGAGAGACAGAGAAGGAGGAGGGGCAAAAAGCCAGGGAAAGAGAGAATCTTAAGCAGACTCCCCTGCTGAGGGTGGAGCCTAGTGCAGGGCTGGATCCCAAGACTCAGAGCATGACCTGAGCTGAAATTGAATCGGTTGCTTAACTGACTCAGCCTCCCAGGTGCATCTGTTTTTTGTTATTTATTTATTTATTTATTTATTTATTTATTTATTTATTTATATTTATTTATTTTTTAAAGATTTTATTTATTTATTTGACAGAGATCACAAGTAGGCAGAGAGGCAAGCAGAGAGAGAGAGAGAGGAGGAAGCAGGCTCCCTATCGAGCAGAGAGCCAGATGCGGGACTCGATCCCAAGACCCTGAGATCATGACCTGAGCTGAAGGCAGAGGCTTAACCCACTGAGCCAGCCAGGTGCCCCTGTTTTTTGTTTTTTAAACCTGAATATAGTCTGGGATTGAAAATATATACTATTATGATTAACAGTTGGAGATTTGATATTTTTTTAGTTTCCTCTTTCTCTGAAAAACTTTTTTTTTTTTTTAAGAAAGGCAGCCTTCCACATGTGGAGCCTCATTTGGTTGTGTCTGCCGTCTTGGAAGTTTGACTTCCCTACGTTCTCCTACAAATGGACCTTGGGAGTGTGTTTGGAGGTACTAGCAGGGGCGCACAGCTATTTCTATACATTTGACCCACAAGTGGTCCTTCTCCATTGGGGAAAGTTGTTCTCTGACCCAGCCTCAGCTTAGAGTAACACACATGGAGAGTTGAGGGAGGTTGGGGATACCTGCCTCATGAGCCAGATCTGCTGACTTAACCCTGGTGATCAATGAGGTGACAGATGTAGCAAGATTGCCCTCACAAGGCACCTGGGTGGCTCAGTCAGTCAAGTGTCTGCCTTCAGCTCAGGTCATGTTCCCAGGGTCCTGGGATTGAGTTCCGCGTTTGGGCTCCCTGCTCAGTGGGGATTCGGCTTTGCCCTCTGTTCCTACCCGCTGCTCACGTGAGTTCGCTCTCTCAAATAAATGAATAAAGTCTTTTTCTTTAAAAGAAGATTGTCCTCACATCCTCTTTCTCTGAAATTTTTGAAAATTTCTGATTATCAGGGGACTCCATTATAACTCCCTACATTTAGGCCCAAGGCCATATGTCCTGTTCTTATTTGGCCATTAAAACAGAGCCTTGCTTTTGGTGAATAATGAGTGTTTTCAATGCAGTGAAAAGCTCAGAGATGGCTCGCCACTCTGGTTTTTAGTTTCCTTTTTATTTTTGGCCCCCAGAGATTTTGCTTACTTTTTTTGGATCATATATTCATTTAAAAGAATTTTAAAAAATGGTCCATATTTCTAGGTGTTTTATAGTGGCAGGTTTTCTTAGGAAATATAAGTAAGCCACTGTCCTGATAAAGAAGGAAGTTAAGGGGCGCCTGGGTGGCTCAGTGGGTTAAAGCCTCTGCCTTTGGCTCGGGTCATGATCTCGGGGTTCTGGGATCGAGCCCCGCATCGGGCTCTCTGCTCAGTGGGGAGCCTGCTTCCTTCTCTCTCTCTGCCTGCCTCTCTGCCTGCTTGTGATCTCTCTCTGTCAAATAAATAAATAAAATTAAAAAAAAAAGGAAGTTAAGTTAGCATTCCGTATGAGATTCCACATCACTGATGTTATCTATGATAGTCCATCAATGGATATCTGATAAATAATATCTAATAGGTCTAAGTTTTCACTAGAATATTATTTTGGCCCTGTTTATCCAGATTTCTAAGTATAACATAAAGTTGAGTGGATTATATAACCCTGGGTTTGAAAAAGAAAAGTTAAAAATGGATAAGGCATAGCATGAGATGAGAACTATGTACACTTTACTGAAAAGTTATATTAAATAAAATTATGTACACTATATTATCCTATATGGATACCATATTATGTACTAGATATTATATATCTAATATGTATATCATGATATATAACACGTACACACAGTAATGCTGGTTTTAATCTACCAGTTTCTCTTCATCAAGGAACTGGTGAAAACCCTTCACCGAATATACTGAGTGAATAATTTTTGTTCACACTCAGCTGGGGCTCCCCTTCTTCCATTGTCCCAGTGTAGCTGACCTTTCCCTAAGTTCTCCCCTTCATTTATGCCTCTGGCCCTTCTGTGCTGTGAGTTCACTTCTTATACCAGGGACCTGAAGGCCCCAGGAAATCCAAAGATAAAGTTCTCATAAATTCTTTTTATTCATTGTATTTCTGAGGGGATTGGCCCTCTGCATTATGCTCTGTAGAATATGGTGTTGAGTACTTGATCATCTCGGAATACACTCCTTCTCTATTGGCTTATCTCTGAAGCTTTCTGGTCTTTTCTGAATCTTTGCCAGGTGTGATCTCAGTCCAACTGTTTCTCACCTTATTGGTAGAAGGGGTATTTGAAACACCTTATCTTTGACAGGTGGAGACACTCCTTGACCAGGATCTGACCTAAAATTACATTTTCTATCTGGCAGAATGAGGGACATACAGGCCTTTCATTTATAGAACAAGTTAACATGCTCCTTATTTGCAGAGGCTCAGAGGAGTACTGGATGACCTATTTTATTATCCGCAGTGGGCAACACAAGTTCTCAGCCTGTAGGGTCCGATGGCTTATTCAGGTCCTGGAAGCCCAGTTATTCACACAGGAGGGAATTGATATGTTTCCTGCTGTTAATGTTTGAGAAAATCAATGCTCTGTAGCATATATACCTACCTTAAAAAGCACAGTGAACCAAACATCTTTGCCTCTAGCTTTGACCACAGAGGGAGAACTAATTATTAGTCCTGCTATGACTTTAAGCAACAACGTTTCTCCTGTAATAGAGGAAGGACGGCAATGAAATTTACATTTCAACCAAAAGCAAAAAGAGCAATATTTAGTCTCAGCTAACAGACTTTTTTGAAGCCCTATTGTAACTTAAGCACACTGGTGGCAGCTTTTTACTCATAAAAAATACTTGTTACAGAGCACATACCACTAAATGAACCAAATGTACAAAGTGGGGTTTTCTGTTTAAATAAATAAGCACCATTTGACATCTGGTGAAAATATCTCCGCAGCACCCTTTGTTCTCTTTAGCTTACATTGACGGGGTTTTAAAGTTGAGAAACTGCCCTGTTAGGAAAGGAAGCACATGAAGAAACATGACTATTAGTTTTCCTTCACTGCAAATGTCTGAAAATTTCACATCTAGAGTCTGTAGTTATTATGGGGTTTGGCGTGTGGGTGGCTGAAAATATGGTACTTGGCCTTTTGGTGCCAAACTTTCACGCAGCTTCAGCTGTCTGTATACAAAAGACATGGCAGAACGTGTTGCTTTACTTTTAATATTCGGAATTGTTCGCCTTGCCAGTGGAATAGTGAGTATGTGGATGGTACTGCTGATCTCGGAGCCTGCCAGTCTCATAGAATCTTAATTGATGAAGATGCTGTTAGGAACCGAGGGAGCATGTGGGTGGGGGGTGGCTCAGGGAAAGTCTGCACATTAGAAAATGCTGCCCTGGATGCCGTTGCCTCTTGTATCCCCTCTTTTCCCTCCACATACCAATTTGCTATGTTTCCCCTTTCCTGCCTCTGATTAATGTCTTTGATTTACTCTGGCCCCTAATCCTCCTGTAGAAAGAAAGTATAAGTCATATTTCAAAGATCCTAAATGGCTTCTTTGATGGGTATTTCTTTCTATTTTCTTAGGTTCTGGGAAATGAAAATAAGTGATCTGGAAGCCCCCAGCTTCTGGACAACCTTCTCTGGAAGTTGGATATCGTAAAGGTCCTGCACCCGAAGAGAGCTGTGAGTTACGAGTCGTGATCCGCGGTGGCTGTTTTGCTTTCTGTCTGCGTGTCTGTCTTCCTTGCTAAGCTTTCAGTTTCCTTTCCTCATGATTTTCTTCCAACTCTGTCCCCTTTCTCCATATTTCTGTCTTCTTAAATGGAGAACTATTAAAGCCTCATGTCCTAGGGAAATTGTGAAGAATAATGCGGTGGCTAAGTTGTGTTACCTAAGGGAGCTGTGAAAATCACATCTCTGGAGAGTTTAAAAAAACAGTGTCAATATGAGAAGAATCTGTACAAGGTTCTGTCTTGAAGAGGCTGGAGTTTGGGGTACAACCACTCGAGCTCTGGCTGCAACAAACAGCCCATTCTTCACATCAAAGGTGAATCCTACGTGTGGATTCCAACCTAGGAAAGATTAAGGGGCACGGTGTCCTCTTTATTCTTGGTCACGACCATAAACCTTCCTTTCATCCATGAAGCCTGTCCTTCCTGTTTGTGCGGGATTTTTCTGGAGCAGGTTTGATATGTGATCTTGAAGAAGGGATACTTAGAACTGTGAAAACAAGGGCTTCCTATAGTTTCCTTCATTGTTTGTGCAACAAATATTTTTTGACTCTTTCCATGGACTTGCCTTTCAGGCACTGGGGTTGGGACTGGTGATTCAAAGAAAAGTTAGATGGGTTTCTTTCCCCAGAGATGCTCACTGTCTAGGGGAGGTAAGACCAACCACATAATTTGCGAGTTTGCAGGATTTGTGTGGTTCAAAATGAAAATCCGGAGCTCTTCGTGAAGAAGTTATTAAGAAATTCACTGTTTCACAGTAGAACACTAAGCCAAGCTCCCTTCTGAGCATGAGGCTCTGCGAGGTAGAATGCTCACGAGGCTGGCTGGGAGTAGGGGAGAGAAGTGACGCGTTTTGATACTGGGCTGGGCGAAAGGGTCCAGGGGAGCTCTGTACAAAGTCTCCTGGTGGCCCTGGGGACGGAGGGGTCCCTCCAAGTCAAGGAGGAGTGAGAAGGAAGTCTTCCCTCTCAGAGGTTTCCCTTCGTATCTCAGTGTCCCTAATGGACTTCAGAAATATGTATTTCTCACTCCTTCTCTGGGACACAATCACCAACAGCTTTGTCATGCTAGACTGAGTGTACTTTAATATGGAAATCCTTCCTTGTTCTGCCAAAAAAAATTTTTAAGTCATGGTACTATAAAAACCAACATACAACAATAAAATAATATTTTAAAAGAGTTGGTGAGGAAAATAAAGCAAAGATAATGTAAATGTAGGAAGAAGAAATAAAGGCAGTAATGAGACAAATATGTATTCTATACTTGTGCTAGAGATTTACTGCAAAGTTAATTTTTTAAAAATAGTTTGCATTTTAAAGATTTTATTTATTTATTTGACAGAGGAGAAATCACAAGTAGATGGAGAGGCAGAGAGAGAGAGAGGGAAGCGGGCTCCCTGCTGAGCAGAGAGCCCGATGGAGGACTCGATCCCACGACCCTGAGATCATGACCTGAGCCGAAGGCAGCGGCTTAACCCACTGAGCCACCCAGGCGCCCCTGCAAAGTTAATTTTTTAAAAATTGTGGTAAAATAGGGGCGCCTGGGTGGCTCAGTGGGTTAAGTCTCTGCCTTCAGCTCAGGTCATGGTCTCGGGGTCCTGAGATCGAGCCCCGCATCAGGCTCTCTGCTCTGCAGGGAGTCTGCTTCTCCCTTTCTCTCTGCCTGCCTCTCTGCCTTCTTGTGATCTCTCTCTCTCTTCAGATAAATAGATAAAATCTTTAAAAAAATAAAATAAAATTGTGGTAAAATAAACATACCATACAATTTATCATTTTAACTATTTTAAAGTGTGTCATTCAGTGACACTAAGGACATTCACATTGTTCTGCAACCATCACTGCCGTCCATGTCCAGAACTTCTTCATCATCCCAAACCGAACTCTGTACCCATCAAACAATAACTTCCCATTTCTCTCTCTTTCCAGGCGCCCCCTGGCAATTACCATTCTACTTCTCTCTATAAAATTGACTACTTTAGATATCTTATGGAAGTGGAGTCATGCAGTGCTTGTGTCCTTCTGTGACTGGCTTGCTTCACTTAGCATTAGTTCGTCAAGGTTCATCCGTGTTGTAGCCTGTGTGAGAATTTCGCTCCTTTTCAAGGCCGAGTAGCATTCTATTGTACGTACATGCTGCACTTTGTTTATTCATTCATCCATCAATGGACACTTAAGTTACTTCCACCTCTTGTGTTATGAATGATACTATTATGAACATGGTATCTGTATCTGTTTGGGTCCTTGTTCTCAATTCTTTTAAATGTATACCCAGCGTGGAGTTTCCAGATCATAGGGTAGTTCTATGTTTAATATTTTGAGGAATAGAAAATTTAGTTTTGAGGTTTCTAGCAGTCTTCTTCTACTTCTTCTTTTTTTTTTTCAAGATTTTATTTATTTATTTATTTAACGGACAGAGATCACAAGCAGGCAGAGAGGCAGGCAGAGAGAGGAGGAAGCAGGCTCTCTGCTGAGCAGAGAGCCCGATGTGGGGCTCGATCCCAGGACCCTGAGATCATGACCTGAGCTGAAGGCAGAGGCTTTAACCCACTGAGCCACCCAGGCGCCCCTTCTAGCAGTCTTCTCAAGAAAAGGAAGTGTAATAAAGTATATAATTCCCAGTGCCCTCAAGGTAAACATGGATCAGTTGTTTGTGAGACTAGAACAAACTTTCTCCCACAGGTACTTAGAAAGAAGGTGCCTTGAGTTTTGATGAGCGACAGGCTCTGTAATCACCTCAGAGTAAAGATGACAGCGCATTTCTAGAGGCTGTTCCGTGCGGATGATGGCACAGTGCCAAAGCACAGGTCGGTGATGCAGACCATGCGGGCCAGGCTTCGAGTGGGGGCTGGATCCTCTTAGGATGGAAATTCAAAAGGAGAAAATGGTCCACAGGGGAGAGAGAAATTAAGAAACACATCTAAGGGAAAAGGGAGTTTTCTTTAAGAAAGCATTCTGAGCACTTTGCAATTTAGAAAGGAGCGTTGCCCCTCCACCCCGCCCCGATAAACTGTTCTTTATTTCTCTCTGTAGCAAACCATATTGCTGATTAACCACTGCTTTCATAAACTTCAAGTGGGCCATTCACGCTGCCTCACTGCTGCTTAATGTCCTGTACTGAGCTTGCTCTTCCTGCAGTGCCGGCCTCGTGTTTTGTTTTTATTAGAAATTCACCTCGCCTTGTCTACTGAGGGGAAGGAGAGGGGAAATCACACCCCAGAGCTCCGCAAGCCCATAAAATGGCAGAGCTTCCTGGAGAAGGCTGTCCTGAACCCCAAGGCCCTGGCTGCCTGCGCCGTAATGAAATGCATGACTACGGAAGACAATAATAATTGCAGCGAAGGCTCGTTCCAGCTCCCGGATGATTTGGTGCTGTCAGGAGTGCGCTGTCCTCTGACATCCCAGGAGGCGAACAGCACCAGTGACTGCAGGCCCTGATTGGGGCAGTGAAATATTGCTGGCAAAAATTAAAAGGTCCCCGTGTCAAAATAATTCATGATATGCATATCTTCCATTCTGATGAAACGGCTGATATCCGGATTAGCAAGATAATAAAACTGATCAGGCTACAGTTAAACAATTTAAGTTGGAGAGCTGTTCATTTTGTAGGTGTCACTTGTCAGATCAAGGGGTCAAAGCAGAATGAAAGGCTCTCCCCGGTAACCTTCCGACGATGTGGATCTGGAATGTTCTTCATGATTTGTCCAAAGTTTTCATCATCGGGCTGCCGACTAGCATTACCGCGGCAGGCTGTGTTCTGACATTCAAATCCCCGGAATGACAGGTTATTAGGAGAGGAGGACTGGCTCTACATACATTAAGCACCGTATCTCTGACCTGTAATGTGAACTGATAGTGATATTGTAATTGAGTGAGTCTGAAAAAAAAAGAGGGGGGAGTCTTTATTAAAACATGGGAATAGAAAGGAAAGCATTTATATTTCTGATGATTTGTGGGTTTGTAAAATAAGCTTTTTGGTGATGATTTATTTTCCGATTCTACAAGGCTGAGTGCTGTGCATAGTGTTTATTTGGTGTAACAGTTATTAAACTAAGATAACACAAACTCTCTCATCCTCTTTCCACATGCTGAGCAGGCACAGATCAAAAGAGATTTGTTCTATTAAAGGCAGTAGCTTTAAAAGGAACAAAATGGACCCAAGTACAACCCGGGGCCAGGACTGCTCTTTAGGATGTTTGCCTTACAGCTCTGGCGTCACGAGCTGCTCCGCCTGAGGCTGAGATCTCTCTCCTCCAGGAGCCCGGCTGAGGACGCTGGGCAGCCTCCTTTATTGGTGTCAGTGACTCCATTGTGGGGTGGCGTCGTGCACTGGGAAACTAATTTAATGTGTGTTAACGGGGTCTTAGGTGATACCTTTCAGCTTTCTCATGAAATACCCTTGTTATTAGGGAGCGAGGCAGGCAAATCACTGAATTCATCGGTGGTTGTGGGCCTCCTGAAAGAGCCTGACTCTTTGGTGACCATAAAGAAGCTCAGTGGGGGCACTTGGGTGGGCTTGGTCGTTGAGCGTCTGACTCTTGCTTTCAGCTTAGGTCATGATCTCAGGGTCATGGGATCAAGTTCCACACTGGGCTCTGTGTTCGGTGGGGAGTCTTCTTGGGATCCCCTCTCTCTCTCTTCCTTCGCTCCTCCCTTCTCCTCTCTAAAATGAATAAATAAATCTTTAAAAGTAAAAAGAAACTCAGTATGGGAGTATATGTGTGTGTGTATGTGTGTGCACATGTGTGTGTGTAGGTGCACACATGTCTAGTGCATGTGTGTGAATACATACATGTTTGGGATCCTCTACTGATTTCATAGGGTAAAGATTGCTCAGAGAAAGCAATGAGCACTGTACCAGGCATTGGGAAACTGAGGTTCTTAGATGAATTTCAGCAATGACACACTAAGTGACCTTGGGCAAGTTAACCAGCACATCTATCTGTAAAATGCAGTCATAGTTGTCATGGTGCTATAGTAAGGGAGAAATGACATGAGCGGCATGAAAGCCATTATAAACTACAATATGATCATAAAATATTATTGTTAAACTAAGATAGGACCGACACATGTTTAGCCTCATGCAGGGTTGTTATATCTACATTTTTTGGATATTATAGGAGATTATATGCAGGATTATATAGGAGATTAATACAGATGCTTCAATATTTGAAGTATATTCTATAAAAATACCCCCCCCCCATGAAATACAGTAACTTAGAATATTTTGGAAACTGTTATTATCTTCAGTCTCTGTTTAGTTCTCACTATTACTATTTTTCATTTTATGAATTTTTCTGGGGTGTGTATGTGTGTGTAAAATCTTCACATGCAAAAGAGGCATCGCAGCCTGCCCCAAAATTGAAGCTAGTGATTATTGCTCTTCTCGTTTTACAGATGGTGGTCTAACAAGGGTGTTCAGAAATGCCAGTAGTGAGTCAGCAGGAGAGAGTAAAGGCAAGGATGATCCAGGATTTCCTGCTTAAGAAACTGGGTGAATGATGGAGACATTTTTAGAGACAATGAATGCTGAGAGAGGGAGAGTTTCTGGGATTAAAAAATAAGAGTTTTATTTGGGACAGATCAAGTTTGAAATGCCTATTATGTTACGTCATTTCCTGCTATAAGTTGAAGGATAGTATCCCTGAATGGTTTACTTTTATATTCACATAGGAGAAATGTTATAAATTAATTAACTTACAAATGTTATAAATGAATTTTAGTTAAGTAGATAAATTACAAAAATAAATCAAGGCATTTCTTCAATCCAATAAACACAATGATGTTTAAGGCCTTGTGTATAATGAATACATATGTAGCTTCTCCATGTGAGAAAAAAAAAATACAACAGTAGAGAGTAGTGATCATTGTGGGTGAGGGTAATCAAAGAATGCTTCCTGGAGGAGGTTAGTTTAAAAGGAGACCAAAGGAAGCTGGGTTGATGGATGAGAGATACAAGGGCATTTTGGAGGGGAAAACACCATGAGTAACTGCTTCAAATAAACATCTGGATGGAGGCCTATCAAAATATAAATCTCATTTAATAAGAGTGTAAGTAAATGGTAAGTAGAGACAGAAATAAAGAAAAATTGAAATAATGGAAGAGCAAGAAGAGCTAGTATTTCAGGAATAGCTGTGTGGAATGATGTCTGTGTGAATTCATGTATACTGTATACTTTTTCAGCAACTATCAGGGACTGTGAGTCAAGGACAGGTGAAGGAAGCCAGGTTTCAGTTCAATGAGAAAACTTACACTTACACACATACAGAAACTGATCAAATATAAGTTACCAATGGATTTCTGGATGGAGAGTAATCCCAGGTACTGGGATCTTGGACAGCCAGAGGCCAACTCTCCATACCTGTTCATGAAGATGTGTATGCACGGCTCGTGTTTGGCCACTAGGGTGCTTCCTGGTCTGGTGATTTAGGAGACAGAAGAACTAAGAGTGAAAGTGTTTGGATAAACACTTCTAGTAAATAAAATATTTTGTGACACTTACAAATTTGTCTAAGGCTACTGGCTAGCTGGACGTAGTTTTGCTATGTCCTAGGCTAAATCACTCATTGGAAAGATCTGGCTGAGTCTAAGCTACTTATATCAGTATAGATATTTTGATTTATTAAGCCAAAGGACTTGTTAGTAGCAGGTATTAGAGGGTCAGTATGTCCAATGAGTATGATCCCACTATACTTGTATTTTGAAAAATAATACATAAAAGTTGGTTTTTGTACGTTTAGGAAGTGTTGCCAATGTCTATTGTGCAGGGCATTGTAAGAGAGTAAAAGAAGGGAGGAACAGATGACTCGTGATGTCACCCAACCTTGCTGTGGCTGAGATGCTTCCATGGGAAGACCTGATTGGTGTTTTTCAAAAGAAGTGGTTAGTCTCGTTAACCACCTGTAACAGCTCAGTTGAGACCAGAAACCTTCCTGAATTGATATACTCCAGTGCTTATTTACAGATAATCATAATTCCATAAAAGGTGAAAGCGAAGTTGAAAATAAGGTGCTGAATCAAATTTGGTCAACTTTCTGTTTATGTTGGAAGTATACATAGAAGAAAACTTCAACTTAAATGTTTTACCAGGATCAGCACAGATAATATTGTCTTATATAGGGTCTATAGTGTTATTTGCCTACTTGCATACTGAAATTATTTTTCGTTTTCAAAATCATATTTTCTCCCTTGGAAGCCTTTGATTTAATAAATACACATGGCTTCTGGTTCAGAGGTGAAATATTTAATCAGATGTTCATTGTAGATCAGAGACTTTCGGGTTATACTGATAAAGTGTTTATAAACTCCTGTATCATAGATCTAAAATGTTTCAGGATTTCCCAGTATGGGTAGCAAAAGTGGAGAGCATCCTGAATTTAGTTCTAAGGAATTCCCTTATACCAGACCTGTGGGCTTATAAAAAATAAGCTTTTGTCGACACAGTATTCTTGGCCTTTATTTTTAAAATTTCTTTACCTTTATTATCATTACTCTATTGTATTTAGTCCCATAATAGAAGGGAACACTTCTCAATATGTAGCCTCCACTTATCAGAAAGAGTGAGAGAGAGAGCTGGGGCTGTTTAGGATTATGGTTTGTAATGGTCTCAGGGGTGATATGGTCTAACTTAAGTTCATAGAGATATCTTTGTTCTTACAGTTCTTGACTGAAGAATTTGTAACATTTCAAACAAAAAAAAATGAGGTACCTTTGGTGCCTTCCTAAAGGGAGGCATCACATTTTGGTGGAATGGAGCACGTGCTCTGAACCCAAATCTCTGCACCGTAGCTGTGTGATTTTTGGATGGGATGCTTACATCTCTCGGTGCTTCAATTCTCCATCTGTGAAATGAGGAACGGTAATAAATGGTAAATTATCTCATAGGGTTAGTGCAAGGGTTAAATTAGTTTATTTATTTATTTATTTGTATTTTATTTATTTACATGTTTATAAATTATTTACTCACAGCACTGACTAACGTAGGCTAATACTATAATTCACCATTTTCCACTGTGGGCTCATTACCCTCATTGGCTTTTGGTGAGATAGGACTTAGCTTTTTCCTCTCATTCCTTTGAAATTTAGGGGCCCATGCCAACTATTATCTTTATTGTGTGTTTGGAGCTTTATAATTTAGTTCATTATTTAGCAGCACTGCTAACCCTCTCCTTAAGGCACTAAAATAGAAGCTTTCTTATTGGTCAAACTCTAGAAGGGGCAGGGGAAATGGCCCCCCCAGGGGAGGAGGAAGCCAGTGGGAGAGTTAGGGCCTGGAGACGGACTTCAAAGGGGGCTGCCCCCTTGCTGTGCTCTGCCCCCTTGCTGTGCTGTGCTAGGTGTCTGTCCCTACAGTGCTCAGATCTGGCGAAGTTGCTTGCTGGGTCCTTCTTCAGGAGCAAGCGGACATTGTGTGCTGTGGTTCTGCGTCTCGCCTACAGGGGGCAACACCGCAGCTCTGGTCATTCGTCTGTACCCTCATGTCCCCTCCTATTTCCTTTCTGAAATACATTGTTTTTACAGCCCATCTAATTTGGGTGTAAGCTTGGCCGGCCTCGTTGTCATTTTAATATATATTATTTCAGTTTTTCACACAATCTGTAATTTATTTTATTGACTTCCTAATAAATGGGGGGGGGGGCAAAGCTCTTATTTCCATATGGACTGTGCATTTTGGAGAAGCTTCTCATGGCTTGATACTAGAGCAAATCCACTCTGGCTCATTTTCATCCCTCCCACTTGAGGTTTATGTGTCTCTCCTCTCCTAATTTTTCATTAGAATATAGTAATAGTCTGAGGAAAGGGTGATCCGATATGTGATATATTTCATTATGTTCTTATGGTAAGGGCAGCGTCTACAGTGGGAGAGCATCACTAAGTTTTCGGCACGGTAATTTATTCCGCAGCATTTAAATGCTGTAATTTTCACACGGAGGCACATGCTGCCACATCTATCTTCCCCTGGACCAGTCTGTCTTGCTCTTTCCTTTTCATCTGTTTTGTTTTTGCATATTTTTTTCATAAATTCGACAGATGGCCTCTTGATGAATCCTTGATAATACTGTCATGTAAAGCAGCTAAGACTAGAAATCATCTCGCAACAATTTTTCATTGCAAAGGGAAAATTGAACAGAGACAAACATCGCTAAGTCCATAACAACAGCCACAAAATATCCACTTCGTGTAAATAAAGAGGACAGGCTTGCCTCCTCATGCTTCCACACAAATGCCAACGTCCTTTGAAAGTCCTCTGAATATTTCATGTTGTGTTTCGATCCCCCTTCAAGCCTCAGGTTGGTTGAGGTTTGTGGGTTTTCACATTCTGAACATTTGCCCAGCCTCACGTCCTCTCTCTTCTCCCTGAGCCCCTCCTCCCAGGGCTTGGTAATTGTGGATCAGGTGAAGTTTGCGTCCCCTCATTTCAAGGTCATGCACCAGTAGGACCATTTTCCTGACTCAGAGGGCACGTAATTTCACAGCCGTGTACTCCTCATTAATCCCCCCGAGTGGGGGCTTGGGAAGTTCCAGATCACAGGTTTGTTTTTGTCTTGTTCTCTGACTCAGTGCCTCACAAAGGGATTAGATTAACCCCTTTGATTGTATTTGTGTCTCACTGCCTCCTGTTCGAAATAAAGTGATTTCTGCCACCCTCCCTCCAGTCCCCCTACCCCACCCCTTCCCATTTCCTGTCCTCATATTTTTTTCCTCTCATTTAATGAATAGGATGCAGTTCATTAAAGAGAGATTTGTGGCAAATACAGGGAATTGTTCATTTATGGTAGTAATTACAGCTTTCTTTTCAGATAGACACATATATATGTATGTATATATTTCCCCATTCTCTTTCAGAAGCCCATTTATAGCGTCACAGAGATGAAAATGTCCTGTCCAGTGGGTGTGAAGTGAAACCCCTCTGGGTCTGAATTCTTATAGTTCCTAAAAATTAGAGTGTCCTGAAACTAGAACATTATTAATTTGTTTCTCTGTGCTGTTGGCTTCTAGGATGAGGAGGCACAGTATCTCGGGCAAGATCTTACCTCATTTTAAAATGGCTGCTTTCTCCTTGCCTTCCCTTTCCTGCCTCATTCCTAATCCTGCTGGCTTCTGTGACTCTCAGAGACCACAAAAGGGGCCCTTTGGGGCCTTTTACAGTTCCCTCTTTGCAGGTACCGAGATTTCCCATTTTCCACGAGGGGTGGGGAAGGGAGGTGTTAAGTAACTCACCTAAAGTCCACATTATTAGAAGGGTTGCAGTCAGACTGAACTCAGCGCTCCTAGATCTCACAGTCCACCCTGTCTCCTTCCTCTATTCTATCCTGCTTCCTCATCTGAGAAGCTGTTCAAGGGTCCAAATTAGTTAACTAATTAATTAATTTGAGAGAGAGCATGCCCGTGCGCATGGAAGGGGGTGCAGAGGAAGAGGGAGAGAGAAGATCTTAAGCAGGCTCCACGTTCAGTGTGGAGTCCAATGTGGGGCTCACTCACAAGACCCTGAGATCATGATCTGAGCCAAAATCAAGAGTCGGATGCTTAACCGACAGGGCCACCCAGGTGCCTGTAAGCTCCAAACTCAAGACCAATAGCCCCATTTTCAAGCTTATGTATTTGCAAATGCAATGTGAAACTGTACTCCATTTGAAGCGATGATGCATTTCCTTTTTCTCTTTCTTATCCCTTTGACAATAAACATGAGCTCAGAAATAATCAAACAGAATTGGAGTGTGCTGGGCTCCATTCCAACTTAAGAGACAGGATATCAAGCCTGCCCAGACAACTGCCTGCCCTCTCTTCAGGGAAGCAGGAGAATGCAGGGACGGAGAGCATCAGCTGTCAGACAGACCGGGTTTGAATCCTGACTTCTCTGCTTCCTTACGTTATTTTACTTTTCTCTATCTAGGCAGGAACACAGATTGTTGTGAGGATTCAAAGTTAACACATGTATAGCAACTTTGGAAGGTCTCTGGCTCAGAGCAAACACTCAATAAGTAAGAGCTATTGGTTTGGTTGTTGTTAGGAGCGTTATTCTGCGGTTTACTATGGGGCACCTGGCTGGCTCAGTTAGTAGAGCACGAGACTCGACCTCAAGGTTGTGAGTTCAAGGCCCACGTTGGGCATGGAGCCTACCTAAAAAACAAAACAACAAGAAGAACACATACTCTATGGTCCACCAGACAGAGAACCCCAGGAACACACCTAGAGCCAAACCTAAGTTAGGTTTGCTTATTTGCTGCCATCAGGGATGATGTCCCTCAGGGAACTTTAGGGCAAATTGCTAAGAACCACTTGGAAGGCCTTATTGTAGGATATAGGCTTGAGCCGGGTAATCCTAAGGAGCATTTAAAGAAACAGAAGCCAGTGTTGGGTGGGTAGTGGTAGCCTGATGACTGGATAGCCCGGTAGTGTTTTATCCAGGGGAGGAGGGGGATTAAAATGGGACCATAGTTGTCACTGGTAAAGCGGCAGAAGCTATCCATTTAGTCACAGGATGAGGGATGTTTAGTATCCTTGTCTCTGCCTCATGCAACATGTGAGCTTGGACAGGCTTTGTCTCTGCCTTGATCCCCTGCATCTATGGAATGACTTAGGTATGTGTTTATTCTTGTGAGCATTGTTTATGTGCTGTTGTGACTGTTGTGGCTTAGGAGGCAACTGCCAAGACTTTTTTTTTTTTTTTTAACCACTTTATCATTGATTAGAAGCCTTCTTTGACATATTTTGAAAGAAACCAGATACTTAATAGAACTTATTGAATGCCTTCTCTTAAGTGTCTTAAAAGATAACCCTCACTTTATCCTCATAAGAACCTTATGAGGGGGGTACTATTATCTTGATTTTAAGATGAGGAACTTGAGACAGAGAGCATTTCAGTAACTTGTCCAGAGTCCCAGCTAGTAAGTGACCCGTGATTGCTTTTCTCTGGTGTGCTCCATTTCCTCATGGAAGGAAGACTCATTCCCTTTAGGTTCAGAGAATTCTGATAACCTCTCTTGTGACTGAGGCATCATTAAAGGTGGGAGTTCCTTTTTCCTCTCTGCTATGTGGCATTTCTGTTATTTAAGTGTGCAGATGGATTCTGGGAGAGGAAACATAAATTTAATTTGTGGACCTGGGTCAAGAGGTTGGGAGGACTCGGATGCTCTTGGAACTTTTATGGGACTGGTTGCATAATATGGTAGGAGCTCAGGGAGGTGGGTTGTTACGGTGAAAACACTTGAGAGACAAATAGGGAGACAGCTGGATGAAATATATTGTTATGGACAGTTTGGTAATATTGGTATGACAATAAAGTTTTAGAAAGTACTGAGAGTCTGTTAGGGTCTGGATTTTGTATTTCACTACAGAGAGGTGATAACTGGTATAATGGAAGAGGGCCCTGGTAGTGAAAATGAAATTCAGAAAGGTAATATAAAAATGTAATAGGGAAAAAAAACCTTGAAAAGTTCTTATTTTAAAAGCTAATACTGGGGTGCCTGGGTGGCTCAGTGGGTTAAGCCGCTGCCTTCGGCTCAGGTCATGATCTCTGGGTCCTGGGATCGAGTCCCACATCGGGCTCTCTGCTCAGCAGGGGGCCTGCTTCCCCTTCTCTCTCTGCCTGCTTCTCTGCCTACTTGTGATCTCTCTCTGCTGTCAAATAAATAATAAAATCTTTAAAAAAAAATAAAAGCTAATACTTGGACATACAACAAATATTCATTGAAAATATAATATATGCATGGCATTGTAATAAATCCTGGGAATACAATATATCACAGGGAAGACAAGCACCCTGACCAAATTCCTCCCTTTTAAAATTACATTCAACAAATACTGGGCACCTAATATGTGGTAGGCCCCACACACACACCAGAAAAATGAAACCAAACCAACCAACCAACAAAAATAAAAACCAGCCCCAAACCAAAATGCAGATGAAAAACAGGCACATACTCCAATGAAATGAAATGAAATAAAATAAAATAAAATAAAAGTAGCCTTTGCCTTCAAGTTACTCATTCTTTGCCAGCCAGCAAATGAGGAAGAGTTTTTCCTGCCGACAATATTTTGAGATAAAGGACTCTTATTCAAAGCTGCCTCTCTGACTGCTTTGCTGTCTACAAAATACATTTCTTTTTGGCTCCCAGATTAATGTTCAACTCACTTTCATTGAGTGCAGCAGGCGCGATGTGCGGATGTTTTGCTACTGCCTTTTCTCTCTCCGCAAGAATGTGCCCTGGGCATTTTTCCCTCCGCCACACAGTGAGGATGCTAAGGTACAGAGTGGGCAAGTGAGTTGCCAGGCTTCATACGGCTAGAAATGATAGAGATGGAATTTAAACTCAGGTCTCCTCCCTTAATAGAAAGCATAACATCAGGCAGTTGCAGAATCTTTACACTTGTTTTTTCATTTGCTTCAGCCTTCAAACAAATTCCTCACTAATTTTCACCTTTACTCACTCCATGTACCTACTCTCTTTTATTTTTTTAAGATTTTATTAATTTATTTGATGGAGAGAGAGACAGAGAGAGAAGGAACACAAGCAGGGGGAGTGGGTGAGGGCTTCCCTTGGAGGAGGGAGCCTAATGAGGGGCCCCACTGGATCCCATGATCCTGAGATCATGACCGAGCTACCCAGGTGCCCTGCTACTCTCTTTTAGAAGATAAACTAAGCCATCCTTTTTTTGTTTGTTTATTTTTGTCAGATAGGCAAGGTTTATATGTAATTCTGTACTTTATCTATGGCAATGAGATAGTAAAAAGACAAGTGTGGGGGCGCCTGGGTGGCTCAGTGGGTTAAAGTCTCTGCCTTCAGCTCAGATCATGATCTCAGGGTCTTGGGATCGAGCCCCGAATCAGGCTCTCTGCTCTGTGGGGAGCCTGCTTCCTCCTCTCTCTCTGTCTGCCTCTCTGCCTACTTGTGATCTCTGTCTGTCAAATAAATAAATAAAATCTTAAAAAAAAAAAGGCAAGTGTGAATGAAAACCTTTGTTTTGGCTTTGGGGGATCTCAGACTCTCGTGCCTTTTTATAAGTTTGGGTCTAGAATTCTATTTTCTCTTCAAGCTCTTCATCATCAAATATGAAGAAATGTTTTGCTTATGTTCTGTTGCCTCAAACTGGCAATTTTGATGAACTCAAGTGTTTGTGTTTTTGTTAAGGCAAGTCATTGAATCTTTCTGTGCTTCTGTTTCAAAATTTTTTAATAGGATAACAAGCATCGATATTTGATCAACAGTATTTCTGTGAGAAATAACTACTAACCATTTTGGAGGGGAGTTTGCAGATATAGGTGGCAAAGACCACAGTCTCTCCTGTTGGACTTGACACTGCCCTCCGCTCTGTGACCCATGCGGGAATTTGTTGGGCTGAGATCATGGGTCTTACTCATATAATGGTACTACACCCAGTGTTCTTCATTTGTGAATTCACATCTGGAGATATCTATTTGGAGAAGTTATCTTTTGTAACAGCCTTTGTGGTTTTTTCTTTTCTTTTTCTTGGAGTGAGATGAGGGGCATGGAGCTTGTTTTTTTTTTTTTTTTTTTTTAAGATTTGTTTATTTATTTATTTGACACACAGAGAGAGATCACAAGTAGGCAGAGAGAGAGAGGGAAGCAGACTCCCCGCCTAGCAGAGAGCTAGACTCAGGATGCGATCCCAGGACCCCGAAATCATGACCAGAGCTGAAGGCAGAGGCTCAACCCACTGAGCCACCCAGGCACCCTGGAGCTTGTTTTTATAGCCCTTGTATGTGAACAGTATTACCCTGGTAGGTATGCAAATTAAAATTCACATCTTTCCATTATCAGGAATTTATTCTGCATTTTCTCTATTCTTTAGGGACTAGGTTATTCCATTTATAATTAAAATTTTTTTTAATGATATATTGCTCAGATGCAATTTTGTCTTACAGAAAAGCACCTCACCAGCCTCTTGCCATTCCCACCCATATACCCCTGCACTGTTTTTTAAACATTACGAAGCCCCTGCTTCTCAAGTGCAATATGCCTAGAGATTTCTCCAGTAGAAAACTAGAAAAATTCCCACATTCTGCAGCAATTTCAGTACCAGCAGAGGCATCAGCTGTTTGCAGCTCTCCCTTTGGGACCACAAAATCAAACAGTAATATTCCTGATATGGACAAAGCCTGGGCTTCAATTATTCAGCAAGAATCACAGTTGTGCAGGGAAAGCAGCATGCCAAAGTGGACCCATACAGGCCTGGGAGTGAGAAGCTCCACATTTAATTTAAATTCTGCCCTGATGCATCGCACTCCTGGGTGAGTCTCTGCACCTTTCTGTGTCAAGGCCTTCAGGTGCTAGATCCATTGCCTGCAGCTGTCCGTCGTGTTGTGGTGAGAAAAAAATCCCTCTCCCGTGTGCCTTTCCCTAGATCTCCTTTCAAACCTTTCAACTGTTAGGCGTGGAAGCTCATCTTCCCCTAGGGCAGGCAAAACCTGATCCTTCTCATCCAGGTGGATGGTCAAAAATGTCACTTTTTCTTCAAAGCCACTCAGCCTTTGGAATCAGCAGTACCCATTAATCTGCCCGGATCCAAACTCTGGTTTCTCTCTGACTTCAGCGAGGTAGGTGCTTGCTTTGCACTGAGCTCAAAGGAGGAACAGACCAATGTTCAAGTCCCAGCTCCACCACTTGTCCTCTTTAACCAATTTGAAGACCCATTTTTTAACTTGTCTGAAACGAAGACGTACTCTAAAATCAAGAACATTTTTACATATTGTCGTAGTTTAACTTTCAGCATTTTTTCTTTCTTAGGGGAACATAAAATAATGGTGAGTGATCAAGTGGACTTAGACTCAGTAAAAGGCTACGATAGCCGTGTGGCTGCCTGCAAGTCAGGTAGCATCTCTAAACTTCTTCTGTTTATAGAATGGGATGATAATGGCAGTGATGCTGTGTGTTTGTTGCGAATATAAGACAAGATACATTACGAAACATACCAGAGAACTGGACGGTAGACGTCGTTCGATGAAGGTTCCTTGACAGAATCTTTAGATCCAGAAGCTCTGGAGGTAAATGGAAGCCACTATTTAATATTTCTTTTCTCTTTTCTCATACATAGTCGGGCCTGCTCTCTTCTAAATGATGTCTATGTTGACACACAGTCCAGCTTTTATTACTAAACTGTAGAACCCTTTTCTCCTCTTCTCTCCTTTTCCAGTGCCTTCTCCAATCCCATTTCTGACTATGTGAAATGGATAGGGGAGGAAGAATTATTTAGAATTTGAAGCCTAAAATACCTCAATATTAATTCTGACCTCTTTTTGTTTGCTTGTTTCGTAATGATGGGTTCTGTAGTACTTATGAGCGTGTTTTTTTTTAAAGATTATATTTATTTATTCAACAGACAGAGATCACAAGTAGGCAGAGAGGCAGGCAGAGAGAGAGGAGGAAGCAGGCTCCCTGCCGAAGCAGAGAGCCTGATGCGGGACTCGATCTCAGGACCCTGGGATCATGACCGGAGCCAAAAGCAGAGGCTTTAACCCGCTGAGCCACCCAGGTGCCCCAAGGATGTGTTCTTACCCTTCACATGCCTTCAAAAAATATTAGTTTAAGAATGTAGTTGGTTTTATGGCAGTAGCAGGTAGATTGAGCAGAGGTTGGAAGGATTTTTAACTAAAAATAAATAAACAGACTGAAATTCTTTGGTGAGTGTATAATCATGTAGTATGTCTAATTAATGTAACAGACAAGGAATACAATATTTAAGTTGTCTACAAACTAAACATACATCAGTGATAAAGTGCTTTGGGTAAAGAAACAAAAAAGCAAACCAAGTATATATAATGCATTCATTTCATTCACTCAGAAAATATTTTACACGTGTCTGCTAGTCCTTGGCACTGTACTAGGCACTGGGGACACATAAATAGGTAAACCTAGTTTCCGGCCTTCAGCATGTCATGGTCTGATAGGAGAGAAGATGGAAAGGAAATTAATTGGACTATGACACATGACACTAAAATTATAGAACCAGTAAAATGATCAGGAAGGAAGGGGAGACAGTAAAGGTTTCCCTGAAGATATCACATATGAGCTAGATTTCAAAAATTTAAATATCAATTCTGCTAGTTAATGGTAGTATATCAATTTTTAAACTAAGTTATTTAAAAATTGAAGTTACGATTTTGCATGTAACATTGTACCAGCTTTAGGTGTACAACATAGTGATTTGGTATTTTTATATCTTATAAAATGACCACCACAATAAGTCTCATTTTTACCACACATACTTACAATTTATTTTCTTGTGATGAGAACTTTTAAGATCTATTCTGTTAGCAATTTTCAAATATACTATATGTGCAGTATACAATATTAGTGCATCAAGTTTAAATTTCCTAAATTTGATAATCACATTGTGGACACGTAAGAAAATTTCCTTGTTTTTAGGAGATAAAACTGAGATATTTAGGGGTAAATAGTGATGATGTCTGTACTTTATTCTCAAAAGGCTCAGCAGAGTAACAACTACTACACATGCATGCACGTATTTGTGTGTGTGTGTGTGTCTCCCCACACACGTAGGGAGAGAGAATATATAGCAAACGTTAGAAATTGAAGAATCACTTCAAGCAGTTTCCTCATTTTATTCATGCAGTTTTTCTGTAGGTTGCCTGTTAGTGAAGTTTTCCAAAATAAAAAATAAAAGACTCTCTTCTCAAATGTTTAAACATTTAATTCTAAAATTCCCTAAAGAAAAAAATTAAAAACTTTTTGTAATTAAAGTTAAATTTGCATTGGGGAAAGACTATTTAGCAATCATGTAATTACCTTTGAAGCATTAATATTGGATTATAAAATTGGACTCAAATATCTGGAGCAGTAGTTTACTTTGAACTAATACCATGTCAGCCTCTGAGTGCTTTAAAGTTAGCTAAATATGAAAAAAAGAGACTTCTTGTTTTGATGAAGTAATTAAAATTTGTAAATGGTCACCATGCGATAATGAACTTCCTCTAAATTCTTATTATGTATAAGTCAGTTGTTTGAACACAGTGTAAATTCTATTGATGTAATACCTTATCTTAATAAGGGAGTTTTTTTTTTAAGGCAAATCATGTAATATTGGTTTCAACTCATATTGTGCCTTCATGGAGAGAACTTTTAATGTCTATTCTGTGGACCAATAATTGGCACAATTGCGAACTAGCCACATCCCCCTTTATACATCTTCTGACAGGCTTTCATCCTGGTTCCTCAGGAAACTGGTAATTACACTCACAATCATATTAATTACAGCTTCTACCACCAGCTCCTTTTCAGGGACACCATATGCCAGGCATCATGCTAAGCATTTTATATATAAGGTATATCTCTTTGTAAACACATAGTTAGAAAAAATCCATTCTGACACTGTTTTAATTGGCATATTTCGTCCATTTGTATTTGATGTAATTGCTGAAATACTTGGGTTTGTAGCTACCATCTTATTATTTGTTTTCTGTTTGACCCACCTGTTAGATATGTCCTTTTCTCCCATTTTTGCCTTCCTTTGGATTAATCGAACATTTTTCATTATAGCATGTTTTTCCTGAATTGTTAGTTATACATCCTGTCATTTTTTTAAAGTAGTTACTACAGAGATTATAGCATGTCTTCTTAGGCAGTCTAATACGAAACTTAATTTTATTACTTCCATAGTAATCCTAGGATCTTAAAACATTTTACCTCTTACATTGTACTGTTATTGCATTTTAATTCTGAACACTTTTTTAACCCCCATAAGTCTTATTTATTTGTTTTGAACAGTCAGTATTCATTTAGCCTTACCCACTGTCTTAGTCTGCTCAAGCAGTGCTAACAAAATGTCATAGATTGGGTAGCTTAAACAACAGGAATATACTTATTTAAAGATTTTATTTTTTAAGTAATCTCTATAGCCCATATAAAGTTTGAACTTAACAACCTCAAAATCAAGAGTTGCATGCTTTACCAACTGAGCCAGCCAAGCACCTCAATAGAAATGTATTTTTTTTTCAGTTCAGGAGGCTGGAGGTTCAAGATCAAAGATTGGTTTCCTTTGAGGCTTCTCTGGTTGGTCTGCAAATAGTCACTCTTGCTACCTCTTCACACGGTTGTACCTCTGTGTACATGTGTCCTTGCTGTGTCTCTGTAAGTCCTAATCTTTTTTTCTATGGAGTCATTGGTCAGATTGGATTAGGGCTCACCCTAACAGCTGCATTTTAATTACCATTTTAAAGGCCTATCTCCAATACATTCTGTGGTACAATATTATACAGCCTTTCTAGTTCAACTTACAGTCTTCTGTTTTTTCTCATTGTCAAATGTTCTCATTTTACACCATATCCAGGTCTTTTATTTTTGGGGAGATTCCTCACCCAGAAAGCCAGCAGATCTCAGGTGACTGCAACAAGAGAAACAGTTGGGTTAGTTGATTTATATTAAGTGTGAATGATTTTATAGCCAGATGTTTTATCGTTTCCAGAAATATTTATTTTTATAGAGTTATATATTGTCTTAAAGAAACGTGCCTTACTCTGCGCTGGGCTTGGAACCTGCCTAGCATTCTTTCTCTCTCCCTCTGTCCCTTACCCCCTCTGTCCCTTCCCTGGAGTTAGAAAAAAAAAAAATGTGCCTTAAAAATAAAATTTTGAGATAATCCTCTGTACTAATTCTTCCTCTCCATTCTTTTTCAGCTCTATTAATAATACCTTATTATGTTAGGTATGTGTATATGTGTACATGTTTATATTAGTGTCACCTATATAACTTTATATAGTTATGTGGAACTTTATATACTTAGCTATTGTTTTCTATATTTCTTTCTAGGTGGTAAGGTTTTAAGAGAGAGATTTCTTGTCTATTTCATTTTGTATACTTCTTTACAACTGTGTATAGTTCCTGATTCTTAATAGGTCCTACATTAGCATTTGTGGAACAAGTTTAATATAGTTTCGATGTGGTGGGATGACTTCTTAGAATTTTAAAAATAATATCACACAGGTAGTTTTTGATCTGAAATGTATTTGATACTGAAGATCAAAAGAAGAAAAGGGAAGTATGAGATATTAGAGTCTTATAACCTGACCAAGGAGGGACACCATGGGAAAATAATCTGTTTGCAAAGGGGTGTTCCATTTTGCATACTTCTTTATGAGTGATGTTCTTTCTCATAATAAGAGAAATTCATGGGGCACCTGGATGGCTCTGTCAGTTAAGCATCTGCCTTTGGCTCAGGTCATGATCTCAGGGTCCTGAGATCAAGTCCTGCATTGGGTTCTCTGCTCAGTGGGGAGACTACTTCTCCCTTTCCCTCTGCCTCTCCCCCAACTTGTGCTTTCTCTTGCTCTCTGTCAAACAAATAAATTAAAAAAAAAAAGAGAGAGAAATTCACATCTAGACTACATGGAGAAACCATTTCTCACCAATCAAACTGGCAAAAATACAGACATTGCTAGTGTACTTTGTTGGTGACTCTGTAGAGAAATAGGCAGTCACACATGATTGGTGTAACTGCTAATTGGGAAAACTTTCAGGAGGGAAATTTGGTAATATTCAGCAACATTATGTATGCTTTTACCTTCTGACCCAGGAATACCATTCCTAAAAAGTTAATCACAAAAGTTTCTGGCAAAAATATAAGAGGGTCTTTTGGAAGGCTATTGAAAGTACTATTGGCAATAGCAAAACATTAAAAAGATCCTACCTTATGACCAAAAGAGAACTAACTAGTTGAGTGACCTAAGGTGTATTATAAAAATTGGAGTGCTGTGCAGCTCTAGAAAGGTATGAGGAATGTCTTTATATACTATTATGAATAATCTTCAGGATATATATTTTAGGTAAAAAACAAACAAACAAACAAGATGGAGAAAAATGTGTGTAATATGGTACCACTAATCTAAGAACATGGGGTGGGGGTGTGTGGATGTGTATGTTTCCTAGGGCTACCATCCAAAATATCAGTAAGTAAGTCTGGGTGGCTTGAACAACAGAAATTTATTCTTTCACAGTTCTGGAGGCTAAAAATCCACAATCAAGGTGCTAGCAGGACCATGCTCCCTCTGGAGGCCCTATGGAAGAATCCTTACTTGTCCCCTCCTGTCTCTGGTGGTGCTGGCTAGCTCCTTGGTATTCATTGGCTTGTAGTTGCTTCACTACAATCTTGGCTTCCATAGTCACCCAACCATCTTGTGTGTGTCTATGTCTCTGATTCCACATCTCCCTCTCTGTCCTTTTATAAATATATTGGTCACTGAATTAGGATCCATTCTAATCCTGTATGACCTCATCTTAACTTGCTTTCTACAAAGATCCTATTTCCAAATAAGGTCATATTTACAGGTACTGAAGTTATGACTTTAACATATCTTTTTTGGGGGGACACAAATCAGTCCAAAACAGAGCATATACAAATGAGTGTGTATCTGTGTGTGATGGAAAAGACAAGGGTAGAAATGTGTGTTTCTCTGAATAAACATTGTTTTGTAGATTTTATTTTGGAATAATATAAATATTCACATAATTATAAAGCAAAATTAAATTGAGATTTTAGAAATTAAAAGCCAAATGAAATAAATGAATCACCAGAGTATTGAATTTGTGGCACAACCATGTTGAAAGAAACTATTTTAAGTGACTTTGCAACATGCTACTTTTTTTTTTTTAAAGATTTTTTTTTTTAAAAGATTTTATTTATTTATTTGACAGAGAGAGATCACAAGTAGGCAGAGAGGCAGGCAGAGAGAGAGGAGGAAGCAGGCTCCCTGCCAAGCAGAGAGCCCGATGTGGGACTCGATCCCAGGACCTGAGATCACGACCTGAGCCGAAGGCAGCGGCTTAACCCACTGAGCCACCCAGGCACCCTAAAGATTTTATTTATTTATTTGACAGACAGAGATCACAAGGAGGCAGAGAGGCAAGGCAGAGAGAGAGGAGGAAGCAGGCTCCCTGCTGAGCAGAGAGCCTGATGCGGGGCTCTATCCCAGGACCCTGGGATCATGACCTGAGCCGAAGGAAGAGGCTTTAACCCACTGAGCCACCCAGGTGCCCCTGCAACATGCTACTTTGACCATATTTCCAGAGTGGAATATGCCTTAAAGAAAATAAAGCTGAAAAAAAAAAAAACACCCCTTAAACTTTTCCCAGGGATCATATTGTAGTTGGTAGTGCTGGCATTTTAATTTTAAGGCTGTTGGATATTGTGTGAATGAAGTGAATAGTTATGTTTATACAATTGGGACACAGGATTTTGGGTTAGGAGAAAGGACAAAAGATATAAATGAGGCAAGGCAAAAGCTTTGTAGTTCTGAATTTACATTAGAAATATAAATTTGATTTCATGATATATCTTACCTAAAAAAGTTATATCTTACCTAAAATGACAACATATTTCTAGCCCTATTCACTGAAAAGGCCTGGAAGAAAGGCCTCTATTCTGTTCCATTGATCTATGTGTCTATCTTTGTGCCATTACAATACTGTTTTGATGACTGTCGCTTTGTAGTATATCTTGAAATCTGGAATTGTGATGCTTCCAGTTTTTTTTTTTTTTTCTTTTTCAAGACTGCTTTGGCTATTTGAGGTCTTCATGGTTCCATTCAAAGTTTATAGGATTATTTGTCCTAGCTCTGTGAAAACTGCTGTTGGTATTTTGATAAGGATTGCATTAAATCTGTAGATTGCTTTAGAAATTATGGGGCATTTTAATAATATTTCTTCTGCCAATCCATGAGCATGGAGTATATTTGATGTTTATGTCATCTTCAATTTCTTTCACCAGTTTTTTAAAGTTTTTTGAGTACAGAACTTTCACTTCATTGGTTAAGTTTCTTTCTAAGTATTTTAATATTTTTGGTGCAATTGCAAATGGGACTGTTTTTTAAATTTCTCTTTCTACTACTTCATTTTTAATGTATAGAAATGCATTGGATTTTCATATATTGATTTTGTATATTGATTCTGTACCCTGAATTCATTTATCAGTTCTTTGAAGATTTTGTTTTTGTTTTTTTTTGGTGGAGTCTTTAGGGTTTTCTGTATATAGTATCATGTCATCTGCAAATAGTGAAAGTTTTACTTCTTCTTTACTAATTAGGATGTCTTATTTCTTTTTCTTGTCTGATTGGTGTGGATAGAACTTCTAGTACTATGTTGAATTAAAGTTATGAGACATCCTTGTCTTATTCCTGATCTTAGTGGAAAAGCTTCCAGTGTTTCACCATTGAGTATGATGTTAGCTGTGGGTTTTCATATATGGCCCTTATTATGTTGAGGTATGTTCCTTCCAATCTACTTTGTTTAGGATTTTAATCATCAATAGATACTGTATATTATTATCAAATGCTTTTTCTGATTGTCTGAGGGGTATAGCTCAGGGGCAGAGCATTTGACTGCAAATGCTTTTTCTGAATCTATTGAAATGATCATATCATTTAAAATCCTTTCTCTTGCTGATGTGATGATCATGTTGATTGATCTGCAAATATTGAATCACACTTGCATCCCAGGGATAAATCCCACTTGATCATGGTGCATGATTTTTTTTTAATGTATTGTTGGATTTGGTTTGCTAATACTTATTGAGGATTTTTGCATCTATGTTCATCAGAGATATTGGCCTGTAGTTCTTTCTTCCTCTTTTTTTTTTTTGTGTGGAATCTATCTGGTTTTGGTATCAGGGTAATGCTGGCTGGCCTCATGGAATGAATTTGGAAGATTTCCTACCTCTTCTATTTTCTAAGAATACTTTGAAGAGAATAGTATTAGCTCCTTCAATGTTTGGTAGAGTTAACCTGTAAAGCTGTCTGGTCCTGGACTTCTGTTTGTTGGGAGTTTTTTGATTACTGACTCAATTTCATTGCTGGTAATTGGTCTGTTCAAATTTTCTATTCCTGATGCAGGTTGTGAGGTTATATGTTTCTAGATATTTATTCATTTCTTCTGGGTTGTCCAATTTGTTGGCATGTAATTTTTCATAATATTCTTATAATCCTTTATATTTCTATGGTGTTGGTTTCATTTATTATCTTTCATTTTTGATTTTGCTTATTTGAGTCACCCCTCTCTCTCTCTTTGAGATGTCTGGCTAAAGGTTTATCAATTTCATTGGCTAAAGGTTTATCAATTTCATTGGTTTTAGAGAACCAGCTCCTGGTTTCATTGATCTGTTTTATTATTTTTTAGTTTCTATTTTATTTCTTCCCTAATTTTTATTATTTTCTTCCTTCCTGGTTTTAGGTTTTGTTTGTTACATCCTTTAGATGTGAGATTAAGTTGCTTTTTTGAGATTTTTCTGCTTTTTGAGGTAGGCCCGTAATGTTATCAACTTCCCTCTTAGAAGAACTTTTGCTGCATCCCAAAGATTTTGGACTGTTTTGTTTTCATTTTAATTGTCTGCCTGTATTTTTTAATATCTTGATTTCTTGGCTGACCCATTCATTATTTAGTAGCATGTTATTTAACCACCATGTATTTGTACTATTTCTAGATTTTTCTTGTGGTTAATTTTTAGTTTCATAGTGTCTTCAGAAAAGAGGCAAAGTATGACTTCAGTCTTTTTGAATTTATTGGCACTTGTTTTATGACTTAATATGTGATCTATTCTAGAGAATGTTCCATGTGCATTTGAAAAAAATATATATATTCTGCTGTTTTAGGATGAGATGTTCTGAATATATCTGTTAGATCCCTCTGGTCCAAAATGTCATTGAAAGAGACTGTTTCTTTTTTCTTTTCTTTTCTTTTCTTTTTTTTAAAGATTTTATTTATTTATTTGACAGACAGAGATCACAAGTAGGCAGAGAGGCAGGTAGAGAGGGGGGTGGGAAGCAAGATTCCTGCTGAGCAGCGAGCCCAATGCGGGGCTCGATCCCAGGACCCTGGGATCATGACCTGAGTCAATGGCAGAGACTTAACCCGCTGAGCCACCCAGGCACCCTCTCTGCCCTTAACATTTCTTATAGGTATGGTTTAGTGGTCATGAATTCCTTTGAACTCTCTCTTTCTATTCTAAATGATAGCCTTGCTGGAGAAAATATTTGCAGTTGCAGATTTTTTTTTCTTCCAGCCCTTCGAATATATCATGCCACTTACTTCTGGACTGTAAACTTTCTGCTGAATGATCAGCTGATAGCCTTATGCGGTTTCCCTTGTATGTAACTGTTTTCTTCTCTGTTACTGCTTTTAAAATTCTCTCTTTATCACTACTTTTTGCCATTTTAATTATTATGTGTCTTGGTGTGGATCTGCTTGGGTTGATTTTGTTGGTGGTTCTCTATGCCTCCGGGAGCTGATTTCTTTCTTTCCTTTTTTTTTTTTTTGCAAAATTTGGGAAATTTTCAGCTATTATTTCTTCAAATAAAATTTCTGCCTCCTTTTCTTTCTCTTTTCCTTCGAAGATCCCTAGAATGCAAATGTTATTCTGCTTGATTGTGTCACAAAATTCCCTAAGTCTGTTTTCATTTTGTATTTTTTTTTCTCTCACAAGTTCAGCTTGCTTGCTTTCAATTACTCTGTCCTCCAGGTCACTGATCCATTCTTCTGCTTCCAGTAGTTTCTACCTAGTGTATTTTTTATTTCATTTATTGAGTTCATCTCTGATTGTTTTTTTCTTATGTTTTCTATCTCTTTGCTTATTGAGCTCCTCCACTCTTAAGGCTTGTAGGGTATCTTCTATGTATATTATGTACACCCTGCTATTATGGCTGAGCCACTTTTCCCTTCAGTCCAGTCATCTGCAATGGCTCTCTTGCCAGTTTTGGGTCAGGTTTGGTCCATCCTTGTATTGTTAGTGGGGCAGTTTGGGGCTGCCTTGGGCTTGAGCAGAGTCTGACCAGGCATTTGCCAGAGATGCAGCAGCACCAAACTGCAGGGCACTTTTCCTGTTTTGTCTCCTGAGAGGCTTTTGTTGGTGGGTGGGACCTACAGTCAGACTAGCTGTATATCCCTCTTCTACTGCTGGGGCCACAGTCTGATTGTTGTGTGTGGTTATCTGTCCCTCTTCCCTGGGGCAGGAGTCACTTTGGAGTGGCTAGGCTCTGTCAGGGCTGCTTGCACACTGCTAAGCTTGTGACACCACTCTGGATATTCTCTGGCCAAGATCATATTGGAGGGGCTAGATCCACAGAAGTGCAAGGGTGGGGGTGTGCCCAGTGTTAGCAAGGTTTGAACAGGTCTGCTGATCGAGGGAACCTATAGTTGAGGCCTGGCTGGATACATTGTGTCCACAGAGGAACATGGGTGTGGGACATACCATTAGCAAGTTAGGTAGTGAATGTTGATGCCTAGTTCTTTGGTGGAAATTTCTTATTTTGTGTTGTAAGCTTTCTCTTGTAAAACAGTTGCTTCATAGGGTATGATCTTTCCTCTGACTTTATCCACCTTGATATTATTCCCTCTTCTCTCTTCCTTATCCATCCTGCTCCATTTTTGAACACCCAGATCGTGCCAACTTAGTAAAATATTTTCCTACAACCCCAGCCTATCAAGATTTTTTCCTCTTCTGGATTCTTATTTTACTATTAATTAAGGAGGAAGTTAATTATGTGCTGACCTGTGACATCTTTCATAGTACTATCTTGAAATGCTATTAAAATACTTAATTGTTTAATTTTACTTGTTCAAGTCTGGTATCTCCAACTAGATTTTTAAACATCCTGAGGGCATAAACAGTGTCTTACTTTGTATCACTCACCACTATTGACATAGTACCTTGTATGATAAATTTATGCTAATTAATGGAAATGGAGACTTGGTAATTAGTGGTGAGCACAATAACTTCCTTTATGCCAATTCCAGAAAGTACATCTATATGTAAGGAGAGAATTGGAAAATTTAATATCTTAAATCCTCCATATAAAAGCCCATGTTCAGGGGAGACATGTATTTCCACTCTTCTTGTTGCCTTGTGAAGTGACATCCTACCACTTCCAGTTTCTCCTCCTATTTTTACTCACTCGTTCTGGAGGGAGGAGAAGTAAGCAGAGCAAGAGGAATTTGACAGATGAGTTTGAGAAGAAGAAATAGGGTATCCTCATTTCTTAATTCCAGTCTCAGGTTTCCCAGCTTGCGTTGTACATGTGTACTTGTCTGCTCATGGATATCTAGTAACTTAGCAGGACTGTTTCTGCCTACTGTGGGGTATCGGTGGGGAAGGCCTGTAATTGTAGCACTGCAGTACTTCTTTGACATAGTGCATAATTTTAATTCTGTCACACATTGTTAGCAAGCCCATTGTGCCCTTCCATCTGAAGCAAACTCTTCAACAGCTTTTTCAGGAACAAAGGTGATATTTTATTTTCATTTTCCTGGCTCTGTGTGTCAATTCTGAACTTGGTTGGTGAAAAAAAAGCGTGTTATTTATAAACCTTTCAATCCTCAAACATGTAAAGAAAGTGTATTTTAGAATTAGTTCTATTAATAGCAGCAATTAACTTTGGAAAAAGGCAGGGGTTCTTGAGAACTAGATTTGGTAAGTTAGTTTTATCTAAAACAGAAACTGCAATGGGTTTCTGAGGCCTCCATGGCACCTGTTCACTCTGCTGATCTGATGCTGTGATGGAGGAGGCTGGTGATGGATGGGAAAGAAGATGATTAGAGCTTGAAGGATGTGATTTCCCTTTAGCCATCCACCATTGGTGGGAGGAAGAAAATGAAGGTGGACAAGTCAAATAGGGGATAAACCCATGTAAACAAAGTTATGGGAATAAAGAACAGTATTGATGGAGTGAGAAATGGAAGAAAGATACCAGATATCACGGTCAAAGGGCAATTAAGAAAAATTAAGTTCATGAGAGAAAGTGGGAAGTAGAGTTGAATTTAGACTTGAATCTAGACATTACCATCCATAGTTAGGTTGGGATCATTCTTTTGAGCAACTCAGTTTGGAATCAAGACTTTTATAATACAAACAAGAAAAGTGAGGTCCCAAAAGATACTTCTTTGAGGTCACAGTTCTTTTCAGAACTCATTTTGCCAAAGTTGAGAACTTCTATTCTCTGGACATTGGATGGGGATTGGGAGAGTCAGAGTTAAGTTTGGAGAGGCCAGATGAATGAGACTACACACCCACATGCACACATACTCGCATACACACAAGCACATATGTGTACATACCACACATGTACACACACACCACACCAAATACACCACACACACACATGCACATACACCTACACATGAACAACACACACAAGCACATACATGTTCGCACATGCCCATATGTCAGACACATGCAAATATATCACACACATAGGACACACACAATACATATACATGCACACACATGTACAAACACACTTAATTCAAACAATTCCACTTTTATGTTCTTTATAGACTAGAATTCTGAGTAAAATATCTTAGAATGAATGGTTCCTTTTACTAAACTAAGTTTAGAAAACTACTGCACCAGTGTGGTAGCCCTTATTTTGATATCCGGTTGACTGCTGGGTATAAAACTTACTAATACTATACTAAGGGAAGAGGAGATTTTTTGCTTATCTTGTGAAATCTCATGCCTTTACCACACTTTTTTTCTCCCAAGATGTACCATCTCCAGAGGGGCTGACGAGGGCATATCTAACAAATAGGGCTTTGTCATTTAAAGGATGGTCCACAGACCGACTCCATCAACATGACTTGAGAGCTTGTTAGGAATGGAGACTCTCAGGACCCATTCTGGAACCCTAGATTTAGAATCTGTATTTTAACAAAATCAGGTTGAGAAGTTCCCATCTAGTTGATCTGTATGATTTTTCCAATTTCTGAAATGTTATGAATTTTGAATATTTAACTGTAACATATTCTTTTTATAATTCTATAATCAAAGGAGTAATTTCAGCTTTGGAAGTTAACTGTGATGTCTTCACTCTTATGAATCCATCCATTACACATTGCACACATGAACACAGTGGTTATTGCATTATCATGAGTGTTAACACCATTTCCCATCAAGAAACTGATTAAACTTAAAATCTACCATCAAATTTTTTACTTAAAAATGTATTTTCAAAAAAGTATTGAAACTGTGAATGGGAGAAACGATTTAAGATGGGTCATTATAGCTCCTCAGTGTATCATGATGAACATGTTTGGATTTTGTGGAATAATGTCATGTGGAGGGGAAGAAACCCTTTCTTAATTAGCTCATTAGCTCTGATTTTACTTTACAGTGTAAACAGTCTTTTGCAGAAGTCATAATTACTTATAGATGCTAATGCTGACTGTACTTTAAAATCTAAAAATTACTGTCATTGGAGTTGTGTCTTGAAAATATGTTTATCTATCCTTGTGCAAATGCTTTCTAGAATCCTGGAAAGCACTTAAAATTTTTTTTTGAGGCACTTAAGCTCAACAGCTAATGGAAGATCATGTATTTAAATAATTTACGCTTCCATCTGGTTTGAAGAACACCAGGTGGAAGTGGCTGATCAGGATGAGTCTGTTACGTGGAAGGAAATGTTTGCTCAAAATAAATGAAAGGCAAACATTTACATGAGCCCCATCTTTTTGTCTGTGTGGGTGACTCCTGTTTCCTGCTGTAATATTCTCTGGTCTTGGATTCTGTCTTTTACATTCACTGTGTATTGATGAGATTCCAGAAGGAGCATGATGAACTGAGTGATTTCCACTGTTTTATTTTCTTCTTCACAATCTTTTGATCATAAGCAATTATTGTGTCTTTTTCTTGTCCTTCCTGCATGCCAACCTGAAATCAAAAGGGGCTGTCCCCTTGCTGTAGGAGAGAGAAAGCAGAGCTTCCTGGATGTGCTTCTCCTTGTTGCTGGGCCAACTGGCAAATTTTACGTTTCCCACTGAGCATCACAGTGTGTTGTCAAAAGCGTGGTTTTGTGAGTTGACTTTTGATAGGCACTTACTGTATCTTACCTGTCAACACCGCAGTGGACTTCCTCATTTACAGCATGTGGCTTGCAAGCACAGACCAAACCCTTCAAGCCAAGAAGAGTCCTACAGAGCACATAGCTCCACTTTCCAGCTCTCTTCTGTTCAATGTGCTTGTCAGACACATTCTCCCATGCGTGGACTTTTTGGGTGTGTGTCAGTGTCTGTGTGTCTGTGTGTGTCATTTTAGGGTAGATAAAAGGAACAGAACCATTCCTGCTGTTAATGCTACAAAGACAAAAATGGAACTTTTTGTTCTGGCATCATAAGGAGGAATTACTGGCTATGGAGGGCATTTGTTCCCAGGGTTATAAACCAACTCACCTAACGATTTCTCAGCTTACATGGGAGAGTATGAAAATGATTACCACAAACTGAGTTAACACTGAGAAACACAGCCTTTTTAGTCCACATATTTTGAAATATCATGGCCTCCATACTCTACCAGTAGAACACTGAAGTTTACTTCCCTAGCCTCTAAGACTCTCCAGGGAAAAAGATCACAAAATCTGCAGCAGCTTCAAATTCATCTTTTCCAGAGCCAAATGAAATACAAATTCCAAATGTTTCGAGTTTTATTCTAGGTTTAGAAATAACACTTTTTCAAGTCAGTTCTAAATTTGACAACATCCCCTCTCTCATTGCTAGAAACAAGGCTGGGCTGGGCTGGGCTAGGGATAGGGTACCCTGAGTATTACCCGGAATGACTGCTTCTCCAGCCATCACAACTACGTGAGAATTTCTGAGGGAGGGGCCCTTTCATTTATTGTAAAATAAATTGACAATGGGGTCCTTAAAAATTGTTTGATGGAAAATTGTTTGATGGAATTGTTTGGGGCATTCTTAGATCTTGTTAGCCACTCCACTTGAAACAAGCAGTAGTCATTCCTGTCATCACTTCCCTTGTTTAGCTCTTGGCTACACTTTTGGGTGTGGACTGCAAAGGAGGCTCGGTAGGAAACATGGACATTGAGATAGCCCTGTGGCCTCCTCTCCTCTTTTCCAGGATGGCCTAGAAGCCTCAGGGGTGGTTGAGTCTAGTATATATGGAATCGGGGGGCTCTCAGTAGTCCTCATGTTCCCCTCAACTGGTGCCAGTCCTGGTGTCACTGTGGGTAGCTGCTCCTGCCTTACCAAAGGTAGAAGTCATATGGCAGAACCGATTTAGTAAGCTTAGCAAGAATGCTGTTTAATAACTTAGTCATTGGGGGCGCCGGGGTGGCTCAGTGGGTTAAAGCCTCTGCCTTCAGCTCGGGTCATGATCCTGGGGTCCTGGAATCGAGCCCCGCATTGGGCTCTCTGCTCTGCGGGGAGCCTGCTTCCTCCTCTCTCTCTCTCTGCCTGCCTCTCTGCCTGCTTGTGATCTCTCTCTGTCAAATAAATAAATAAAATCTTAAAAAAATAACTTAGTCATTGTGTTGGACAAGTGGGTTTATGAGGCATACTTGAAAATACCTTTGTTCATCTTCCCCACTGCTTGTTTTTCTCCTGCCCTAAGGGCCAGTTCTCGATTTTCTGATTACCTCCAGATAACAAAAGATCCTCTGATTGTCATCAGTAACTGATTTCAGTTCAGTAGTTAATACGTCAAACCAGCGTAGTAAGTAAAACACCTGTTTCCATTTAATGGCAAACTTTTTCCTTAGCTTGGGCTAGTTACAAGCAGCCCCCCGGTAGGCTTGTGGGGGCTGCTGGGGTGCTAGTGCTGGTGCCACTTGCCCCGTACAGTGCTCTGTCTCGCCAGGGCCGTAGTTAGAGATGGTATGGAAGAGGAGAGGGAGGCAGGAAGCTCACACTGTTGGCATGGGTGCTCCCTGGATTTGGGAGATTGGTAAAACTACATTTCTCTTGTAGGACACACATACACGTACACACACACACACACACACACACACACACATACATACCTGCGAGTGTGTCTCCCCTGGTTGGTCACATATATGGTCCTCAGCCCTGGGGATTCAGCAGTTCACACTGATGGGGTCTCTTCATCTGTTTAGGTAGGTCCTATGTTAGTATTATGCTGGCTTGCTTATATGAGAGGCCACATCTGGGGATACTCAGGAATCCTTTGCTGCAACAAACCCTGGAGGCATATGCAAGGCATGACAACAATTTCTACTTCACTATCAGAGGAGCTGGCCATCATCTTTCTCCCTTTGGAAATTCCAGGGTCAGACACCAGTCCATGGTGTCTCCCAGCTCTGGGGGATGTATGCCAGGCTTTCAGAGGGATCCCACCGAAGTCTTTTCCTTAAATGTGAAGGGAGGGGCATGCACTGACTTTATACTCCAAGCTCCTCAATCTTGGGGAGGGTTGGCACTCACAGCATATAGCAGAGTGGCTCTGCAAAAAGTCCTTTAATAATCAAACTGCTTTTTTCAGTCCCCCCCAGTTCTTTCTAGGCTGAGGATGAGTAGTGAGCAAAGTGTTGAATAACGGTTTTTAACCAAGTCCCGTGCATGTTCTGACTGGTGGCCTTGTGTCTCGCTTTGTAATATATTTACTGTCTTGGGGCCTCTGCTGAAATTAAAGTCAAAATGGTTTATTTAGCATCTGGCTACATTAAATCAAAGTTTGAGTTTGAAAATCCAGGTTTTATGTTCGTACAGATATGTGAATATCTATGCATCCTCAGTTGAACAACTTAAAATTTAAAGTTTCTCTTCTGCTTTCTCTTTAATTACATGTGCATTTGAATGAAGAGCTTACAGGGGAAACAAAATCTTTCCAAAGTAGAGAAGTTCTATTGCTCATTTCTAACCAGATGATATTGTGGGGAAACCCCTAAATAGTTCTATGATGTAGACAGAAGAATTATTGTCCAATCTGGACCCCTATTTCTAACAGCATGATCTTCTTCAGCAGCAAGGTGCAATAGTATTCAAGATGAAAGAGGTGATATCATGGAGCGCCTGGGTGGCTCAGTCAGTTAGGCATCTTCCTTTGGCTCAGGTCATGATCCCAGTGTCCTGGGATCAAGCCCCATCTTGAGCTCCCTGCTTGGCCAGGAGCCTGCTTCTCCCTCTGCCTACTGTTCCCCCTGCGTACTTTCTCTCTCTGTCAAATAAATAAGTAAAATCTTAAAAAAAAGAAGTGATCCACAACACAAGCAGTAATTAACCAAACAGCTAGCAGTTATGGAATATGCACTCTGTTTCAGATGTTAAGCCAAGATCTTGGAGGAGTTTGGTCTTCAGACCCTCACAATAGCCCTGTGTGAGGGGGCTGCTATTATTCTCCTTTGATGGAGTTTTAATGACTTGCAGAGGTTCATATAGACTTCAGTCCAGGATATCTAACCTCATAGCATATTTTTTTAAAAAGATTGAAAAGAGAATTAGGAGGGATTTGGAGTTCTGAGAAATATTTTCTTGTGAAATGGGATTGTAGAGTTTTATATGCTGTCATATTCCCTTGACTTCACTTAGTTTCAGCCATTTTATTGAATTTATTTTAAATAATCTTGCTCACTGAACATGACCTATTTTTGTGGGCATGGGAATATCAGGACAAAAGGGCAAGTTTGGGGGCACCTGAGTGGCTCAGTGGGTTAAGGCCTCTGCCTTCTGCTCAGGTCATGATCCCAGGGTCCTGGGATTGAGACCCACCTTGGGCTCTCTGCTCAGCGGGGAGCCTGTTTCCTCCTCTCTCTCTCTCTCTCTCTGCCTGCCTCTCTGCCTACTTGTGATCTCTGTCTGTCAAATAAATAAATAAATATTTAAAAAGAAAGGGCAAGTTTTTTTTTTTTTTGTAAACTACTTTACTGAGGTATGATTGTCATTTAAAACGTGGTATGTATTAAATGTATACAATTTGATGAATTTGTGGTAAGTATACATCTCTGAAACCATCACCACCATCAGATGTATTTGCCATAGATGTATTTATTATCTCCTAAAATTCCCTCCAGCCTCTCTTGTTAATTAATTATTTTTTTTTGTGATAAGAACACTTAACCTAAGATTTACTCTTTTAGCAAATTTTAAGTATACAATATAGTGATAGCTATAGGAACTGTGTGTTTGGTAGATCTCCAGAATTTTCTTATCTTGCATAACTGAGATTTCATGTGACCATCATCTTTACATTGTCTTCTTCCTTGAGCCAAAGGAGCAGGTTTTATAAGAACAGTGCTAAAGGGTCTCCTAGGAACTTTTTTTGCCCCTTTTATCAATGTTTAAGAAACTTCCATTTAGCTCATTTATTTTAATGAAAAGTATGGGTGGCCATTTTTCATTGCTACTTCCTGACTTATCTGATTGTTATTTTCTTAAAGTCAAGGATTTCTTTACTTAAAATGGTTTTAAGACATGGCATGGACAATGTAGTAATTATGTTTTTTTGATTCCCTAAATAAAGGGAAAGGCCATGGAGAATGCAAGTGTACCCATACCCACTGCACATTGATGACTTTCTTTTTCTTCACAGGCATGTGAAAGGACTAGCATAGACTTAGCCTGTGCCCCTTTCCTTCCTGGATGAGGGAAGATGTGTTTAGGTCAGGCTGTATCTTTCACAGTGTTTCTTTTCTTTTCTTTTTTTTTTTTAAAGATTTTATTTATTTATTTGATAGAGAGAGAGAGATCACAAGTAGGCAGAGAAGCAGGCGGGGGTTGGGGGGGTGGTGGGAAGCCAGATATGGGGCTTGATCCCAGGACCCCAGGATCATAACCTGAGCTGAAGGCAGAGGCATTGACCCACCGAGCCACCCAGGTATCCCTTTCACAGTGATTCTTAACCACGCAGGTTAAGAATCTTGCTGGCTGGTTGTGTGTGTGAGTTTTAGAAAACATAGGGAAACAGTAGACAGAGTAAGAGAACACATGAGTGGAAAGGTTTGGACAATGTGAAAATGGTGCCTCAATAGCATTCCTTTAGTCATTTTGAGTACCTTTGTTCTAAAAGTACTCTGGCTTATTTACGAATTTCCTGAAATGAGAATGATTTTAAAATAGACCAAGATAGGCTTTCCAGTTGGTGGTGGGATTTTCTTCCTTTCTGCCCTCAGCCACCTAAAATTTTAAATTTTAGTTTTCTTTTCTTTTTTTTTTTAAAAGATTTTATTTATTTATTTGACAGAGATCACAAGGAGGCAGAGAGGCAGGCAGAGAGAGAGAGGAGGAATCAGGCTCCCCGCTGAGCATGAGCCCCGGCCAGGTGCCCCTTAAATTTTAGTTTTCTTAAAGGTTATGAATCTTATGACCAGTGTGAATAAAAGGAAAGCTCTCCAGAAAACCATGCCATTTTATTGTTGTGTTGACTGTAATCCACTTGAAAACAATCTGTCAGATTCAGGACAAGTCCTCTAGACCTCCTATGGACATATTGTTTCCCTTAAGAATTTACTATATAGAATGATTTACTTTTTCCTTTGTTCAATAACAATTTGTTGAGCACCTGCTACGTCTCAGTTGCTGTCTAGGTGTGGGAGTAAAGGGAACAAAATGAGACAAAATCTATGCTTGAATTGAACTTACAGTCTCATGAGTGGAGACAGAAAATGAGCAAAAAAATTAGTAACATATATATGTATTAAAGAGACATGCTATGGAGAAAAATAGGGAGTGGGGATATAAAAGCTGGGGTTAAGGGGGGTGGTTTAATATCAAGTAAGAACATTAAGGAGCACTTACTGGGAAGGCGATTTTTGAGAAGATGAGAAGAAAAGCAGGAAGTGAGCTGTGTGAAGATTGGGGAAGGTGCTAGACTTTTAGGCGATTTGCTGTTTGGGAGGACTCCTTTGGCTTGATCTGCTCTGGCATTGTATCTCTGGAATCAGTTTAGAGCTCAACTAACCTCTCAAAGTAAGGGGAGAGTAAAGCAGTAGGACTTTCAGGAAAAAAAAAAAAAAAAGATGGGAAGGAAAAGCCTTCATGTAGCCTGGTGGTGGGTTTAAGGGCCCACCCTTTCTCTGCCAAGGCGATACTATTCTATTTCATTTCTCAGGTATAGGCTCTGGTGTCTCCTTGAGTTGACTACTTACGCAAAATTTAGCCAACTCTAACATGAGACAGGGTACAGTTCTTAAAGGCCTGCCCTCCATTTTGATGTCAAGTGCAAGTTTGGGGTATTCCCCAAACCACCCTCAGGTTTGAGAATTCTTTAGCACTTGCAGAACTCACTGAAAACTGTTATACTTATGGTTATGGATTATAGCAGATTAAAATCAGCTAAGGGAAGAGATGCATAGGGCAGACTCCAGAGAGGTCTAAATGTTAAGCTTCCAATTGTCCTCTCCCTGTGGAGACACAGATAGCATTAACTCTTCCTGGCATCCATGTGTGGCAGTGTGCATGGAGCTTTGCCAACAGGGGAAGCTCATCCGAGCCTGGGTGTCCAGAGTTTTTATTGGCACTCAGTCACTTCTCATCTGCATGTCCTTTAGTTTCCAGCTCTTCTGGACATTAGGTTGACACCCTTAGACTCTAGTTCCTCCTGAGAGCAACAGAAATTGCTTGGCCTAACATAAATCACATCGTTGAACTCCTTGGTGGCCAAAGCCCCCAGGCAAACAAAGACAGTCCTGCTAGTCATGACATTTCAGGAGTTGAGAGATCAACTCTCAGTAGCTAAAGGCAAAGGCCAGACCTCTCTTTTGGATAAGGTTAATTTTTCACTATACGGTTTGTAATATGCAGTTATTTTTCTCCGACATTTTTGTTTTTAGAACATCACTCACTACCTACCTCTCTTCATTTAAAAATCCACATGAGAGGTGAGGAGGCAGAAGTAGAGCTGGGGGCTCTTCATCTGCACACGTGAGGGGACCACATATTTCACATTTGCATCTTAAGTTTCTTTACTATTGAATATAGAGTAGATGGCTTTAAATAACATTCTTCTCATTGTCTTTTGTCCCTTTTTGGGGCAAGAGGAAAAACACGAATTCATGGACGAAAATATGTATATATTCCGCACAAAATCATTGAAGGTAAGTAAACTAATAGCACATAGATTTAAATGTTTACTGGTTTGTGTCAGTGTCTGGTTATACAATGAATAATTCATATCAAACTAGTAGAATGTAACATTTACATAAAATAATACTTTGCAAATTTATGGTAAGTACTAATTACTTGCCTTATTTGCCATGACTATGATATTAAATATTCATAAAAATGTGATTATTTCTTTGATTTGGCAGGCATTTAGATTTCTCTACAGCTTTTCACACTGCTAATTTTAATCCAGTAAATTATCTGGAAGAAAACAGTATGCAGCCTAAAAACTGTTCAAAATTCACTCCAACATTGAGCACATTATGGACGTAATGATCCATTACAACCAAACTTCAAGAAGGTCTTAGAAGAAAACTGAGAATTAAACAAAGAAATATGGAGGCTATCATCATGATTTGTCAGATATGTTTATTAGGAGATTTTTTTACATATATGATGGACAATTTTTACAAGTACTATCCTGATCTATAATAAACACATTTTGAGATGTTTTGCTCCCGCCGGGGGCCAGTTTAAGAGAATTTACCAGGACTCTGCCAGTGTTCATTTCCCAGCTTGATGTTCAGTGAGATTATTTGTGAAGGCACATTAATGCAAGAATCTGAACTGTCGGTAAGTGTGCTCGAAATGCTCCTTATGGGATCAGAGGGGACACCTCCTCCCTTCCTCCCCTGCTCCTGTTTAAGTTGTGGGTTCTCATCTTCTATAAAACAAAATCAGAGTTCAATGGCACAAAACTCATATCAGAGGAGACTGTATGGCATTACCTGATTGTTTCAGATTCTGTTAACTTAGAAGCATTCTGGTAATAATTTGCCAGCTTTTTTTTTTTAAATTCAGTGAACACAAAATGAATCTCTCTCATGGCTATTTGGCATTCTGTAGTCAAAAAATTCAGAGAGGGAAAGGAGGATTTCTCTTGGGATCCAAAGGCTTAAGGACATACAAGAAAAAGGGAGGTAGTAGTGGAAGGGGGTGGAGAATGTCAAGTGTGAGTTTGCTCATCAGAAAGTAGTTGGAGGGAGATGTCAGAGAGGGACCAGACACAGTGCCTCTCTTGTTTACACCACAGCTTCTGTCACTGAATCTCTATGAGCCAAAGACATTATAGAACCCAGAGTTCCTTTGAGAGCTAGTATTCAACAGGGTGAGTTTTATTAATTCAGTACCTGGAGCTAGAGCTAGGAAGCGCTCCCAGATTTGTTCTTACCTATTTATGAAAGGTGCTTGAATCAGGTCAGGGCTATGATACTGAATAACATTTAAGTTAACTCTGAAAAGTGTTGTGTTTAAAATATAACCCCCCCAAATCAGAAGTTTGTAACTTGAGACTAACAGAAGAGGACAGGTGGTGTGATGTACAGACAAAAGAGGGCCCTTCTTTCACAAACAGTAAGGAAAACATGAAATGAAGATTAAGACTGGAGATTTAAATGGGTAGCAACTCAACAAAGTTTATAAACCTGTAAGTATGAATGCTCTGCTTTGTTTGTCCTTAAAAGTGACAATGACTGGGGTGCCTGGGTGGCTCAGTTGGTTGAATGGCTGCCTTCTGCTTGGGTCATAATCCCAGGGTCCTGGGATGGAGCCCTACATCAGGCTCCCTGCTTAGCGGGGAGTCTGCTTCTCCTTTTCCCTCTGTTGCTCCCCCTGTTTGTGCACTTTCTGTCAAATAAGTAAATAAAATCTTAAAAAAAAAAAAGTGATTATGACCTGATAACCAATGCTAACATCATGGATGCTTAACAGCAGGTTCTGAAGAAAGATAACTTGGTTTGTTTATCATGCCAGGAGGCAACACAGCTTAGTAGTAAGGTTGGGAGCAGACAGATGGGGGCACCAGTTCTGTCTGCTCCCGACTTCTAAAAAGTATGACTTCTAATAAGTTATTCAACTTCTCTCTGCCTCAGTTTCCTCATCTGAACTGGGGAGGAACAATATTCATCTCATAGGATTGTTGGGAGGATATACTAGGAATGTTTCTATGAAGGCTTAGCATAGTGTCTGACATGTGGTGAGCGCTTAGTAAATTTTAGCTTGTATTATTACGCCTATTACATTTAGGAAACTAAAACAGAAAAAAAATCAATTACTTAAATGTCTGTTCATATGAAAAGAGACTTCAGATATTTGATATTTGCCAAAATGTTTGAATTGACTGCACTGCATGATTTTGTGATAGTAGAAAACTAGGATAATCTAGATAAGTCAAAGATGGCCACTGAAGGCCTCCCAACTCAGTCTTGGGTTTAAGCAGGAATTAACAAAGTAGACATTTCAGTATGAGATTCAGGATAAACCTTGGTTCTAGAACACTTCCGATTCTGGTTGGTCTGGATATATTCTAGACCAGGAATTCATGATCTGGAATCCATGAGTAACTAGAGTTTAGGATTATTACTTATAGATTCTTTAAGGAATGCTTGTTAATGCCTGGAAATGGGATACAAAACTGAAGGTATACGCATTTTTCTGGGCAGAAGGTCCATAACTTTGATCAGATTATTAAAGGGTTTATGACTCTTCAGATGTTCAGAATAATTGGTCCGGATCATGTGGGCTTTTAATGAGCACTACCTAGAAGCAAATAAGGTTCCAGATTCCCAGTGAGTCTGAGCGGTGATTAGGAGAGCAGGAATCTTGTCTTTGTTCTGGAATTAGGAGGCTATCTATGATGTGTTAGCTTTTTTGGCAAGCACTTCACAATGAGCTTGTACTAAACAAAATTGATATGGTCATTCTCCCAAATGTCACTCTTTCGCTATAGCCACCTCATCCTTCCTTATGTAATTGTTATTTTGAGTTCCAGTACCAGACTTTCCATTTATAACAAATGTTACAATCATGCTATATAATCATGTTAGATCTTCCCATAATTTTACTACATTTAAATAATTTTGAATCCTGACTCTGTCATTCAATTCATTTTATGACACTTGCAATTTCCTTTTAGTCATAAATTTGATAATCATGCCACCTAAATAAATATGGAAAATCCTGTGTCCATTTAAGAAAATTCTTTTTCTTTTTTGGAAAAAAATATATTCAGGCTTGATAAACTTTTTCAACACAAAACACTGTAATCATCTTTCTGGCAAAATACGAATGATATTTACAGAACAATTTTTGAGTCCCTTGTTACAATGTTGAACTGATAAATTAGGGAAAAGCAAGAATAGATTGAAATATGTTACTCCTTTTTAGCCAAAGCCTTCTTGTGTCATTGTTTTGAAAATTAGCAATGATACATGAATATGATTTGCCTAAATTGAGGCTATAAAAAAAACAACGCAAAGAACGTTGTAGTAGAGTGTGAAACTATTCTGACCCAATTTTTACTTCCCTAACAAACCCACACAAAGTCCTCAGAAAATCTGCTGCAAGATGGCACAGTATAAAAAAGCTATGTATAAGTTAACCCCACCCACATCCCTCTCCCCACCTAGGTTGCTATCGGTACTTCTTACAATGAAAAAAAAATGTAAACCGTGTGCTTGCTTGCTTTCTCTGAAGTCTATGCACCACCTACTGAATTGCTTTTCCAAGCTATGACCAACCTTCTCAAGAGCCTGCTCACCAGGTTTGAGACACAAAGCTGCCTTGAAATCAAAGATTCGGTCTGATGGAGCCTCTCCAGTTCCTGATGCTAATCATAGAACTAGAGGCTGCTCTTTCAGGAAAGCAGAACCTTCACGTTTTAAAGAGGGGAAAATCCTACCTTCCAAGAAAACTGCAGAGTATATACCTCTTCCCTTTCCACTAGTCAGCTCCCCCAAGCTGATTTATTATTATTATTATTATTATTATTATTAATTACCCTGACGAGGACTTGTGGATTCACCACAAGCATCTCCTTACTATGGGCAGAGAGTTATAGAGAGCCTCTACTTCCCAGGAAGTTTCCTGGGAAGCCAAAGGAAAACTGTACTCAGGGAGGGGTCAGAGCGGTGTGCGGCGGCTGTTAGCAGCTGTGGGCACCATCTGACTGATCCGAGCATGTCCTCTGAGCTGCCTCAACAATATGTGGAGCTTATGGGAGATCCAGGCCCGGCTGCCGGGTGTCATTTCCTATAAGGGAACCGGCTGAATTGGCGCCGGTTCTGTCCTCGGCAAATGTGCCTAGTGGAACAAGTGTGGTCTTCATTTACCCAGAGTCTCTGAAAGGAACACAAAGGGCCGAGAAGATGGTTTCCTTTGTTAACACGGAGATAACATTGTTTGCCTATGTTAATTTAAAAGGAGGACCCAAAACATGAGACATCTGGTTTTTAAAAGTCAAATCTGTGCCCTCTTCTTGGGGTTTTTCGTTTAATTGGGGTATAATTAAAAACATTGAAAAAAAAATGGGAGAAATCAGCTAGAGAGTTTCCATTCCTGGGACTTTCACCCCACCTGAGATCAAACAGACCCTTGATTGTGTTTAAAAAGCCCAACTTTTGTTTTGCAGATGGTGCAGTTGACCAATGCTGCCATTCTTTGGCTGGATGAAGAGAGGTCAGCCCTCTGGAGTCTGGGATAGTTTTTCTGACAGTGTAGAGAGTATTAGCCTGAGCTGCTTGAAATATGTGATGTCTAGAAACAGTGGGAATAGTATTTATTGTAGCTTATGTGCACATTGTGTGGGCTTTTAGCTGTTGAATCAGAGGTCCCGCTCTTTAAATGTCATTGCACTGCGCTGTCGTGTTGTTGCTACTGGGAAAGAAACTACAGAAACTTTAAAGAAAAGGCATCCATTAGTCCATTGGCACCCAAGAGCACCATTGAGTTTCAGGAAGAAGGAACTTAAGACCATGCAAAGCAGTGCATTGACACATTATTTGCCTAGCACTGTTTAGAGGAGAGTTTACCTTCTGCATCTGGAGGATAAGCATAGATTAACAGTGTATTAGTGTCCTTGGGCTGTCCTAAATACCAAAAATACCAAAAAGGGTGGCTTAAAACAACAGGCATTTGTTTCCCCATTTTAGAGGCCAGAAGTCTAAAGTCAGGTGTTACCAGGATTATACCCCCTCTAAAGTCCTCCAGGGAGGATCCTTCCTTGACTCTTCCAGCTTCTGGAGCCTCAGATGTTCTTTGGCTTGTGGCAGCAGATCTCCAGTCATTGCCTCTGTCTTCACATGGCCTTCTCTCTGTGTCTCTGTGTCTTCATGTGGCTGTCCTCTTTTTGTCTCTCTTTTTCCTTATAAGGACCCGCTTATATTGGATTAATGACCACATCTTAACTAACTGCAACTGGAACTACTCCAATTCCAAGTAAGGTCACATTCTGAGGTGCTGGAAATTAGGACTTCAACGTACCTTTTTTGGGATACACAATTCAAACACGAAGACCTAGCATTAAAGGAAGGTAGACTGAAGGGGAATTAAGAAATGAACTCTGTTACTCTTCATTTCGTGTTAGGTTTAAAGTTGGTTAGGAATTAGGATAGGTGATGGAGGTGCTGCTGTGGGATTTGGCAGTACCGACTGAAGGCAGAAATTTAATACTTAGAGATGCCAGGAACTGTGGAAAGGAGCAGTATTAGAATTAACAAGATTTATAAATGAAGGCCATGCCAAGACAAAATTTGTTGGCACCATAGATTGTCTTTGGATCTGATGAATTGGAAAAACTCTTTGTGAGAATGCTCCATCACAGAAAGATAGTGGCTTTGTGATGGGTGTCATGTATTTTTAGAGGTGACAAAGCCTACTTTTTCAGTCAAAAGTAAATACAAAGCCCTGGCTTAGTGTCATGTTCTATATTTTGGATACACAAAAGTAACATATGATACTCCCTTATAGTTAAAGAAATCTAACCAGAAGGGTTTGGGAAGAAGGTTTTACGGTGAACTGAAGTTCTACTTTTATCAGGAGTCTCATTTTATCACCATTCTTATTTCTTATTGTGGGACCCTTAGAGGAAGTGATACAGTTACTCCGGGATATTTTCTTACTTACTGGTAGCTGGAAGGTTGCAAACGACAAAATCTTCCCCTTAGGGTCCAATGATTAGTTTTTCTACCTTGACAGTTACTTTTCCTGGGTTCCATGGGTAAAAGGAACAACTCAGTCACCTTATCTCAAACAAAACCAAACTCAAAAGACATTTATTTATTAGTAGTCTGAAGGAAACAGTAGTAGAAGATACAGTACTGATTGTGTTCCCGAGACTGTATCAGTTGTGTCTTGGACATTCTTCAGTGTGCTCCTGGGCCCACTTCTTCAGCACAGTTGGGGAATGATCACGCAGGAGGACACTGAGCCAAGTGCTCATAGCGATGCAGTAGTCAAGTGGAGTGTGTCAGACTCAAACCTCCCTTTGTCTGAATTGAAAGTCTAAATACCTATTGCCTGCTCTTTAGGAACCAATGGTTAAGGAGGGAGCAGAACTTTTCAGGGCTGTACAAATAGTATGAACAGAAGCAAAAAATAGTCTACCCAAAAACACTTCTTATTGGGTGCCAACTATGTGCCACGTGCTTTGAAGATAGACATTTTTACTCATTATGTAATTAATCTAGACACTTGTATGTGCTATCTCTTCTCCCAAAAACCATACAAAATGTTATTCCCCATATTCCAACCGAGATGGTTTTCCAAAGGCAATACAGATAGTAGTTGTTGGAGGTGGGCTTTGCACAACTGCAACTGGTAAATAGAGAATGGCGATCATTTTGAATTATCTGGAACAGAAGCACCTTGTTAGTGAGCGTGAGAGATAAAATTGGAAGTGTGTGGGCAATTGATGGAGGGTTCTGAATGTAAGCCTGAGGACTATATCTATGACAGCGATATTACCAAGCAACTGCAGTTTTTGAGCAGCTGGGTAAAGTGATGAAAACAATATTGAAGAAGAGGAATCCAACATTTATGAGAGGAGAAAATAGAGGCAAGGAAACCAGCCAGAAGGTTTTTACAGTAATTGAGGCATAAGTTGAATTAAGCCTTCTGTGTGTGGGGGCTGTGGAAAAGAAAAGAAAGGGAGTTTGTTTGTTTACACCTTGTCTCGCTCCAAAGAAGACTTTAAGGTAGTTTGCAAGAATCTTTGAAATACAGCAAAGGAATGCAATGAGTGGCATGGGGGAAAAACATAAAAACAAACAAAGGTAATGAACTAGAAGTAAGGCCAGTGCATTTCTGATGTGGAAGGTGTCCTGCTCATCTACAACATAATTGAATAAGGGAATAAGTCTGTATGTTCCAGAAATACAACTCTGTTCCTCTGGCTTAATGCAGGGGTGAATTTTAAAGTATATAGAGGAATTTGGGGGGCTACATACTCTTTAGGCAATCCAAAACTTGCACAACTTTTGATAAATATTACATGGCATTAAGTTGAAGTAATAGGACTGTGTTTATTGAATGCCAGAGATAAAAACCAGAAACCTATTCCTTAATCAAAGTCAAGCTGGTTAACATTGTTTTTGACATCTCCTTTTCAGAAAGGAGATGTGCCTGGGTAGACTACCCTAACTTCACTCATGGAGGAGTCAAGAATATGCTTGGGAGGGATAAAGATTCTCATGAGAAAAAAAAAAAAAAAAAGCATTAACTAAGTGGCGATCCTGGCCTCCAGTTTCAACATCATGTAACACATCCATTTGAGAAATTTTTAAGGCAAATGGAAAACTAATATCACAAACATAAATATCTACATAAACCATAGAATTTTAGTTTTTCTAGTTTAACGCAAAACTTCCCGGATGTCCTTCAAATAGATTAACTCTATTAGGATGCGTATTTGGAATGAGCTAGCTTTCTGCATGGTATGGAATAGGGATTAACGGAGAGGCATTAAGTGATGAATCACAGGGGTTAGAGCACAGTAGGGAGAAGAGAATGAGGCTGTACCCTTAGTCTATTCCTGTTAGACACTATCAGGGACTCTTAGTTGCAAACAACAAAATCCTTACTCCTACTAGTTATAGCAGAAAAAGAATTTGTTAAAAAAATTTTTTACTGGTTCCCTCAGCATGAAGTACATTTTACCTTGTGGCATTCACATATCCATACCTGTTTTCATATATACATAAAACAAAGTTTGAGTGGAGCAATACCTCTTGCTTTATGAGATTTAAACGTTCTTCTTGTTCTATTCTGTTGCATTTTAAGAAATTGCTGGTTGTAATTCGCTAAATGGATTTTACATCTTACTAATTGGTTGTGAACAATAGTTAAAAAAAAAAAAAACCCCACCATAAAAAAAAAAAAAACCCCACCATATTAAGGATTGTCAGATAGCTCTGGAATTTCTGGGATTGGCAAGTTAGGTTGGAGGTAATGCAGCCAGTCACAATAGTAAACGCACACCATGACTCAGCTTGAGTGAGTCACTGCTTCTTGTACCACCTGAGCTCATAGCCTTGATATGGAACACCAAGTACCAGAAATTCCACTACTCTTTTCCACAGAAGCCGGATGCATCCTTTGCCACCCGACTCTGAAAATGGATTCTGCCACAGCCCGGCTTCCTTGGGTTGTTTAATTCCAAACTCAAAGCTCCCATGAGTGTGTCTGTTGCTAGAGCTGCAAGGAGAATACATTTTCTGTCTTCTTTCCTGAGAAGGCAGAGATTATACGGTGGGGAAACCCCAAACACTGAGTATTTGTTGTGGAGGTGTTGGGCAGGTAAAAAAATGGCAGGTGCTCATTGCATCCCAGATAAATGGTGGCTTACACTCAGTTGATTCCAGAAAATAATTCACATTGAGTGCTTGGTATTCTTCATGATTATAAAATTGAGGGTATAGTAAAGTAGAAGTAGAGAGTACCAAGGTCAGTGTTGAGAGCCACAACAGAAGGCTGAAGTGAGCTATATATTTTGAGCAATAATACATAATAGTTGCTCTTGCTGGTTTTGAACAGAGAGAATTTTTTTCCAGAAACAGTACCAGTCTTATCTTCTAGGGCTTGAAAGAGAATATTTCACATGACAGACAAAGTTAGTATATGGTAATCATACAATCTTCTCTTACAGGAGAGCTCCAGACTTGGAAATTGACAGAATACTTGATCACTCCTAGTACTCTGATGTGAAGATCTTTCTTAGGCCTAGATGCCAGATGATTACAGAGAAATCTCAAATAGCTAATTATAGGAGGCAATGGTTAGATGAAGGATTAGACACATTTTCGTTCTCTTAGACATGGGCCTTGTAGCATTTAGATGGCTCTTAACAAATGTGATTCTGGCAAATATTGTCAGTTATGGTAATAAACTGGGATATGAGAAGCTGAGAGAATGCAGATATGACTTTTGTTGTTATAATTGTCATCACGACTGTGCATAACAGCCGGGAGGCAGAACAAGTGACTTAACTAAGGCATAACTGTTCATGGTAGTAGTATTGATAATTTATTGTTTGTGTTATGCTGATTTGATTTGGTGGTGGTGGGGGAAGCTATCCTAGTTAAATAAAGATATTAACATTTCATTTTATTCAAAATTTTTTGAGCTCCTGTTAATAGTACTTAGGTTCTGTTCCTTATTAAGTCAATTGTTCAGGAAGAGAGAATAGCTTGAATGATTAATAAACCTAAGGATGGTCATCATTTATCTAAGTTAATTGTTGGTTGCTTTAAAGGATAAAGGAAGAGAAAGAGAAATCATGAAATATGTACCCAAATGGGCCAAATACCATTATCCTAAATCTCAGAGCTCAATTCAGAGTTGAGAAGAATTTTAGGATGTGTGGTCTTAATTGAGTATTGCTAGTTGAGTACAGCTGGAGGAAAACACACAACTCTGTTGTCTGATCTCACTTTAAATTTATGACTCCTAAGTTCCTGTGAGCCCTTAGTGCAATCCCGTGATCCTACTACATTTCACTAGCCAGTTCATTTTCTTGATCTCCTACATGATTATTTCCTGCCTTCTTTTCTCCAACAGATCTCCAACATTACCTCTCCATTCATTACTCTATACTGATAACCTCCCATCATTGACAACATAGAAGCAATCTGAAGAGAGCCTCCATACAGTGCAGTTCCCAAATCTACCAACCCACTTGTATTTGTCCCCACATCCATTTCCTTCTGGCCTACAATAATTAAAGAACTGTCCATACTTCTTTTTTAGTATGTTGGATCCCATTCCTTCTTGCCTACTCAAAGACACGGCATCTCTCTCATATTATTAACCCTCCCTAATTCCTGGATTATTCTCATCATCATGTAAGTATACTATTGTAGTCCTGTGTACTATGTTTCTAGCTTCTGTAAGCTTGATCCTTTAGTATTTGCCATACTGAAGATATTGGCAATATCTTGGCATATTGAAGATATGGCAGACATCTCATTCTGGACAACTGATAATATGGCTGAATCACCTTGCTTTGGCCTCCAGCCTTCCTTATTTATATACCCTTCCAGAAACCAATCAGTCAATCAAACACAAACCAGTCAATCTAGAATCGACACCCACAACCACTTTCTTTATGAGACTGTCATACTCCGGGCATTATACACTTGCCCTTATCACCCCAGGGTCAAGTACCAGATGACAATGGGCAGATTCTATGCCCCAGAGCCCATTGAAGTTGTTCAAACTAACCAATCCTAAGCCTGCTTGCCTTGCCTGACACTTTTTTTTTCCTGTAGAAACCACATTGAAGTTCCCTCTCTCTTCTATCTCAAAACTGACCACAGTGTTTCTCACTCTGGCTCCCTGTCACATGACGGGTACTCTCCCTGTATCTGTGAATATATGACTCACCATCTTTTCAGTGGCAGTTGTCTTCCAAACTGTTGCTCTTACTCTGCCTCAAAATTTCTATTATTACATTATATTTTAAAACACCCTTATTTGGAAAAAAAACAGCACCATTCTCTTTTGGTGTTATATTCACTCTTTATATGTACTTTCTTTTTAAACTATATTCATTAGATAGTGATCCTGCCCCCCTCTCAGTTTCCTGTCTTTCTGTTATTTCTTTAATTCCCTTTAGTCAGATTTTTGTCTTTACCACTTTGACGAATTCTCTTACCACAGTAAAATGTTGACTTCTGTCTTGCCAAATTCAAGAGTCCTCATTTTATTTAGTATTTCTGTAATATGTGAGGCAGGTGATTGCTCCCGTCTTGAAAAATTTTTTCTCACTTGCTCTTCTTTTCACTCTCCTTCTTGGTTTTTCCTTATCTACCTTACCTTTTTTCTTAGGTGTCCTTTCTTTCTCCTTCACACAGGTCATCAATTCTTAAACTCTTTGGTCTTATAACTCCTTATGCGCTTTTTTTTTTTTTAAAGAGCTCTTTACAGTCTTCAGAATTGCTGGGGATCCCAAAGAGCTCTTGCTTATGTGGATTGCTCCTATTGCTGATTACTATATAAGAAATTCAAGCATAAAAATTTAAAAACATTTATTAACTTGCTTAAAAATAACAAACCTGTTGGATATTTTAAAAAAGATTTTATTTATCTATTTGAAAGTGAGAGAGAGAGAGAGAGCACATGCATAAGAAAATATGGGTAGGAGGAAGTGGCAAAGGAAGAAGCAGACTCCTCACTGAGCAAGGAGCATGACGCAGGACTTGATCTCATGACGTGAACAGAAGGCAGATGCTTAACTGACTGAGCAACCCAGGTACCCCCAAACCCATTACATTTTAATATAAATAACATTTTTTTATATAGAATAACCATATTTTCCCAAACATTTAGTGAGAAGAGTGTCACAGTTTTACATTTTGCTAATCTCTTTAATGTCCGGGTTAATAAAAAACAGGTGGATTTTCATATCTGCCTCTGCATTTAATCTGCTGCTGCATCACATGTCATGTGGCACCTAGAAAACTCCACTATATTTTTGTGAGAGAATGAGAATGAAAAAGGCAAATGTGATCTTAGTATTGTTATGAAAATAACATTGACCATGTGTGCCTCCTAAAAAAAATCTCAGGGATCTGCAGAAGTCCCTGGCCACATTTTATTCCTGGTTCGCCTAGGTCACCTCACCTGTGTCCTTAAATGCTGTCTCTGAACGTGACTCCAGAAATTTACATCTCATGCTAGAAGACTTCTCTGAATGCCAGGAGATGTATTTGTAAATTTCTATTTTGCATCTCCTCTTGTCTAAGAGGCAGTTCAAACTTAACATGTCCCAAATTGGACTCAGTTTACCCCCACAAACTTGATCATCATTCCCCATTCCAATCAATGGATTCCAGTTGCGTGGGCCAAAAAAAGATTGTGTTATTCTTAACTTCTTTTTTTCATATTCCACATCAAATTCATTAGCAGATCCTGCTAATCTTGGAAATATTTTTCAAATCCAACCTCTTCTCATGATGTCTGTCACCACTCATCCTACTCCAAGCCACCAGATCTCTTGCTGGGATTATCACAATGAATTCTACCTCCTTGATTTACATTTCATATAGTTCTCCCTATCTGGTCTCTTCACAGGAAACCCAAGGGATCTTTTGGAAATTTGAGTCAGCTTCCTCTAATGGCTTTTGATCTGAATCAACGTAAAATCCACAGCCCCTGCCATGGACTGCAGGACCTCATCTCCTCCCACGCTTCTCTGCATCTCCTGCAACAGGGAGAGACTCTGCTCTTCCTCAAACACACAAAATAGTCTGCCTCAAGGTCTTTGAACTGAGTTCTGTTGGCCAGGAATGCTTTTCCTCTGCACAAACATGTGGCTCAATCCCTTGTTTCCTTTAGGTCACTCCTCAGATGTCACTTTTGGTGACTACCTTGTATACCCCCATGATCATTCTATCTCCTTCTGCTACTTTATTATTTCTCATATCACTTACCACCCCTTCGTTGGTTTGTTATGTACCTATTTGTCTGTTGGCTTTCTCCCTTCCCAGGAGAATGTAAGTTTGAGGGCAGGGGCTTTCTGTTTTGTTTACTTCTGTGTCTCTAGTGCCTGATTGATTGTGGGTACTTGTGCATCAAGGGCAGATGGCCAAGCAGCACATGTACCAGGCCTGCTGGAGCAGTGTTGATGGGGAAAACTCATGGAGACAGGAGCATTAAGAAGTCCCCTTTTGCTCATTGCATTACAGGGCATTGCAAAGAGATGTAGCAACTACATATGTTAGACTCTGGGAGAGGGTCCCTGACTCTTAGGCTATTTGAAAGAGAGATAGAAGAGAGGCCTTTGAAGCTGCATAATCAGATAAGCATCATCCACTTCCCCGAACACAAAAGCATTTCAGAGTGGCAGAGCTTTGGCTCTAGTCCTGTCCTGACAGTTCTATTTGTGTTTGTGATAACACCAGCTCTTTCCCAGCTCTGAGAAGGAGGATGCCCGTGGGGTCCCCTAGTTGTAGCTCTGTGCTGTGACAAGGCCATGGCACAATTTGCCATGTAAGCCTTCAAGACTGGGAGTGAAGGACTCCTTCTTACAGCACCGCTGGGAGCTGTGGTCCAAACCTTATGTTTGACTAGAGGCCTTTGTCTTAAGTGCTGAGCCATGGTCAGTAGCCATTCAACTTTATGGAAGACTAACTTCTGGCCAACTAGCCTTCAGGACAAGATCACCTTTACCTGCCAACATGTAATAAATATTTATTGGCTCAATTAATATCCTCATGAGGGTGACTGTGTGTAATACAAACAGTCCTCAACTTATAACATTGATTTATGACTGACTACACAAAACAGGGAGGAACAGTGTTAGAGAAGGAAAGTTCTTTGGGATTCATAACAAGAATCTTGGGGCCCCATTAGTATACTGGGGAGGAATTGGGCTATAGAGTCACCCTCTTAGGCAAATATAGTAAAATATTTTTCCTTAAACCAAGGTAGAGGACTGGTTTTTCTAATGTAGCCCCTATTGATATCCTCGAAGTACCTATTCTCAACCTTCTTAATTCATTTTTCAGTAAAAGTTACCATGAAGAAGATAATACAAAATCATTATATCTTTGTTTAAAAAATAATATTCTAGATTTGTTTGAAATAAACTTCTATTTTTAGTATATTATGGCTTGATAAGTTTGGAGGAGGACTCTCCAGGTCTAGAAATTTACTCACGTCTTAAAACTTTTTTTTTTTTAACCTACAGGAAAACACTTTTACGTGGAGTATAACTTAAATTAAGAATTGGAAAGTAACCTGTTTATAATTTAGGTATTGATTCTTTAGTCTATTTTCTCTAGTGAATTACCTTTGATTATGAGTCACATACAGAAGTTGCTATGCCAATGCACCAGGGTAGCTACTGCAAAAACAAAGAAGGTCAAGAATCTGTACATTGCAAAGTTAACTTAATATTCCACCATGGCAAGCCGTACCATTTTCTCAACTCCTCTGCAAACTTGTTATTTGTCTTGTGTCCTGACCACACTGCATGAACTGTCCACTCAGAGCCATCAGCTGTCTCTTCATGGTCAATGACGTGTTGTCACACCTCAGCTTTCCCAGCTTCTCTACAGTGTTTCACAGACCTGACCACTTCTTTTCTTCAAACTTTACCTCTTGTCCTAACACAGCACTGTTTTGATTTCTTCCCAATTCCCTTCCATCTTCTTTGTTTGCTTCTCTTCTTCCACTCCAGCTAATTGGAGGAATTCCCCCAAATTCTGACTTTGTAACTTTTCTGAGTTTTATGTTCATAGGCATCACCGTGAACATCTTGTTTCTTGCACAGCTCCCTCCTTAGCCGTCATTTTTATTCTGAGCTGCAGAATCCAGTGCTCTGAAATGTGCAACAACTGTTTAACATCTCTCACTTGCACCTCCTTTATGTCCAAATACAATTCATAATCCTTTCATCCCTAAACCTTTCAAACTGAACTTCCCTTTTCCTATGATGAATCAAAGCTAGGTAATCATTTCTGGCTTATTCACTTCATATATTGATTCCATAGAGTTAGTTGGCAAGAAATGTGAGTTTTATGTTCCAAATCTTTTGTAAACCCAGCTCCTAGTGCTACCTCTTTCTCTCTTGATTGTACGATTATAAAATACTTTCAACTAATCTTCCTGCCTCTGATTTCTTGCCACTCTAATTCTTTCTGACTCTGCTTTCTGATTAATCATGGTTAAATTCACCTGGAGCCAGCTTCTCATTATATATCAAATTCATTATAAATTCCATACCTGAGTCTTCATGGTATGTTGCCACTACAAACCCCACTCTATCTTCCCAAGTTTCTTTCTCATTGCTTCCCTGTTTATACCCTGCATACCACCCCAACTGAATTGCTCCTCAGCCAGCCTCAGTGTTTTCCTCAAGCTGTTTCGCTGGCTTCACATGATTTTTCTTGCCCATCTCCCCCTCCTGAAATCTTAAATGTCCTTCCACCTCAGATGCTGCCTTCTGGATGGTCTTTTCCTGTTTAATTGGATAGGATTTCTTGTCCTTTAAATTCTCAAAACACTTTATTTGTACTCTTTTCATGGGCCCTTTCCTTTTCTCATATTCTCTTACAGTCATGTGTATTTTTACCCTTTTTAATTTCACTATTGCATGTATTAATATAAGAGATATTTGCTAAGTTCCTGTGATGTGTCAGGTACTGGATTTGGCCTGGTTCTTCCACTATAAGATAGACAGAGTCCCTGTCCTCACAGAAATGGAACATTCTAGATGTAAAATTAATCTCTGAAATTATCTTCTAGAGCAGGTCAACCTCAGACACTATTAAGATTTTGGGCCAGATAATTTCGTGTTAAGCGGGAGCCATCTTGTACATTGTAGTGTGATTAGTACTGTTGGTGGCCTGTTCCCAATAGCTGCCAACAGTACCTCTCCCCAACTCTGATAATCAAAAATGTCTCTAGACATTGACAAATGTTTTCTGGGCAAAAAGTCATCCCTGGTTGAGACCCACTGCTTTACAATGTTTATCAAACTTCTTTTTATCAATTAATGTTGGTTGAATTAGTTGAAATAACATTTTTTATCTTCCCACTAGGTATAGGCCACTATTATTGACTTTAGTGATTGCAGAAAGAACCGAAGATAAGGTATGGGTTTGAATGACATTTTTGGATGTGTCTTCTACTTACTAAGGTTTTGAACTGCAGCTTCTGTGTGTCTCTTTTATTGATGGGAGAAACAAATGAATTAACCCACAGAGCATTATTAGCATGTTACCTGGCACAAAGTGCAGAGTAAATGTTCAACAAGTCTCCAGTGTAAGCAGCCTAGGGGATGAAGTGTCTTCTTTTGTTTGGTTACAGTGGGAACATTAGCAGGCTGAGAGACACACATACACTTAGCCCTAAATCGGCATTATACATGGGTTTTCTCTTCTCCTCTCCTCTCCTCTTTTTTTTTTTTTTCAGGCTTGAACACCTGAGATGAAGAGTCACATGCTGTACTGACTGAGACAGCCAGGCTCCCAAATTGACATTATATAGATTAAACATAAAGTTTGGAAGGGGTTTTGGGAAATAATGAACAGAGACAACTATGGTTATTTGGGGGGGGGCGGTATTCTTTTTTGGAGGAAGTGAGTTTCTAGTTAGACTTTGAAAACTTTAAAGGGTGAACATTAATGGAGAAGAGGGGATGCAATGTCAAATGCTTAGGTAGTTTTCTAAAAAACTTCAGAATAATAGTGGTGTTTAGCCAGGATAACCATCTACCCTGTTTTGTGGGCCTCGTTAATTATCCCAGTCATCCCAGGTCACAAATGTGGACTTACCATTTATAAGTAAAGTTCTTTGTTTAGCATGCCCTATGTCTTTAGATCAGCAGAATTGTGCTCATGGAAATTCAAATGTTTGTTTATCATTTGGAGCCAATCCCTCCTGGGGCCTTCTTACTTAGCCTTTGGGAACTCAGCTTTGGTTGCATTTGTTATTCCATAGGGGCTTTTGTGATTAAGCCTTCTAGGTTTTAATGGAGAGTTCATTCCCTTCTCTATAGTTTACTGTTGTTTTGGTTAAGAATATGTTGATGTGAATGGAGCTAGCTGATAATTTTCAGGAGACCAAGAAAGAGACTATAAAATTTAGGCAATTTTATAGTCCTGAAATTTTCAGTAGCATTTACAACTCAATGTACAGCAGAATAAAGCAGTACACTGGAGACTTTTGTAGTGAAGTTTAGCAATTCTATAATTTGGGGTAAAATAAAAAACTGATCTGGCTGACACCTTCTGTTTTTTTCTCCTCAAAAACTGAGCATACCAATGTAATTGCTTAAATCTAAGTTCTTGTCTCATGGCTTTCATTCAATACAAATATGCCTCATATACCACTCTGTTAATCTGTGCTACTTTGCTCCCATTTGGGGAAGAAGTCTTTAATACTGTCACCCTTTTTTTCCTCCTATAGCTCACTTTGCTTTTAATGAGAGATTCCTTGAGGATACTGGGAAGGATGTCAGTGAATAACATTGTTTTTACCAGGATGGACAGAAATTTAAGCTTAACTGGAGGAGGCACAAGCTTCCCCCACTTCCTTTTTCCTTGATTCTTTTCCTAGCTACCACTGAAAGACCCGCGGATCCCCTTACCCAAGAATCCAACACTGCCACTGGATGCAATCAGCAAGAGGTTCTTTATTGTTACGCAGGCGCCTGCGGGTGGTCAGCGCGCGCCTGCGGGTGGTCAGCAGCTTCTGCTAGCTGAGCACACCTGGCTGGGGTGGTGCAGGATTTTTATAGACAGGTGCAAACAAGTTTTGGGTGGGGCGCAACTGATTGGTTGACAGTTAGAACTTTTGAAAAAGGCATTCGTGGAGTTTGCTGATTGGCTTTGAGGACCCGCTCGCGCGGAAGAGAGAGGCGGGAAGGGGGAACAAGCTGATTGGTTCTGAGGGCCCGCGCGCGCGGGAGGAGAGAGGCAGGGAGGGGGAACAAGAAGGGGGAAGGTAGGAATGCCATCATGGCGTCTTCTATTATTTCTATAAGCCAAACAGTTACATAAGGGCAGAAGAGCAATTAGTCACGCAATTAATAACCTAATCTACGCCTAAAAGCCAGCGGTTCACAGAAAAGCAAACAAGCGGTTAGTTATCCTATCTATCTTCCAGGGGAGGGGTCTTTCATTCCCCCCTTTTTCTTTATCATGGATAGAATCTTCTATCCATTCGCTTGTTCTTGCATGTCCTGCCCTTCCATTGAGCTAGTCTGGGGCTCTGTTTGTTTGAGGAGTTGGTATCGCTGTGTCAGTACCATAGTCTGAACAACAGACAGGCGATCTTTAATGAACTGTACTAACCTGTTTAAGACACAAGGACCAAAAGTTAGAATTAATAACAGAATGATGAGAGGGCCCGTTATAGATGACAACAAAGTAGTAAGCCAAGGCAATCTGTTGAACCAGTTTTCGCGGTGGAGAAGGGTGGAGAGGGGTGCAAGGCATTAGCCCCTTCTCCGTCCTCAGCCAGCCTCCTGCTCCTTCATTTCCCCCTGAACAATCTTGACCCTGAAATCTTTAAGGGAGTTGAAGGTGGAAGGTCTCATCTTCTGTAACTTCTTCGTGCTGAATAGGGGCGTAGAGCTGTCCCTGCCTGCTTGGGTCAATATTGATCAGGGAAGGAACATATAAGGGAGTTACAAAGGTGGAGGCAGCTGAATCCAGTGCTGACAGTGAAGAGGCGTCCTTGCGCGCGACAAGGATCGTCTGTCGTGGCGAAGTCCTTGTAGCAATGGAGTCTCGGCACCAAGTAGAGAAACATGGAACAAAGCAACATATTAAGATTAATAAGGCGATAAGAATGAAAAGCCCGAAAAAGAGATTCGGCCATAGTCCTCCTTCAAATTAGGAACTTAACCATTTACTGAGAGAGAAGGATCTTGTAGGGCCTTAATCTGGGTGTTCATATTCTTTATTATTCCTGTGACATTTTTGTGATAGTCTGGGATGTATACGCAACATTCTGTTTTGATGATTGCACATGTGCCATCCTGGGCTGCTGTCAGGACATCCAAGGCCATCCTATTTTGTAGGACTGCCTTGCATATCTGTGACACTTCAGTATTAAGCTGAGAGATGCTATTTAGTGAATCATTGAGTGCCTTTGTAGTATATTTATTAAGGGCTTCTACATGCCACATGACATTCTCTAGTCCCGCAGATGGAACAAAGATGGATGCTAAGTGATCATACCATTTAAAAACAAATCGTGTCCATCTTTGTTTCAAGTTGGGGAGATTAGCTGGAGTTGTGATGGTTTTAGTAATGCGCCCATGAATCCAGGCAAATCCTAAAGTACAGCGACCTATCCACCCGGGAGGAAGCCAGGGCCGCAGGTTGGTTCCACATATCCAGTGGGTTCCGTTTGGAGCTGGCCATCTGATGCCAGGTCACCTTGCCCAATCAGTAGCAAACCAGTCAGTAGCCTGGAGTACTATTATTTGGGGACACATTTCTAATGATAGCCATCCTCAATACTGTGTGTTATTTGCCCAAGTATTACTCGTATAATTCTTTTGTTCCCAGCATAAAACTGCCTTTTAACTGAGCTGTCCAATCATGGGTGTAAGATACAGATGTGTATCCCAGATTTGATATATGCCATCCTTAGTATAGCGATGAGGAGGGTTTGGGAACTTAGGCCCATATTGGATTGGGGAGTTATGGCTTGATAGCAATCCCCTTTCCTTCCAAATAGCTCCATGGGCATGTAGTACCAGGAAAGCATATTTGGAGTCAGTATAAATGTTAATTCTTAGGCTTTGGCAATTGCAAAGTGCTAGTGAGCACTATGGCACACCTAGCTTTTCTTATTTTTTTCTATGAAAACTACTGTCATCAGAAAATCAACTGTCATTCATATTTTTAACAGGGGCATCTTAAATATGGCCAGATAGAGTAAGCAAGATCAATAACTTTTGAACATTTTTGCTCTATAGAGAAAGAAGTACAGTGGTCAGGTTCAGGCATACAGGTAACTAGGTTTAAAGTCTGACAAGTTTTAAGTATTAATTCTGGCATATCTATAAGTATAGTCCAATATTTAATAAGTCGGCCTCCATCATCCATTGGTGGCCTTTGGCTTCTAAGACAAATCTGGACCTGATGTGACATCATTACAGTCAAGGACTGTCCCATAGTGAGCTTTGAGGCTCTTTTTATGAGGAGGGCTGTTCTATGCTTAGCTACAGCATCTGTTTGCAATTGCACCTCAACAGAGGTGCCCTCTAGGATAAATATGACAAAGGGGTGAAACCAATAAGACGACCTTTGAGTGGTCCAGCCTTAACAATATCCTGATTACAGAGGATCACTGGCAAGTGAGAAAACTTGTCAAGAGATAAGGGGAGTCCCCCATGAATCATCCAATCCACTCATAAAGAAAGTGGGGTCATCCATTATTTCCACAAGTCCATAGTTAATCCTATGGAGTGCGGTATGCTGGCTTTTAGACAATTTCATTATTCCAGTTATTTCATCATGTGCCGTGGGGTCTGCTAATATCCCCACAAAACAGTAAGATTGACTAAAGAAGCGATTGTACAACTTCTCTGAAGTTTATCTCAAATTGTTTAGCTTAGGTAAACATTTAAAGACAATCAAATCTAGAATTTAACATTCATAAAGGTGTGTTACTAAAACAATTTTTCTCTCTAAAATAACCCTCATTTCCAGAGATAGCCAAATCAGGACTAATTCACTTGTGAAACAAGTCCAGTTTTAACAAACTTGGCCTAATTATTTACATAAGCTCAGCAAGAACAGTGACTGTGATCAATAGATCTTTTAGAATCTGCTTTGCTGGAACTTTGTATAAGGAATCTCTAGGTTGAACTTTTAGTAGCCTCTCCAGGCCAGAAGCCAAGCCCTGTACTTGCCATGAGGCATGCCTGCAATGCCTTTGGGCGAATTCCTCTTCCTGAGACTGCACCTACCAAGGAGTGACATTCTTTACTCACCTGGTGGGGCTGCTGGGAACTCTGTAAGCAAGGTATCAGGCCAACAGTCCCAAGGGGCTTTATGGCTCCAGGTTTCATAAAGTCAACCTTAGTTCCTTAAAGCTGTCTGGTCATATCTGAGTCTTTTCAAATATGACATCCCAGTCAAAGCCTTGGTAAAATAACCAGTTTCCAATTCTTTCCTGTTACAAGGAGAACAGATTCTTATTGAACTTATGCAAATGACTGATTGCCATGGAAGAAAGAATACTTACTAAGACCTTTTGGTTTCAGAAGGTTCAGATAGAGAGAAAATTTGAATGCCTTGAGCACTTTTACAAATGAACATTTTACATCTCTATAAGTTACAGATAACTAGGAGGGAGTATCCCTAGTCTGTAAGAGCAAACAGTAGAGAGAACCAGCAATGTTTAAAGTAAGATAAAACAGTAAGAGACATAACATTATCATCTTTTAGTTCATTTAGTCCCATATTACTAATTCTGGTGAATGCGGCTTTAGTCCGTTTTGGAAATTCTTACCCATTTCAGTTTTAGGATTTTCAAGCATATCAAATATCTGTAAAAGTCCTTTATAGGAATCTCCTTGAAGATAAAACTCATTTTACCAGAGAATTAAAACAATTATAAATGACGAAAACTCAGAATGGATATGGTTAGAGCTAAAGAGACACGGGAGTTTACAATTTAGCTGCAAGGAAATCAGATTATTTCTGTGATACATAACATTTCCATAATTACAGTATCAAGCGATGATCTCTCAAAACGTTAAACTTTAGGAAGTGCATAGAATCTCTAGAATAGTTATAGCATTTTCCCAAATGTAACCCAAGGTTTATCATTGGTTCAGTAGTACTTCATGAGCAACTTCACATACCAAGGAAAAGCCTGAGTTAAATAGATTTACAATTTAAATCTTGTCAACATTTGCTAAAATCTTAGAAAGTTTTAAAGCACATGCCTAAATATAATTAGGGATGTTAAACACCTGATAAAACTGAACATAGAAACTCATTTTTCTGGGCAGGCAAAGAAAAAAACCATTTACATTTTCTTAACAGCAGATCAATTGATCTAAGAAAACATTGTCCTTTTGAACAGAGAATTTCAGTCTTGTACCAATGTACCTTTAAAACCCATTCATTTCAATCTTAATCCATTCTTGACCATAGCTAAAATTCCTTTTCTGAAGATTTCCCTTCATAAACCTTCTACAACTTTCCTTTGCATTCAGGTTTTGTCCCAAGCCACTTCCTTCTAAACAACCATCTCATTTAGGACAAAATTATCTTTCTTTATCTTCAACAAAATGTATTCCCATTCCTTAAATCTTTCCTACATATCTCCTACTTTCCTACGTACAGTTTCCTTTTATTTTCATCAGTCTTAGTTACACTAAGCAGAACTTTGTATTCTTAGAAACACCTTTAGTTATTAACCAATTGTGAACTGTAACAACAGAATTCTTCAGGTGGCAAATTTATGAATCAGTGAAGTGGAAAACAAGCTTACCAGCAGATTTAAATACTCTTAGTTTCTTTGCAGTAAGAAGTCAAAAGCACAAACCTACATCCAGTAATTTATGACTTAGTATTTTATCCTGTTTGGTTAAGACCTAGATGTCCACAATTTAATTCCATTTGTCATCCAAGCAAAACTTTAAAACTTTCAGGTTACCAAAGACTTTGAAAGCTACTTCAGCAATTACCCATTAGAACTTTGAAATAGACAATTAACCATCAGTTTAGTCATTTCTTTGCTAACAAATTTTAACAAGTAACACAAGCTTATTTGACCTTCAGTAAATTTTGAAGTTTCACATTTACTGCTGATAACTTAAAAGACAGGTCTTAATTAAACCAACAAACTTAACTTAGTTCCAATAGTGATTTATGTTCCACCTGGGCCCACTCCACTTTGAATGTTTACCTGAGACATGCGTGGGAAGATCTAGAGTGGGGAGTATTAGGTCCAGGGGTGCTCTTCTTGCTCCTTTACAGTGGAGAGAGAAGGAGCCGTGGTGCATGATCTAGAGGCTAGTCATGCAGGCTGCACGCAGAGGAAACAAAGTGCTACCACGAGGCAGAGAAAGGATTCCCGGTTTTGGAGCTCCTAAGCCCCAACAGAGGAGCAGACGCCATGCTTTCCCACCAGCAAGGGGGGAGGGGTTAGGCAGTCCAAGTCAGGCCAGAGAACACAAGGAAACTTCCCCGAAACAAAGAGAGTTTCGGCAGCTGCTTGGGAATATTCCTTATAGTCTCTGTCTCGAGTTAGACCAACCCCAGTTGGCTCCAGTAATAGCCATTTACATGGGAACTGAGTGAGGGAGAAGCCCCCCACATCTATTAGGAGAAACAGAGAGAAATAAAGCCAGAGTCCCCTTAAACAGAATGTAACCTTCATGACCAGTACAAGGAACATATATCCACATTTAAAGACTTAACATGGAGACATGCATGAAGACATACATTGTTGGCCTCCATTCGGAGTCAAAGAAAACACCAAGGACAATAAGCAAGACACACAAAACAATTAACAAGAAGGACGCTGCGCGATTTCGGTACAAAACCGAAAATACAAATTCAACCGGCCCAGGGGAACCACGAGGTCTCCCTTTGGCGGACAGAACCAGCCCAGGGGAACCAAAAGGCTCCTCTGTGGCGGACAGAACCAGCCCAGGGGAACCAAAAGGCTCCTCTGTGGCGGACAGAACCAGCCCAGGGGAACCACGAGGCTCCTCTGCGGCGGACAGAACCAGCCCAGGGGAACCAAAAGGCTCCTCTGCGGCGAACAGAACCAGCCCAGGGGAACCAAAAGGCTCCTCTGCGGCGGACAGAACCAGCCCAGGGGAACCAAAAGGCTCCTCTGTGGCGGACAGAACCAGCCCAGGGGAACCAAAAGGCTCCTCTGCGGCGGACAGAACCAGCCCAGGGGAACCAAAAGGCTCCTCTGCGGCGGACAGATCCCTGGGGCGTCCCCCAGGGTGGCAGGGGAGAAGTCCGAGTTCGTCAACTCCTTCTCAAGCTGCCTACAGAATACAGAGCAACAACGCACGCTGTTGTACAGTCCTATTCTGCTACCCGCAGAACAGGCAGAACAGAGGCCTCACAAGACGAGAGACAAACAAGAGCACGAGACAGGAGACAAAAACACATAGTTATTAAAATTTAAATGCTGGCCAGCTTACCTCCCAGTGGGAGTCGGTTGGATCCTTGGGCAGGAGTCCGATGATCTCGGTGGGACCTCCAAATGAAAGACCCGCGGATCCCCTTACCCAAGAATCCAACACTGCCACTGGATGCAATCAGCAAGAGGTTCTTTATTGTTACGCAGGCGCCTGCGGGTGGTCAGCGCGCGCCTGCGGGTGGTCAGCAGCTTCTGCTAGCTGAGCACACCTGGCTGGGGTGGTGCAGGATTTTTATAGACAGGTGCAAACAAGTTTTGGGTGGGGCGCAACTGATTGGTTGACAGTTAGAACTTTTGAAAAAGGCATTCGTGGAGTTTGCTGATTGGCTTTGGGGACCCGCTCGCGCGGAAGAGAGAGGCGGGAAGGGGGAACAAGCTGATTGGTTCTGAGGGCCCGCGCGCGCGGGAGGAGAGAGGCAGGGAGGGGGAACAAGAAGGGGGAAGGTAGGAATGCCATCATGGCGTCTTCTATTATTTCTATAAGCCAAACAGTTACATAAGGGCAGAAGAGCAATTAGTCACGCAATTAATAACCTAATCTACGCCTAAAAGCCAGCGGTTCACAGAAAAGCAAACAAGCGGTTAGTTATCCTATCTATCTTCCAGGGGAGGGGTCTTTCACCACCTCATTTGATAAGCTGATGCTCCAAGAATCACTACTTTTCTTTGTTTTTTTTTTAATAGGCATATATTGAAATATAACGTTATATTAGTTGCAGGTGTACAATTGTACAATGTACAATAAATGTACAATCATTATACAAATATACAATGATTCGATGTTTATATATACAATGAAGGGATCACCACAATAAGTCTAATTGAGATCTGTCACAGTAAATTGTTACAGTTTTTTTTAATGATGAGAATTTTTAGAATCTACTCTTAGCAAACTTTCAAATATGCAATACCGTATTATTAACTGTACTCACCATGTTGTCCATTACATCCCCATGACTTACTTATTTTATAAATGAAATTTTGTACCTTTGATTCCCTCAACCCATTTTTGCCCAGTTCCACTCCCACCAATCTCCTGACTCTGAAAACCACCAGTCTGTTCTCTGTATCTATGAGAGAGGCTTCTTCTTTTTTAAACATTCCACATAGAAGTGAGATCATATAGTGTTTATCTTTCTCTGTCAGACTTCACTTAGCATAATGGCCTCAAAGTCCATCTACAAGAATCACAATTTCTCAAGAAGACAAAGAACGTTTTTGGAACCCCCCCTTTTTCTCACCTGTCCTCCACTGTTACCTGTTATGCACTTTCAGGAAGCAAGGGCTTCCCAGCCACACAACTGTCAGGCTTTCCATCCTTGGCTCTTTTACTTACTTGCTTTCCTATGTTGGGCAGGTATTTTATACTCTGCTTCACTGAGTTATTGTGAGGACCAAATGCATTATGTATGTAAAGACGTAGCATATCCTTGGAACAGAGTTTAAAAAATTCAGTTATTATTCATATTAGCTGCTAACTGTTCGAATCTTGTTTTCTAGGATATTCTTCATACATAGTGAAGATGCTTTTGCTTGTAGGTAAAACTGACTTTTAATCTTTATTTATTTTAAAAGTTTATTTATTTATTGATTTATTTAAGAGAGAGAGGGAGAGAGAGAGAGCGCAAAAGAGAACAAGCGAGCCGGAACACAGGTGCGGGAGAGGACCAGAGGGAAAGGAAAAAGCAGACTCTCTGCTGAGCAGGGAGCCGTGGGATCATAACCTGAAAGGAAGGCAGACACTAAACTGACTGAGCCACCCAGGTGCCCCAAGACTGGCTTCTAATCTTTAAATGCAACAGTGACCTGAAAGTAAACATGCTCAGTCAAAGATTATTTGTTTCATGTTTGGTGGTGTTTCAAACCCTTACAAATGAAAGTCAAATATTAGCAATATTTGTAGAAACATTATAATACTGAATTATAATATGGAAAGGGATAAAAGGGTATGCGGGGGCAGTGGCAAAGAGAAATTTGGAGGATGGACTAGGGGATGGAAACAAACTTTGAAGCAAAAAAGGAAACAATAAGAAAAGGGAGTTATAGCACCTTCCTCCCTAGCATTAACAGCATCAGGAGGATTTCAATTCAATTCATGCCTCAGAGTAGAGTGGGCTAGACTGACTCTGACACCACCAGTGTCCAGTTTCCCAGGAAATGGAAAATTCAGCAACCATAGTCCAAGTAACCAGAGAAGGGGCCAGGGGTAATAGAGCAGAGATGGGGTCTGGGAGCCCAGATGAGAAGGACTCCCAGTTGCTTTCAAGGCTTAAGCAGCTTCTCCAGAGTCCAAGGAAGGCTGAAGCTGGGCACAAGTGTAGGGCACACTGAAGCAGTAACTTCTAACTCAGGGAATGGAACAAAATGCCAAGGCAGGTGAATGAAATGGGTTTTGTAATTGAGGTTTGTAACTTAGCAATTAATGTTTATTTGTGATCTGCTCACTGATTTTTAGCTGTATAATTTCTATTTTTTTTAAAAAATATTTTATTTATTTATTTGACAGACAGAGATCACAGGTAGGCAGAGAGGCAGGCAGAGAGAGGGGGAAGCAGGCTCCCTGCTGAGCAGAGAGCCTGATTCGGGGCTCGATCCCAGGACCCTGGGATCAAGACCTGACCCGAAGGCAGAGGCTTTAATCCACTGAGCCACCCAGGCGCCCCTAATTTCTATTTTTTTTCTTTTTTTTTTTTTTAAATTTTTTATTTTTTATAAACATATATTTTTATCCCCAGGGGTACAGGTCTGTGAATCACCAGGTTTACACACTTCACAGCACTCATCAAAGCACATACCCTCCCCAATGTCCATAATCCCACCCCCTTCTCCCAAATGAGAATATCACCAATCCAGGGAAAGCACCTTACCATAATTTCTATTTTTTAACTTCTTAATAAAATGTAACTTTATGGTAAGGTGCTTTCCCTGGATTGGTGATATTCTCATGAATAGTGGGGAAGGTGAGGCAATGCAGGGAGGAGCCACCAGGGCGATGGCACGTGTCTTTGGAACTATTTCACGAAACTAATACCTGGAGAAATTTGTTTGAAATTTGAAAAAATGTCACACTTTATATAGCATATCCAGATATACAAAGCACTTTTACATATGTAATCTTTCTTGTTTCTCACAGCGGCTCTGTAAAAAACAGATTTTCCTTTAGAACAAAATTTAGTTTAAACTTTCATTTATAATGAAAATGTGTATTGGTATATATTTGGTATACATTGGTCTATACATGTTGCTACTTTCATAAATGGAATCTCCATGGCAATTATTTACCTAATGGAAGTTATTTTTACTTTAGTGCCAAACGACAAGTTTTAGAATGGGATTGGAACAAAAGAATGGAGATCCAAAGTTGAATTAACTTTAATACCAGTTGCTTTTTAACTTGTATTAAGTCAGCTCTTTAACTTATGAAATAATCTCTTATTTTTAAAAAAGATTTATTTGTTTAGTTGAGAGAGAGAGAGAGAGAAAGAGAGCACAAGTGGGTTGGGGGGCAGAAGGAGAGAGAGAGAGAGGATCTCAAGCCGACTTCCTGCTAAGTGCGGATTCTGACCTGACTGGGGGCTAGATCTCACAACCTTGAGATCATGACCTGAACTGAAATCAGGAGCTGGATGCTTAACTGACTGAGCTGCCCGGGCACCCCAAATTATCTCTAATTTTGAATGCTTAGACTAGATTATGAGATCAAGGATTTTGTAAATTGAGAAGAACATTCCCCCCCCCCCCCGCTTTTACCGAGTTGTGAGTCTAATAAAACTTGTTAAGAAGGACCTCAATTTCTGCTATGTGGCTCCCAAGATTTCAAACACATATTTTAGAATGAATGGCTTAAGAAGGTGGTAATGTTACTTTAGAATTGACAACCTGTTTATCTAAATATAAATGTAAAATACTCATTATATGGATAAATTGATCTAATTTTGATGTCTTTGAGTTTATCCTTTAAACTCTACCTGTAGGGATGCCTGGGTGGCTCAGTTGGTTAAGCAGCTGCCTCCGGCTCAGGTCATGATCCCAGCGTCCTGGGATCGAGTCCCACATCAGGCTCCTTGCTCAGCAGGGAGCCTGCTTCTCCCTCTGCCTCTGCCTACCATTCTGTCTGCCTGTGCTTGCTCTCCCCTCCCCTCTCTGATAAATAAATAAAAAAATCTTTAAAAAAAAAAATAAACTCTACCTGTAAAAATTTATTTAGAAGATGTGATAGGAATATGATAGAACTTTGTAGAAGTTATTTATAGAATAGCTTTGTAGAAGGGTATTTTACTTGGCCAAATTTCTAAGAGAGGACACATTCAGCTTTATATAACACACACACACACACACACACACACACACACACACACACACTTCTGCTTCATGGTATATTCCAAAAAGAACTGATAGTTTAGGAGATATTTAAAAACCTAGGATCTTTTTTAGGCTAGTTATATCTCTTATGGTTTCAACTCAGTAACATTTATTTATGATCCATAAGTTTAGAATGTTTAGGGGAATTTGTGTCAAAAGTTTAGACAAAATAATGCACAAGATAGTTTAATTTGTGTATGCAAGAGAAAAGGGGCTGCTGAAAAAGTTGACATATTTCTACTTGGCTTCTCTGCCCTGAAACAGCCTTGAAATCCTGGATAATACAAATAATCATACAATTTGCTCTGGATGTTTGATTATGGGCATATTGTTCCTACACTGAGAGCGTGACGCTTTCAATCATGTCTTGGATTTGTAAATATAGAAACAATGTTCTTAACATAGTGTGCTTTCATTTAGAAGCAGAGCCAATTACATAGGTTTTGTTCTTTGTCTGGAGATGATGGTATGCTAATCAGGGCTAGACAAAAAAATCTGAATCAAGGGAGAAATAACTGATGAGAAATGAGAAGGCTGTCATGGCCCAGGAACAAGGTTTCTTCCAGTGCTTCAGTCTGTTGTTACTGGGTGAATGGCATCCCTGGGAGTTGGAGACAAAACAAGAGGGAGGGAAAGAGTAAGAGTAGAGGAAGAGAAGATGTGAATCTGGATTAAAGGCTGGCTCACATATCCACAATTGATTTGGAAATAAGTAGAATTCACCTAAGAACCATTACCCTGATATGCTTTGTTCAACTTCAGAATTAAAATGATTCGGTTAAAATATCACAAACCAGTGGTTGTCAGTCAGGCATAATTTTGGCAAAGTATGAAGACACTTTTCATTGTCTTGAGGTGGGGTGCTATTGGTGTTTAATGGTCAGAGGCTAAAGATACTGCTACACATCCAATAATACACAGGACACTCTTCTACTATAACAAATTATCCAGCTCAACATATCAATAGTGCTGAGGTTAAGAAAACTAGCCATGGGTCATATTTTTAATAGGTGCTTATTGGTGAGACTACTGCTTTGTTCAAAGCAATTTGTCCAAGTCTTTTATCAACATATGTGAGAGAGAAGGTGATGGTAGTACTATCTTTCTTTCTTTCTGATTGTGTATTACTTTCCTTTACCCTTTCCTATAATGAGAAGCAACATGGCAGGGGAAAAGGTACCCATGGGCTTTGGAGTGACTGATTCTGTAATGTGATGATCATAAAAAATGTACCTCAAGAATGTATGAGAGGATTAAATGAAATTATAGATGTTAAGGGCATATAATGAACACAAATATTAGCTCTTACTCTGTTAGCAGAAGACCTTCAGAAAGTTAACCTCAGCAAGCTTCCATTTTCAATTGAATAAATTAGAGATAGTAATAGCTTGTGGAGATACAGTGAGGACTGATTGTAAGTGCCTCACCAATTGTTTGACCTAAACAGGCACTCAAGGCATAATAGCTACTGTTCTTATTTTTATCATGAGAGTACATTTCCAAAAATATGTCTAAGAGCACAGTCAAAAGTAGATATTACTGAAGGCAGTGGGGAGAACAAGAGAATATGAACTGAGGTGAGAGAAACCTGTAGTTTTAGCCCTGGCAAAGCTGTGTAATTTTAAATAACATGGTTCCCAGTTTCCAATTTGAGCCATTTCACAGTTCTGGTGCATATCAAGTGCAATAGCCATTGTGGAGTGCCTGGCACAGAGCCTGGTATGTATTGAGTGTTCAGAAAGTGGTAGTTTCTCTTTCTTCCTGGCCCAAAGGACTTCATCTGTACTTCATGAACTAGAACATTGTTTTAACCTAGGATCCATTGGAAGCAGAGGCTGAAGTGAAAGATGATAGATATATGGGATATTTTGGAATGTGATTCCAGAGAGCAGTAGTGAAGAAACTGGAAAAAGGGGGGGGCGCCTGGGTGGCTCAGTGGGTTAAGCCTCTGCCTTTGGCTCAGGTCATGATCCCAGGGTCCTGGAATCGAGCCCCGCATTGGGCTCTCTGCTCAGCAGGAAGCTTGCTTCCTCCTCTCTCTCTCTCTGCCTGCCTCTCTGCCTACTGCCTACTTGTGATCTCTCTCTCTGTCAAATAAATAAATAAAATCTTTAAAAAAAAAAAAAAAGAAACTGGAAAAAGGAAAACCAAGGCAAGGAGGTACTAGTGTGTAGTCTCTGCTTGGACGACGGTACTCAATTCTTTGGTATGTTCCAAGAGCCTAGGAGAATTTTCCTTTTCTTTATCATGTCTTTTGATGAGCAGAAGTTTTAATTTTGAGGAAGTCCAATTAGCCATTTTTTAAAAAAAATTGGTTAATGCTTTGTGTCCCTAAGAACTCATTGCTTATCGTCAGATCAAAAAGATAATCTTTTCTGTTTTCTTCTAATAAATGTTAGAGTTTTAATTTTTATGCTTAGGTATATAATTCACTTTGAATTAATTTATGTGTGAGAGATAGGAGCTGAGATGGATTTTTTTTTCTCTCACATGAATATATAGTTACAACACCATTTACTGGGGAAAAAACAACTCTGATCATTTCCTCATTGATATTTGGTGTCTTTGTCAAAATCAGTTGGCTATACATGTGTGGGTCTGTTGTTGGATTCTGTATCCTTTTCTGTTATCTATTTTTCTATATTTGCACCAATATCCCATTGTCATGATTACATCCTTATTGTAGGTATTGAAATCAGGTAGTTTAAGTTATTCAACATTGTTCTTATTTTTCAAAATTGTTTTGGCCACTGTTAATAACTTGAATTCCATATAAATTTTAAAATCAGCTTGCCAATGAAAAAAACTGCTCAGATTTTATTTGGATTGTATTGACTCTGTAGATCTGTTAGGGGAAGATGATATTTTAATAATGTTAATTCTTCCAAATCATGAAGCTTTTATTATATTTTTTCTCTGAAAGTTTTTCCTAATAAAGGCATTTAAAATGATGCATTTCCCTTTAAACACTGCTTTTGTTGCATTCTATAAATTTTGTTATGTTGTGTTTCATTATCATTCATTTAGAAGTATTTTCTAGTTTTCCTTGTCATTTTTCTTTGGATGATGCATTGTTTAGAAGTGTGTTGTTTGACTTTCAATTTCTTGGTTTTTTTTTTTTTTTGATGTCCTATTATTATTATTATTTAATTTGTTTTTTCTTATTCTGAGAACACTATATCAACCTTTTGAAATTTATTGAGACTTTGTTTTTTATTTTTTAAGATTTATTATTTATTTTTAGAGTGAGTGAGAGAGAATGAGCATGCACGAACAGAGGGAGGGGCAGAGGGAGAGAGAGAGAGAGAGAGAGAGAGAGAGAATCTAGCAGACTCCCTGCTGAGTGGGGAGCCTAGCAGGCTTGATCCCAAGACCCTGAAATCATGACCTGAGCTGAAGTCAGATGCTTAACTGAGTCACCCATGCACCCCTGAGACTTAATTTAGGGCTTAACATATAGTCTATTTGAAGAATATTCTATGCTCATTTGAAAATAATGTGAATTCTGAACTTCTTGGGTATTGCTAGATATTAAGTCAAGTTGTGAATAATATTCAGATCTTCTGTATCCTTACAACTTTTTAAAAATCTCTTTGTCCTATCAATTACTGAGAGATAAATGATAAAATATTTAATCATGATTGTGGATTTTTGTCTTTTTTCTTTTAGGTTTATAAATATTTGCTCTATATGTAGAGTGCATATACACATTTAGGTGCATGTACACATTTAGGATTATAATGTCTTCCTGGTGAATTAACTCTTTTTTTATTACAAGATACTACTACTTGTCCCTGGAAATATGTATAGTTTTGAAGTCCACTTTGGTGAAAATCTAGTGATTTTAAATTCTGTTTGCATTGTCACTTTCTCTCTCTTTTTTTTTCCTCTCAACTGATTTTTATCTTTATATTTAAAGTGTGTGCCTTGTCTACAGCATGTAGTTAGGTCTTGATGTTTAGTCATTCTGAGTCTCTTCCTCTTAACTGGAGAATTTAATCCATTTACATTGATTGTACTTACTGGTATGGTTTAGTTTATATCTGCTATTTTGCTATTTGTTTTCAATTTGCCCCATCGATTTTTGGTTCTTCTTTTCCACCCTTGTTTTTATTTAATCTAGTCTTTTTTTTAAATTCAGTCTTATGTTTTATATTTCCTGTTGTTCTTTTAGTTTATTTATTGATGGGTGCTCTAGGAATTACAATAGACACCCTTAAATTACTATGGTCTACTCAGAATGAAGAGTGAATCACTTCATATAAAATGTGAGAAAATTCAATATTATAAATCCACTTATATCTCTTTCCCTTTTTTGCTGTTGTTGCTATATATTATTTTGCTTTACATATGTTATAAGCCCCCATGTTATTATGTTATTATTTTGTTTTGAACAGTATGTTGTCCTTTAAGGAAATTTAAAAAAGAAAAAAAAGGTAGATCTTTATATATATTTACCCATATATTTACCATATGTGGTACATCTTATGCCTTCATATAGATCCAAGTTTCCATCTGCTATCATTCCTTTGAACCTGGAGATTTATTTATTTATGTATTTCTACTGTTGAAAAATTTTCTCAGCTCTAATCTGAAAGTTTATTTTATTCTAATTTTGAAAGGTTTTCTCTAGACATAGAATTCTAGTTGCCCTTGCTCTTTGAGCTTTACAAGATGTCCTTACATTGTGTCTGTTCTTCACTGATTCTGTTGAGAAGTGAGTCATCACTATTGCTGTCATCCCATATGTGATATGTCATTTTTCTCTTACCTTTGATTTTGAAGTGATTAGGTATGTTTTTCTTTATATTCCTCTTGCTTGAGGTTCACTGAACTTCTTGGATCTATAAGTTAATTTTAGAATCAAATTTACCCCAATTACAGTAAAATTTAGTAGCTTGAAACAATAACATTTATTAACTCACAGTTTCTGGAGGTTGGGAGTCTGGGCTAGAATCTTGACCATTATCTTGATTATACAGACATCTTTGTTTTATTTCCAGTTTCAGAGGGAAAGCTTTCAACATTTCACTATTGACTATGATGTTTGTTGTAGGTTTTTTGTTTAGTTTTTCTAAGGTACCCCATATCATCTTTAGGAAGTTCTCAAGTCCCATTCTATCTAGTTTGCTGATAGTTTTTAATATGAATAGAAATTTCATTTTATCAATGTTCTTTCTACATTTATTTGAATGATTCTTTTTCTTTATTTTGTTAACATGTTGAAATATAATGATTGTCTTTAAAAAAATTAAACCAACTTTGTATTTCTAGAGTAAATCCAGTTTGATCATTATGAATTATCTTGATTTACATATCTGGATTCAGTTTACTAATATTTTTATCAGGATTTTTTCATCTATGTTCATGGGAGACACTGATCTGTAATTTTTTTCTTATAATATCCTTGTCAAGTTTTGTGTCAAGGCTATTCTATTCCCATAAAACAAGTTGGCATGTTTCCCCCTTTTTTCTATTTTCTGAAAGAAATCAGCAAATCTTATTAATAAGTGGCAAAGATAATATTCAAACCATGAAGGTTGCTTCAAAATCTATGCTTTTAATTATAGTGCTTTGTTGACTTTCCTCTTAATTCCTCTCTTTCTCTCTCAATATGCATATCCCAAGCCTCAGTTCTCCCAGGGAAACACAAAGAGTACCATCTAACACCTGCATATGCAATACTTTGCATTAAAGGAGAGAAATCCTGAGATTGGGGCCCAAAACTTTTCTAATGGGCAGTAAACATGACTGTCCTTTGCTCTGGATAGGCCTTCTTTTAGTTTTGAAATGCATCACACACCTGGTACCTTCAGAAACTGTACACAGTGTTTCCTCTGCTAAAACTACCTTCTCCAAACCCAAGTTCTTCACAGTTCATCCCTAAGTTGTCAGTCTAAGTACCTCTTCCTCACAGAAGACTTCTTTGACTCCAGTGGATTGGGGAGGTCACTTTCTTCATTAGTGCTCTTTTTTTGCACACCTTTCTTCTTCTCTGTAATATATAATTACAACTGTAAGGAAATAATTCACTGTGTAAAGTTTGTGTCTCCAGCTTGAATATAAACTCCTTGAGGGTAGAGACTGTGTCATTCTTATTCATGACACCTAATACATATTTATCGAATGTCTGAATTCTCTAAGTTCCTTTTTTTAAATTAAAATATTTAAAAAAGATTTTATTTATTTATTTGAGAGAAGGATTACACACAAGCAGGGTGGGGGTGGGGGTGGGGTGGGTGAGTGGGGCAGAGGAAGAGGGAGAAACAGACTCCCAGCGGAGCAGGGAGTCCAAAGCAGGGCTTCATCCCAGGACTTGAGCCAAAGGCAGACATTTAACTGACTAAGGGCACACATATATTACTGCAGTTTTGTGGATGGATAGAAGGGTTGACAACATAATACATATTTTCACTTTTCCAAAAGATTCCACTAAGTTCATCTCTTGATCTACTTTTTGCTTTCTATTACTACAACAACCTCACTTGACCTTCATACATGTGTATCTATTGGCTTGAGTCTCTCACAAAGTGGGAGGGAATAGGGCTAGGAAGGAAGTTGCTAATGAAAGGTAGCCTGGATCATGGACAATAGAGACACTAGAAATAATAAAGAGTAGTATATTGTATATGCTATAATATAGAGTAATAATAGTAATATATAATAATGCTACAATATATAATAATAATAATAATAATACATAATAGTAATAGAGTAAATAGCTAATATTTACTGAACACTTAATATATGCCAGACACTTCAGTAGTATTCTACACATCTTCATTTAATCTTCATGGCATTATTGTAATATAGTTCAGTTATTATCACCATTTTATAGGTAAGAAACTGAAACTCGAAAAGACTAAGTTACACTCTTTTTTTTTTTTTTAAAGATTTTATTTATTTATTTGACAGAGAGAAATCACAAGTACACTGAGAGGCAGGCAGAGAGAGAGAGAGAGAGAAGGAAGCAGGCTCCCCGCTGAGCAGAGAGCCCGATGCGGGACTCGATCCCAGGACCCTGAGATCATGACCTGAGCCGAAGGCAGTGGCCCAACCCACTGAGCCACCCAGGCGCCCCAAGACTAAGTTACACTCTTAAGGTCACAGAGCCAGTGAGTGGCAAGGCTAGGACTTGAACCCATATCAGCATGACTCCAAGAATCCATGCTCTTACCTACTGAACCATAGACTGCCTTATATAATTTCCACTGGTTGTCAAAATATGGTGAGAATCCTTAGGAAAGAGATTATAAAGTGATTTCTTTGATTTAATTTCAGTTCTACAGTGACAAGCAAATCTTTGTGATAAAGAAAATATTCAGATTTAGAACTGCAAGTGCCTTTCTAGCTGGCTCAAAATTATTTGGCTTTGTGATGGGATTAGTTCTATGATTCTAATTAAACTTTTTCAGTTTTCTTAACGGTTGGTTAATCTTAAGCTTTAAAAAAGAAATCGTAATTTAGCAGCTCAAAAGATGAGTTTACCACTAAATGCACAAATATAAGTACATATAACTTTTTCATGAGAAAACTCAGTCAAGTTCTTGGGTAAAAGACATTCCTTCAACATATACTGCAACAGCAGTGTAATGACTGCTCACCAGAAATTCCAGTGTCACTAAAAATTCCTACTTCAGATAAGATTAAATCCTTTATTACTCTGGTTATTGTAGAGATGGTACCAAGACAGGGAAGTCTTATGAAAGACATTTATTTTTCCATGGAATATGTTAATATTTATTTAATTAAACTCATAACCCTTTGTTTAGAATGTATTTATAGAAAAGGGAGAAAAACAGACTCTGCAATTAGTTTTCTTGTATCTAGGACAAGCTTGTTATAACAGTCATGGGACATATTTTACGGGTGCTATTTCAGCATTGACTATTTTGAAAACTAGGAGAAAAATGCTTTAAAGTCAATACTGTCCAATTTAAAAATACTGAGTTGGACCATATACCATAACATATATTTAACCATTTCCAATTTCTTTTGAATCAGGTATGTGCATTGGCTTTCCATTTTAGAGATGGCTCAATTATCTTGGTATTCTTACATTTTTAACAAATGTCTAAAAGGATTATAATACTGCTTTTTCTTCTCCTTTCAGAGGCCTACTGAGACAATGACTGCATCTTAATGTCCCTTGTGCTCGCCATCCTGTATATGATCATTTTGACTACCTAGGGTATAACTCAGCATTAGTGGCTTGACTGACTGTCCTTTAGGGCTGTCAGAACTTGGTAACTCTCTTCCCCTCCATTTTCTCTCTTCCCTCCCTCATAATATCTTTTTTAAAGATATTATTTATTTATTTGACAGACAGAGATTACAAGTAGGCAGAGAGGCAGGCAGAGAGAGAGAGAGAGGAGGAAGCGGGCTCCCCGCTGAGCAGAGAGCCCAATGTGGGGCTCAATCTCAGGACCCTGGGATCACGACCTGAGCCGAAGGCAGTGGTTTTAACCCACTGAGCCACCCAGGTGCCCCTTCCCTCCCTCATTCTTAAAAATTGGGATGTAAGAGAGATAATATACAGTAGAAAAGGGTAAGCTACATAAGAGTTACAACTGAGTACTATGGGAAGACAGAAGATATACTAGGTTTAGGGAAAATCAAAGGGACTTGCTGCATGAGGTGCCATCAAGTTAGACAATTTAGACAGAGATCGGAGGAAGGATTTCTAGCATGTGCAAAGACATGTGGTGTGTTGTTCAAGTATTTGATAAGTGATTAAAAATATTAAAAAAATAAAATAAGTACATATTTAATTAAAATGAGAAAACCACAAGTTTTCTTAAGTGACTTGAGTTATTGGCTAGGTCTTAGATGGGAACAATTTTCCATACACAGAGCCTCTGACAGATCCATTATTTGAAGAAAGACTTTATTTTCCCTTTAGCTCTTGCCCAGGGGCTTATGGTCCTACCAAAATGCCCTTTGGCAGCAACTGTGGCTGACAAAAAATGAGGAGATTGGATGTCAATTGGCTGTCATAAACTGGTTAGATTTGTCATTGTCCTCATAGCACTCTGAGACACTTGAAGCACATATCACAATGGCAATAATGAATTATTCATCTAATTACTGTTTTAATGTCTGTCTTTATTGCAAATCTATTGAGTTTGTAAAGGAAGGGACCTATTTGGTTGCTGTAACTCTATACTGAACATAGTGCCTGGCACCTAGTGGGTGCTTAGTAAATAATTGTGGAATGAATGGTTTGCCCTCAACCATTCATAACCGAGATGAAAATGAAAGCACAGTAAGTTTTAAAAAATTTATCTAAAATATATGTTATATAAGGGAGTGATAGGTAATTATGTTTGGAAGATAATTTAGTATCAGATCCTTAAGGAATCTGAGTATTAAAGGCTTAGTACTGAGGTGTCTGACTGACTCAGTTGGTTAAGCCTTCAACTCTTGATTTCAGCTCAGGTCATGAATTCAGGGTTATGAGATCGAAACCCAGGTTGAGCTCTGTGCTCAGTGGGGAATCTGCTTGGATTCTCTTGCTTCCTCTTCCTGTGCAACCCCTGCCTCCTGCTCTTTCTCCCTTTATCAAATAAATAAATCTTAAAGAAAAAAAAAGACTTAGTATTTTATGGTAAGCAATATACTATTTATTTAAAAAGATTTTATTTATTTATTTGACAGAGAGAGAGCACAAGTAGGCAGAGAGGCAGGCAGAGAGAAAGGGGGAAGCAGGCCCCCTGCCAAGCAGAGAGCCTGATGTGGGGCTCAATCCCAGGACCCTGAGATTATGACCCGAGCCGAAGGCAGAGGCTTAACCCACTAAGCCACACAGGCGCCCCGCAATAGACTATTAATTAAAAGTCCTAAGTAGGTAAGTGATGAGATCAGCTTTGTTTTATGAAAATAAATCTCTTAACATTACCTAAAGAATTGGAGTACATGAACAGGAATCCTATAGTCACAGTCACTTGGTCACATCACTATTGCTTTAGCCCTTTCCTTATAAAAGTGATCTGCAGGTAATTTTCCTTGTGTTCTGCCTGACTCCACCCCTTGGATTCCATGTAGAAGAAAGAGTTGTGGCGGTAATATGGATGTGGGGAAGAGGAGGACAAGGCATGGAGAGGGGGTTTAAGTGGCAAGTTGGGCATAAATATATGTGCATTCTTACCACAAATTTAAGATTTATTTTACACTTTTTCAAAAGCATGTCAGTCATTTACAAGGCAAACTTAAGGTTCTGATATGGACAGCAAAAAGGGGCTACAACCCCTATGAGTGGTTAATTGATTGAACTGAATTCAGAAATGTATGATCAGGAAATGGCTTAATTTTTCTCTAATCATTGTCTCTAATATCTCCCTTGACTTTTCCTTTTCCTACCTTTGTCAACATCTTCACACTTCAAGAAGATCCAATAGCTCTCTGTTCAATTTCTGATATTAAACTTAGTTCAGTCCAATTCAAAACTTGAGTCTTACATCTAGTTTAGAGGTGCTCTCCTGCCTGCTACATGACCTGTAACTCAGGGAAAGATGGTTATGTGCTGTCTTTTCACACATTGGGCACTTCTAGTCCTCTTTTTCCCTCCCTCTTGTTCTTCTGGGTTATAGTTCAGAGAGGGAGGGTACACAGAAGAAAAGGGTCACAGATATTCCTACTTAGTTTATGATATTTGTAGTTCAAAATACTGACTCTTTGGAATATATTTGTGGTTTCATTAGGGGAGCCAAGGGAAATCCCTCATGGCATCATTCTTTAACGTGAATAATGTACTATATTGGGGGAATTCTTATAACTCATGATCCCAGTGATCTACCCTATAGCCATTTAATAGTGGGGTGCCCCCCCATCCTGACTAGTTTTTTATTGGCCAATCGGGTCCCAGCATGATAATTCAAGCCCATCTATCTTCCTTGGTATCCACTTGATTCTTGGGAAACTTATACACATTTGTCTTGACAAACAATAAGTAGTGGACATTCTAGTCTTGCTTCACTGTTGCTTCTTTCTTTCCTCTATTGTCTTAGGCTAGTCCCTGCTATTGCTCGTCTTCAGAATTCCCCCTTCATAGAGTTCCCCAAAAAGAGACAGATATCAATCTCTGTGTTTATATATACTCCCCAGGTCTGGGAATCATATATCAGTTTTATCCAAGGCTTCTCTTAGCCTTTTTCATTTGAGCCTCTTAGTAACATTGGGACCTTTGGATCCATATCTTTGTAATTATCCATCTGGGCAGTGAGTTGCTGATGTTCTTTTCTTGCAGGTCCCCTTTTATCTCTATGTCTTGTTCTCTTGAAACATTCTTGAATTGGTTTCAGTAAAAGAAAAGAGGAAACACCCTCATTCTCACTTTCATAGAAAAGAGAGGAAATGTCCCACTAAACTCACAATACAGTGATATCACAAGATTCCAAAGAACCCTAGCTTTTTTGTTAGTATGGTTTCATGGGGTAATGAGTCTCTGGACCAGTTTTACTGTCTTTTAACAAATTCTTTGTGTATGCCCTTGGCATCTTTTTTAGGTGCCTGACATTGCTTATTTTATATTATTCTCAGCTTTGGTTCTATAAGGGAAATTCTGGACCAAATGAAAAAGACCCATTTGATTTACTAGAATATACGTAGTCCCTGTTCTGGAGGACCACAGAGTTTGGGAGCTGCCCATCAAAAAAGGTGATAACAAGCAATCTCAGCAGTTAAGAAAAGAGTGACTTAATTTGTTCATTCATTCATTCATTCATTTCCACAAGTTAGTTACTCTTACAAGAACTGAGAATGATGTATGAGCAAATCTAAATAGTTGCTGCCTAATTGAGGTTACAGTCTAGTGGGAGACATAGACATTAAACAAGTAGATACACATATTTTAAAAATTATAATTTAGGTAAAGACCAGCATGCCACAAGAAAGAACAACATGGTACTTGATGGCCAGACTAGGTTTGGCTCATTCCTAGGGCAGTCACCTAGAGACTTTATCAGATCATTTCCTGAAGTAACTATCAGTTGTGAGTTCTTTTTAGGAGTAAGGTTGCAATGCCGTCCAATGACAAGCAGAGTTCATTGGTTCATTAATTCATTTGATAGTAGTTTTTTAGTGTCGACCATTTGCTAGGTAACATGCAAGTGCTGAAATTACCAAAGTGTATAAAATTAAGTTCCTGCTGTCACAATTACAGTCTAATGGAAGGTAGAGCTAAATACAAAGTCAGTGTGGGGCACTAAGATGAGGATAAGCACAGAAAAGCAGGGGCTGATGACCTCCTTGCTTTTGGAGAGCAGTGGGGAGACATGCTGGGAGGTGTGACACTAAGTGGTTTCTTGAAGGATAAGGGGGTGCTGACTAGACAAAGCAGTGAGAGGGGGAGAAGAAGAAGATTATTCTAGATGGTAAAGCACCATGCTCAAAGACAAGGAACCAACTGTTGTAATCAGTGAATCTCTATACTTTGGAGTTCTTTGAATAGGTTATCCCTGTGCAAAGATACTTCCTCCCAGTCCTCGCAGTGACTTCTACTGTTTATCCCAATGTATCATGACATGAAAAGAGTGGGGAGCAGTGGTTTAGAAGATAGAGAGAACATGATATATTTAGGGAATTGCACAAGGGTTGAGATGTATGAGACATGGAAAGAGATGCTGACCAAGTATTGGTTTAACCCATCACACTGAAATGTATATGTAATGATATTCTCATCAGTATAATCTTCAAGCTAGAAAGATCAAGAACTATAGGAATAGGGAAAAGATTTATTATTGAGTGAGTGTTACAAGCTTTTACTATCCCAACACAGTTATGAGAGATAATTTTTTTTTTAAAGATTTTATTTATTTGACAGACAGAGATCACAAGTAGGCAGAGAGGCAGGCAGAGAGAGAGAAAGGAGGAAGCAGACTCCCTGCTGAGCAGAGAGCCAGACGCGGGGCTCCATCCCAAGACCCTGGGATCATGACCTGAGCCGAAGGCAGAGGCTTTAACCCACTGAGCCACCCAGGTGCCCTGAGAGGTAATTTTGATTTTGTCTCCTTTGCCCACCTCCCTGAACTTCAAGGAGAATGTGGTTTGGTTCCTGGACACTTATGGTGCAGAATCAGGAGGCTACTGAGAGAGGGTCAGGATTTGAGAGACCAAAGGAAAGGGGAAGGGGAACAAATGGCAAAAGCCATATTGACTCACGGTAGGGAAAGTTTTGAGGGTACAACAGAAGACAAGAATTGATGCGGCTGTACAGTATACATTGAAACTGAGTAAATTTTCTTTAAGATTTGCATGTGTATGTCAGAATTCTTTCAAAAATTACTTTAGAATACTGCCTTCCTTCTACATATGTGAAACAGAAGAGATATTGGTCTATAGAGGTACCAGGATTTATTTGGTTTGCACTGTACATGCAGGCTTATACAGAAAAGGAGGTTTAGTGCAACATGGGAAATAATCTCTGGATATGGAACTAGAATATAGAATTCTTGCTTTTGACATTTAGTAGTGGCATGATTTGGATAAGCCTCTATTATTTCTTGGAGCTTTTCCATACCTCAATTTCCTCATAAGTGAGTAAGGATATAGTAACTCTCATATATAAATGTAAATATAAGTATATATATATATATATATATATATATATATATATATATATCTCACTATATTATACTCATATAATATAGTACTTCATTGGGTCAAGGTGAATAATAAGACCTGAACATGCTTTGCAAATTACAAAGAGTTATCCAGAGTTTCATGATAGCAGTAATAATAGTGATGTTCATGTTAACAAGAATATCTTTTAATTTTTTGAACAGTATAAAATTACACCCTTACTGGCTTTCGAGCAATGATAGTTGATGGTGTTAATAAGGAGGAGACAGGGAAAACACAACTTCCCTCAAGTCCGGATGGTGATGATTCCAATTTAGAGAAAACTAACTGCTCATCAGGAATGACCCTAAACTTGAGGAGAATACAGTTTAAAATCACTGCTGTTTCCTTTTTAATATTCTTCCTATATGCCTGAATTCTTATTGTTCTATCTGGAAATGCCACAGTAGAGTCCCTGTGTTCTCTGGTGCTGGCATGCTGCAAAATCCTGTGATAGAGGGGTAGCTAATAAATTATTTGACAGGAAATATAGAAAAAAAATCTTTGTAATTCACAGTTCTGACATAATGAAAAGCTTATAATTCACTAGTGTGACCTCACAGCTGTGAATTACAAGTTTCACTTGACTCGTTCACAATTTGTCTTTGAATTTATACTATGAAAAGTGAGAACCATATTGTCAAACTGTCACTCCATATTGATGTATTACTTCTGAAGATTAAGAAACATTTTGTCAAAGAGCAGGAAAATAAAAATACCCTAAAAGAGGATGGAGTTTGATACAAATTTGAAGGGGTGTATGAGGCAACGACAAAAATGTCTAGAAAAAAGGCAACATGCAGTGTTTGTGTCTCTTCAGGGATTTATTTTTTAATCCCTCCATTTAATAACAGTAAACATCTGTATAAATCTAGTATATGCCAGGCAGTCTTATAGCAACTTTAGATACAAACATTTATTTATTTATTTATCTATCTATTTATTTATTTATTTTTAAGATTTTTATCTATTTATTTGACAGAGATCACAAGTAGGCAGAGAGGCAGGCAGAGAGAGGAGGAAGCAGACTCCCTGCCGAGCAGAGAGCCTGATGTGGGGCTCGATCCCAGGACCCTGAGATCATGACCCGAGCCGAAGGCAGAGACTTTAACCCACTGAGCCACCCAGGCGCCCCAGATATAAACATTTTTAAAACTCAAGAAACCACTGAGAACTGGGTATTATTTTTATTTCTATTTTCTTTTATGCAGAAACTGAAGCACAGAGAGGTTAACCAGCTTGCCTAAGTTCACAGTACCAGTAAGTGGCAAAGCCAGGATTCAAACCCAAGTCTCATGGCTCCAGAGGCCAGACACCAAAGCCTCTGTACGACATGGTCTTTGTGAAAATGTTGTTACCGAAGATTGAGTTGGCTGAGCCTATACTAATCTTTTAACCTTAACATCAATTTATTTATTTATTTATTTATTTATTTATTTATTTATTTATTTGACAGAGAGAAATCACAAGTAGATGGAGAGGCAGGCAGAGAGAGAGAGAGGGAAGCAGGCTCCCTGCCGAGCAGAGAGCCCAATGCGGGACTCGATCCCAGGACCCTGAGATCATGACCCGAGCCGAAAGCAGCGGCTTAACCCACTGAGCCACCCAGGCGCCCCAGATATAAACATTTTTAAAACTCAAGAAACCACTGAGAACTAGGTATTATTTTTATTTCTATTTTCTTTTATGCAGAAACTGAAGCACAGAGAGGTTAACCAGCTTGCCTAAGTTCACAGTACCAGTAAGTGGCAAAGCCAGGATTCAAACCCAAGTCTCATGGCTCCAGAGGCCAGACACCAAAGCCTCTGTACGACATGGTCTTTGTGAAAATGTTGTTACCGAAGATTGAGTTGGCTGAGCCTATACTAATCTTTTAACCTTAACATCAATTTATTTATTTATTAAAGATTTTATGTACTTATTGAGAGAGAGAGAATGAGAGAGAGAGCATGAGAGAGGGGAGGATCAGAGGGAGAATTAGACTCCCTGGTGAGCAGGGGGCTGGATGCAGGACTCCATCCTGGGACTCCAGGATCATGATCTGAGCTGAAGGCAGTCAATTAACCAACTGAGCCACCCAGGCGTCCTAACATCAATTTAAAAATATCTTTGGGGCGCCTGGGTGGCTCAGTGGGTTAAGCCTCTGCCTTCGGCTCAGGTCATGATCTCAGGGTTCTGGGATTGAGTCCTGCATCAGGCTCTCTGCTTGGCAGGGAGCCTGCTTCCTCCTCTCTCTCTGCCTGCTTGGTCTCTCTCTGTCAAATAAATAAATAAATAAAATCTTTAAAAAAAATCTTTGATCAGATCTTTTTTTTAAAGTAATATTTAGAAAGAGAGACCTAGAATTACATTTCACTTATTTCGATTTAGAGAAGATGAAGGTTCTCTGTTCTGGACATGTCTAAAATCATTTTTAACTCTTCAAGAATCTTCGAGTAAAATATACAAAGTAGGTTGTCATTCTGATGGTACTTTTCTTTGTAACTTTTTATTTTAATATGTTTTCAAGCACAGAAAAATTTAAAGGATAGTACTAAGAATGTTGTATATCTTTATCCAGATTTATGAATTGTTTAAATTTTGCCTTATTTTTCTCTTTCTTTAGGATCATTTGAAATGGAGAGGTAAAGTGTCTCTTCATCCTTAAATCTTTCAGTGTGTATTTTCTGAAAGGAAGAATGTTGTCTTTTATTTTATTTTAAGATTTTACTTATTTATTTGACACACACAGAGAGAGATCACAAGTAGGCAGAGAGGCAGGCAGAGAGAGAAGGGGAAGCAGGCTCCCTCCTGGGAGATCCACCCCAGGACCCTGAGATCATGACCTGAGCCAAAGGCAGAGGCTTAACCCACAGAGCCACTGGTGCTTGGGGCACCACCCAGGTGCCCCAAGAACGTTGTCTTCTTAATCATAGTTACAATCACCAACATTAGTAGAGTTCACATTGATACAATGCTGACATCGAATCCACAGTCCATATTCAAATTGTCCAATGTTTCCCAAATTGTTCTTTATAATGACTTTTTTTTTCCTGTACTGGAGAGTTCTTTTACCTACCTCCCCCCTTTGTTTAAAATTTAATTTTATTTTTTCAGTATTCCAAGATTCATTGTTTATGCACCACACCCAGTGCTCCATGCAATGTGTGTCCTCCACAATACCCACCACCAGGATCTCCCAACCCCCTACCCTCCTCCCCTCCAAAACCCTCAGTTTGTTTCTTAGGGTTCACAGTCTCTCATGGTTTGTCTCCCCCTCTGATTTCCCTCAACTCACTTCTCCTCTCCTTCTCCCAGTGTCCTCCATATTATTCCTTATGCTCCACAAGTAAGTGAAACCATAAGATAATTGACTCACTCTGCTTGACTTATTTTATTCAGCATAATCTCCTCCAGTCCTGCCCATGTTGATACAAAAGTTGTGTATTCATCCTTACTCATGGAGCCATAATACTCCATAGTATATATGAGCCACATCTTCCTTATCCATTTGTCCATTGTAGGGCATCTTGGTTCTTTCCACAGTTTGGCGACTGTGGCCATTGCTGCTATGAACATTGGGGTACAGATGACCCTTCTTTTCACTACATCTGTATCTTTGGGGTAAATACCCAGTACTGCAATTGCAGGGTAGCTCTATTTTTAATTTCTTAAGGAATCTTCACACTGTTTTCCAAAGTGGCTGCACCAACTTGCCTTCCCACCAACAGTGTAAGAGGGTTCCCCTTTCTCCACATCCTCTACAACACACATTTACTGTCTTGTTAATTTTGGCCATTCTAACTGGTGTAAAGTGGTATGTCATTATGGTTTTGATTTGAATCTCCCTGATGGCTAATGATAATGAACATTTTTTCATGTGTTTGTTAGACATTTATATGTCTTCTTTGGAGAAGTGTCTGTTTATGTCTTCTGCCCACCTCCCTTCTATACGTGAATGTTCTTAGGAGTTTTGTTTGTAATAATCAAAACTGGAAACAACCAAAATAGTAAAAATGTGGTAAATAGTTAGACTTTGATACATTTATACCATGAAATACTGTTCAGTCACAATAAGGAATGACTTATTGATACAGGTAACAATAGATGGTTTGATCTCAAGGGTATTATGCTGAGTGAAAAAAAGACAATAATATGCTATATAATGTGATTCATATAATGCTCTCAAAATGGCAAAATTAAAAATAGGGAAAATAGGACTTAGGGAAGATTTTTTGGGGGTGTGTGTGTGTGTGTGTGTGTGTGTGTGACAATAAAGGTGTAGCCATAGGAGATCTCTGTGGTGATGGAATTGTCCCAAATCTTGATTGTGATGGTGGATAAGTTTACATATGAAAAATGGCATAGAATTACACACACATTTTACAAATGTCAGTTTTCAAGTTTTGATTTTGTATAAGATGTGACTATTGTGGAAAATTGGTAAAGGTTACATGAGATAATTCTGTATTATTTTTGAAACTTCCTGAAAATCTGTTTCAAAATGGGGAATTAAAGAATAAAGTTAAAAACATTTTGTGATCAATTTAGCTCATGAATTATGTTGTTGAGGTCTTTAATTCTTCAGAGTACAAAACTTATATATACCTGGCAGAATAATTATGTTTTTGTGTTTAGTTACAGTTATTTTTCACCATGTTGTATCTTAAAGTCATTAATAGCAAGTGTTATAAATAGCTGGGTATAAAAGTGATTTCAGAACAAATAAATGGACAGACTATCAATGTCATGATGACTCCTCAGATGTTGTAAAATCAAGTTCATTTCAGTTAAAAGAATTCCCAGGGTGTGTTTCAGGTGCTGTATTCATAAACTATTCATTTTGTCTCGAGAAGGTCATCTGTCTTTTCCTCTGACTTATTCTGGTGTTCTTTTTCCCTGCTTGCATTATTACTGCTGCATTTGGCCAGCTACCTACAAAGAAGACTCCCAAGATCTGAGGGGATGTTCTTTTTAAACTATTTTTTTTAGCCTAGACATAGGCTGATTGGCTCCATTACTTCAGCTGCTGAGTTTGTTTTGGACTTCAGCACATTCCAACTGCCTGGGAGATATTCTTTACCTCTACTTGTAATAACCACCTTTATATAGTTTAAAAAGTAACCTGTATTGGGCTCTGAATAGTTCATAGAAATTTCAGTAAGAGCCCATGTAGTTCATAATGGTTCCTTATAGCAACTCTCTCCCATAATTTAGATTTGAGTCCAGAGATCAATGAGGAATATAAGTAACAGATATGATACTGTACCTCAGATTGACCCTCCTCAAATCCAACTCTCTCCTCTTTCTAATCTTCTCTCAAAATTGTTGCCAAATATCAATTCACAGGGCAATATAAATGCTTTATCTTCTTAAAACTATGTTTGATAGTGGTTCCTAAACAAAATTACACACAGAAGGAAATTTTTAGTATGGTCAAATTTCTACCTTTCTACCTCCATCTGTGTTACTCTATGCATTCTATTCTTCTATGAACTTGGATATCTTGTTCTTCCTCCTTTGTTTTGCTCAAACTTCTGTTCATCTGGATTTCTCTCTCCTGACCATTTACAAAATGCTGCCCATTCCTGGTTGTCCACTATCTTTTCCAATGATGCTTTCCTGAGGTCTTTAGCTAGGTAGTCTAGCTGAGGTCTTTGACTAGATAGTCTCCCTTGCTGGAACTTCTGTTGCTCTTTTTGGCACATATATTTTGGCTATATAACAGTACTATGGGCGAAAGAATTCAGTCTAAAAATCACACATTGCATTTAGTGATTAGGTTTCTTGATGCTCTTTCAATTTAGACTAGTTCCTCAGTCTTTCCTTGACTTCCAAGACCATGTAACTTTTGAGGATTACAGCCCAGCTATTTTGTTAAGTGTTCTTCAATTTGGGATTGTCTATTTCCTAATGATTAGATTCAGAATATATATCTTTGGGATAAATATCACAGAAATGATGCTGTGCTGTTCTTATTGCATTCTATCAGGGAACACATTTGTTCCATTGTGGATGTTTATTTTGATCACCGATTAAGGTGGTGACTGTCAGGCATGTCTCACCCCACCCAATTAAATTTCTTACTTTTACATTTATTTGTTGTTTATTTATTTATATAGGTATGGGCTCATGGATTCCCATTACTACTGAATGACTTAAAAATTTATTTCTATTGTTGTTGGTTTTGATACTTAAAACTGTGTCAGATTAGGCCAACAGGAACCCTAGCTGGCATTGTTTCCTTTTGACATGTCTCTTTTGGTTTTTGGGCAGTTCCTTTCTGGCACAGAAAAATGTTTCAGCTCATTCTATGTATCCCTATCCCAGCTCTGGAATCAGCCATTTCTGCGAGAAGTCTTGATTTTTTAGACTGCAACATTGTGTTTACAAATCAGGATTGGGCACTAGGTGATTCATTTTTGTTGGGGTGTCACTTCTAGGCTTTCTCAGTGGAATTGGCTAGATAATACATGTATATATATATATACACATTCACACACACATTTACATCAATATGTATATCTATATCTATCTAAATAAATTTAAAACCATAAATTCATACTTCAAATTGCAGTCTAATGTCACATGTCTCACTCTTGTTTTCTCCCTTTCCATATTTTGAAATTCTCTTCTTTGACAGTGAGAAACCTGATTCCCATTATCCTTCACATATTTACTTACTGATAAGTCTGTTGCTATAGCCAAATTCTTATCACTGCTTCTGCAGTACCCCCCTCCCTTCTGATCCCACAAGGACACCCTGCTCCACCTGACTCCCTGTTGTGGGTGGTCCCTTACCCCCTGCATGAGCACTATGCTTTTTTGGTTCAGTTTCAGATATCCACATGGGCCCACCTCTCCCTAGTACACCCACCTCATCCCCCTTGGGCTCCAAATTCCCATGCTTCACCACTGCCACTTTTGCCCCCCCAACTCCATGAACTCTCCTCCTTATCCCTTCACTTTGCTTAGGTTCTGCCAGTCTGCACTAAGGCTCCCTTCTGTGAGTTTGCTCTGCCCCCCCGCTTGGGCTCAGACAATTGATTCTGAACAAATACCTATTTTAGTATATGTGCTGCCGAAGCGAGCACCTGGACAAATTCCTATATTGGACACCTTCTTGATCCCACTTGAGCTCTGATAGTCTTATGGTCACCACCACTGTTTCTTATCCCTCAATAAATGTACCTTATCTATATATGCTTCCCCACCCTCATGTTAGGGCTCTGATATATTGTACTAGGCTATCCTTTCTTGTAGACTTTAACTTTTGCTTAGTCCTAAATCTGCTGCTGGGCTGCTCACCCCCAATCTGGACTCTCTTCTCATCCTACTCAGACACTGACACCCACCCTGGGACCCTCCTACCTAAACATCCACCTCGCCCAGCCTGGGCTCAGTTACCTGGGCTTAGTTGCTCTCCCCACAATACTTACTCCTTCTCTCATGGGCTCTGGCACCCCATGCCAGGCTGGTGCTACCTTCTCCTCCAAGAATGGAGGCTTCTTCAAGCCCTTCAGAGTCTACCCAATTGCATGTGCAGCCCTTCCTCACAGATACCCTGCTGCCTTCACTTGTGTCCCACTGCCCCTCTGTGAGATACTCTGTATCCTGGTGGTACTCAGCACTACATGCTGTACCACTGAACTTAATGTAGGTGCCCTTCTTATCTTGTTCGGCCTGGACACCATAGTACCCTTGCTGACCCTTTCCTGCTATCCCTTTCTCACTCCAGCTCCCAGACCCACAGGATACCTGGCACACTGGGCACCAACTTGGACACTCTGTTCTGAATTACCCCACCTGCTCTTATCTACTTGGGGTGATGCTCTTCACTAGGCCACTGCCATCTCCATGGATGCCCACCTCACCTTTTTCAGGCTCCAACATCCTGTACTGGGCTACCCTTCCTCATCACAAGTGCCTTTCTTACTGGGCTTGGGCCGTAATATATTACTCTGTGCCATTATGGTCTGAGCCCCTCTGCTGATACCTATCTTGCTCAGCTCTAGCTAACAGCCTTTGAACTAAAAAAAAAGGAGATGAAAGAGGAAGGAGGAGAGGGGAGGGGAAGGAGAGAAGGAGAAGAAGAAAAGAGAAAGGAAGAGAAGGGAAAGGAAAGACTGGAAGTGGATTTTGGCAGAGCTTACTCAGACCAAGGAATAAACCCAGGGACATCATTCTCATTCATATTTTCCTTTTTTTTTTTTTTTTTTAGAGGTATTCATTCTTTGAACAATTTGAACATTTCACCAACATTTCAGTATTCTGTGCCTTCCTCAGGGTACTGGAGAGGTTTATTCTCTGCAAACAGCTGTTCAGTATGATACCACCAGGGTCCTCCAGTATATTTATAGCTTTGGAATTCACAACTACCTATAATTTATACATGCATAGTTCTTCAAAAAACGCAAAAATTAAATCCTTCTAACTTATAGGGAGTATGGAATCCAATCAGTTTTAGCAAGCTTCCCTGTATATTAATTATCATTTATTTGAATGCTATTTTAAAAAACCATAAATCTGTAAAAACTTACATTTTGTAACCTTGATCAAACACTATTTTTAAACTCCTATCACAATTTGGGAATTTTGCAAGCCCTGGAACAAAGAATAAAATGTCATAATGAAACTAGTTTTTATGATGAAATGGTGGTTACAACATAATTATTATAATTAATGCTAAAACCTAGCTATAATTCAACATGTTTGACCATAGTGCTTCTACAGTGACTCATATTGTGACAGATTTACTCCCAGGTAATGTGATGAGCTGTGTCTGGATGTTCTTATTCGTGTATGGGATGTAATGCTTTATTATAACAATATCAGGGCTATGGTGGTGAAGCTTTCATACCACTGTGTTTCCTCTAAGGACAGAGTCTTAAAAAAAAAAAAAACAGTGGTTTGTGTATCAACTTTTCAGTGTTTCTCATAACCAAGAGTCCCTGAAAAGGGAGGATCAGCTGCAAATAAGACCTGTTCTTTTACGTAATAAGCTGCCAAAAGCTAGAAAGTGATGACTGACATTCTGCTTATCGCAATAGGCTGAAGAACGATTTTGCATGTTCACCAGGCAAGAAATACATCTGTGGTTCCTGTTATCGACAAAAGACAATGCAGTCAGGATTCCATAGCTTCATTGCTTCAGTCGGTGACATTAAGGTTCAACCTCTGCATGAGACGCATAAATATCCTTTGGATTTTCTTCAGTAAGCACACACTAGAGGTTAATAATGTGGGGATGTTTGATTCCCTGCTGTTTTAAATAATTTCATGGAAAATCTAATGCAGTAGGACACTAGTTTAGAAAGGTTATTACCCTCATCAAACGATAGCACTTCTTTCCTATTATTTTCTACCAATTTCTTGCCCTTATAGCTCCTCTCTCTTCATTTACCACAAATGATTCTTCAAAACGACACTCTGTGGTTGGGTGGAGATGGGATTGGAGAAAGCTTAATCCCTAATCAGGGCCCTGTCAGTGCTGGTAGTAGTGTGCATCTTTCTTCCTTCTTCTGCTTGCTGGAGCTTAGATACAAGACAGAGATGCACACTCATTGGAGGGGAATCATTGGAAACCATTTCCTACCCCCTTGTTGGGACTATTTTATATAAGACCCTGAGATCTAGAGCCCACTTGTAATAGCCTATCCCAACTCTTCTCAAAATGGTACTCTGATTTGCTAAATTCTTGAGTCATTATCACCTCTGCTGTGGCAGGTACTTACAACAGAACTCTAAGAATGCTCTTGGGCTCACCTTAGTTTTAGGATTAAGGAACAATATGGTGTTCCCTGAACTGCACCATTCCAGACTAATAAGGGTGAAAGAGACTGCCTATTCAATAGCCATCTCACCTTTTCCTACCAGGACACAAAGTTTAGTTAGGCAGGCATGTGTATTTCCCAGCCTTCTTTGCAAATTGGTACCATGTGAATAAATTCTGGCCAATGAGTAGAAATTGTTTGGGCAGGACCTCTGCGAAATATCCTTAAAATGGCAGGACAAACCTGGCAGTTTCTTTTTTAGCTTATGTCTATTCTTTAGGATGACCAACTATTTTGGTTTGCCTAGGGTTGTCAGGAGTCCAGAAGCATGGACCTCTCAGTCTTAAAGCCCAGACAAAACTGCGCAAACTGGGTAAGTTGATCACCCTACCTTCCTTCTTCCACACAATATTATGTATGCTGGCTGGACTTCTAGAAACTCTAGAAATCTCATGGCCATGAGGTGACATAGTCTAATGGTGGCTGGGCAAGAGGATAAGAGGAGATTGATTCCATTGCAACTGCCCTAGACTTCTCAGTACATGAGAAAAACAAATAACTCCCAATTTAATGAAACAGTATTTGTTTGGAGTATAGTGGTTCTCTTATGTAGCAACCACAGATTTCATTAATGTTAATTTAGTTAGGGGCACCTGAGTGGCTCAGTGGGTTAAAGCCTCTGCCTTCGGCTCAGGTCATGATACCAGCATTCTGGGATCGAGCCCTGCATCAGGCTCTCTGCTCAGCAAGGAGCCTGCTTCCTCCTCCTCTCTCTCTCTCTCTGCCTGCCTCTCTGCCTACTTGTGATCTCTGTCTGTCAAATAAATAAAAATCTTAAAAAAAAAGTTAACTTAGTTAAGGAGCTCTGTTACACTCACGTGGAGTGCAGACTTCCTCTTCTGACTGAAGCACTTCCAGTTCCTTAGAGAGAGATGGTTTGAATATCGTGAAAATGGTTCAAACCCAGGTCTCTCAGACACCAAACTCTCTTTTCCTGCAACTTCACACTGAACTTCATTGTTCTCGGCCCTCACCCCTTTAAAATTTACTCTCAAAATCCTGAGAGGTTTGACTGGAACTCAGAATAGCTCAGCATTTGGAGAGAAGGGCCCTTACTTACAGGTGATGTGGACCTCTACTGTCCTCATTTAGCCTGATGAGGAAACAGAGACCCAGACAAAACAAGGGCTATGGCGACCTGAGCTCCTAGTTAGCTCTCTTTGATACAGGTGTTAGCTTTCCTAACCTGCAGCTGCATCATCTCCAATGCAGATCACAAGGTGCTGATCCTAGCATTCCCCTGCCCACTCTTTCATTGTGAACTTTAATGTCTAGCTTCCCTTTCTGGATTCCCCTATTTATGTTGCCAGAGCATTTTATGACAGGGACTTCACAACTAAAATAACACTGCTATTAAGAACTTCAGAGTTTTGTTTCACTTTGATTTTTCTGTTGATAGGTGTGGGACACTGACTTTAGGAAAAATTGCAAAGGAGTGGAAATTGGTTCTACCACGTTTTCATAAAAATGATTTGCCTTTTTCTTAGCTGAGTAGCAGAACTATCTTTTCCCATCAAAGAAAGCATAATACTGAGCTTATATTAAGTATTCAAAAAATACTCGTTTTTTTTTTTTTTTTATTAATGACAGAAAGGAATTTAAACATACTGAATACCTATTATGTGCCAACAGCCAGGAATCATTCCAGTTAGACGGTATCTATGCAATACCAGGTGTTAACATTTCGAATACCACCTCTGGAGCAAAGAGCATGTGTATTTGTGCACATGTGCACACACACGCACATAGAGATTTGTGCGCAAAGCATGCACCTGATTTAAACTTCATAGAAACTACGAAAAGGAAGGGAATGCGGCTCAAAACAATGACATACCCAAGGTCACGGAATCAGTATATAGCCGATCAGAGATTTGAAGCCAGATCTTCTAACCTCAAGATTGTGCTCATTTCTTTTGAGTGAAGTTCTTGTTGTTGGTCCCCAATCAGTCTTTCTCTTTGTGAGGGCTGTCAAGCAGGCCTCTAAAATTGATTCATTTTAGAGGCACAGGAAGAAGGGAATTAGCATTAATTGAATGCTTTCTACATTCTTTTGACATCCTTTTTTAGTTAGTATTTACTCAAACCCTGTGATAGGGATGGTCTTGTCCCCATTTTTGTATGCCCATTTATACAGGAGGTACTGAGTCTCAGAGGGATGAAGAACCTTATCTAAGGTCAAACTGTTAAAAATATAGGCTACAGAATCAATCTAGCTCCAGAGTCTATGCTCTGAATGACTACAGAGTATTTCTTTGCTTATTTATAATACTCTGCACTCATTTTTTTCACTTAACTATGTATTCCATGGAGGTTTTTCCAGGCTAATAAACAACAGAACATTCCGCAGTATATAGCTATGTCAGTGTCTTCAGCTAATCTCCTATCACCCTGACACACATAATGCTGTGGTTAATTGGTTTTCTTAGACATATACTTTTATGTACTAGTGTATTGATTTCTATTTGTTAGATTCCTAAAGATGGAGAGGTGGAGATGAGCCAATGGGTTTAGACATATTTAATTATAATAGCTGGTGCTAGATTATTTATCATTATTGCATTTAAAATTGTGATAAAGTAAATATAACATAAAATTTGCTAGATTTTTTTTTAAGATTTTATTTATTTGTCAGAGAGAGAAGGAGAGCGAGCAAGCACAGACAGACAGAATGGCAGGCAGAGGCAGAGGGAGAGGCAGAGGGAGAAGCAGGTTCCCCGCTGAGCAAGGAGCCCGATGTGGGACTCGATCCCAGAACGCTGGGATCATGACCTGAGCCGAAGGCCGCTGCTTAACCAACTGAGCCACCCAGGCATCCCTGCTAGAATATTTTTATGAAAAGTTTGTAGTAAGTTCAACTCCTATCATCAGTGAGTGAGAAGAGGATTGGTTCATTTCTTTTTTTTTCTTTTTTTAATTTATTTAGTCAGAGAGAGAGAGAGCGAGAGCGAGCACAGGCAGACAGAGTGGCAGGCAGAGTCAGAGGGAGAAGCAGGCTCCCCATGGAGCAAGGAGCCCGATGTGGGACTGACTCGATCCCAGGATGCCGGGATCATGACCTGAGCCGAAGGCCGCTGCTTAACCAACTGAGCCACCCAGGCATCCCTGCTAGAATATTTTTATGAAAAGTTTGTAGTAAGTTCAACTCCTATCATCAGTGAGTGAGAAGAGGATTGGTTCATTTCTTTACTAGCACAGCATGTTCCTGTTTTTGTTAACTTTGATAAAGCTGGTAGTTGAATATGGATAATTCATTGTTGCTTTAATTTAGATTTCCCAAACTTCTACTGAGATTGAGCATCATGTCATCTATTTATTCTTTGCCAAGAAATCTGAATTTTCAATCAAAATTTTTGGAACTTTGAGATAAAAAATAAATTTCCATTTAGGGCTTTGGGTATTAAAGGCAGGTAAAGTAGATACGAATGTGCAAGTATGTGTTTAAAGTGGAAGCTTTCTTGGCTTCCTTTCTGTACCCCTGAAATACTTTATTCTGCTTATAAATTAGCCTGTAACAGTGGGTGCTTTAATGACAAAATTATCTTCCATGTGGATTTGGAAGCTGTAGAAAGTGGAAAACAAAAGTGATTCTGAGATGCGAATAAGTCATTGTGCATGTTTTGTAGACCGAACCAAGTTGGATGTTGGATTCTTTTTTTTTTTTTCCAATGATTTTATTTATTTATTTGACAGAGAGAGAGAGATCACAAGTAGGCAGAGGCAGGCAGAGAGAGGGGGGAAGCAGGCTCCCCACTGAGCAGAGAGCCCGATCCCAGGGCTCGATCCCAGTACCCTGAGATCACGATCGATCTGGGCTCCATCCTAGGACCCTGAGATCATGACCCAAGCCAAAGGCAGCGGCCCAACCCACTGAGCCACCCAGGCGCCCTTGTTTTCGAAAATTCTAATCCATGCATTTCCAGACTACATTTCATCATATTGCTGTAAAGAGCCTTTCAAAAATCAATTATTTGGAAGATGACTTTATGTTTTATAGATGTGAAAAGAGAAAGGATGATGGTCTCAGGGCTCGCTTGCAGCAGGGATGTGGCTGTCTGCTGGGATAGTGTGGAATCTGCATGAGGACGGCTAGAAAAGAAGTCCTCTGTAAAGTTAAATGAACTGATTTTATCTGAAGTTCTGGTTGACAAGCTAAAAGAGAGCTGGGCCAAACTACACAGTCATTCCCAGGAGATGTTTACGAGTGGGAAGAGACGGAGCTTTGCTTCCTACCACCTTCTCTGAGTGCACCTTCTATCCGATCATGGGGAGGTGTTTTGAGTAAGGTGGACCTTTGCCATGAGGAACTCCTTACACAAAACTGAAATTCCAGCAGGCCTCCAGTGAAGACTTTTGTTTGTGTGGAGAGACAGTGCCCTACCTGTGAACCACATTTTAAAAAGCATTTTGAGGTTTGAGCTAATAATGTGAATGACATTCAGTGAGATTGCCAAATGCTGGCAATTTACTCTCATTTTCACATTAATGTGGGCCCACCTGTGATGAATTGGAAACTAAATAAGCACATCAGTTTTAATTAGATATTTCAGAGGCTGGATCTGGTTAAACAGCAGTATTCATTCTTATCTATTAAACAGTGAAAGAGTTTAGCACATTCTTCAGAAAAAGTTCACACCCCCCCACCCCACCATTTGTCCTTCTTTGTTTTGCAAGTACTCTTTGCAGATGGAAGCTTTTGAGTTCAAAAGTGCCTAGGTTGGTGCAAAGAGGGAGAGAAATGATTATATTTAAATCTTAAAAGATAAGCAGATCATCTAGTTCATTTGTAGTGTGTTTTATATTAAGAAACACGAATTAGGGAACCTTTAAAAAGAAAGTAGAAGATTGTGGTTGCCTGGATGATGCCCTCTAGGGGGCTAAGAGTTCTGTGTTCCCCAAACACTGATCCTGCAAATCGGGATCTAAAAATACCACTAGGGTATGGCTAATAGATACTGAATGACCTTCTATCAGAGAAAGGAGCCATTTTTCAAAATTCAAGACAAGATATTACAGTCCTAACGAAGGCAAAATGTTCTCTGATGCGTAAGGGTCTAAGACCTAATGAAAGAAACTAGTATAGATGTGCAGGTAACTTTGATTAATATTTGTGAAGGATGAGAATTAATAGTAGACAATGAGGCTTAAAAATCAGTAGCCCTGAAAAAATTATTTATAGGTGCAATTTTTGCATTGGTTTTAACATCATTCTCCAGTGTCATTTCCCTAAGTGTTTCTACCTGGTTAGACTGAACTCCAGGAGGGTGAGGCTGTGCCTGTCTTGCAATTGCTATATTCCCAATGCTCAGGATAGAGATTGTTCTATGGTAGGTGCTTAATAAACATTTGTATCCCTCTCTGTATGGCTAATGCCTTGTTCTAACATAATTCTCCTCCTGCAGGTTTCAGATATTGCCTGTATCCTGGCTATCTTTTAACCAAAAAGAATTGTGGCAGTATTTACATGTCATTTTTCCTTTGTTTTTCTTGAGAGAGGAGCATCAAACAGTTGGCTTCAGATATACGTTAATGAGTTTAAAAAAAAATTAAGTTCTGGATGCATGTGAAAAAAATTCAAAAGTAGTCCATTTATTTTCAGAAAATCACAGGTGTTTCAAATGGTTTTATTAGAGTATTATACTATCCAAAAAAAAAAAAAAAAAAGAAGAATGCAAAAGAAGAAATAACCAATACTAGGAAATTAGTAAATTGCTGTTAGGTAAATTATGGTGTTTCATAAAGTAACGTTCTATACTGACATTAAAACAATGCTTTAGAATAATATTTAAGGGCAAAATAAATCTCCTATTATAATAAATAAAGAAAAAAGGAGATAAAAAAGCATTAGCACATAATCACATAATCATAGTGTTCCTTCTTACAGAAAAAAAGATGAAAGAATTTACATCAAACTTTATAGTTTTCCAAATTTTCGACTATAAACATGTATTACTTTTATATTCAGAAAATATGTGATGAAAGTGTAGGATTTCTTTAAATAGAAATATCTTTTACTGGATTTAAAACGTGATATCATTTCCCATGAAACTGAGTAGGGCTATGGGAAGGGAAGGTAGTGGTTTGAAGAAAGTAGAGACAAGTGTGTAAGGGAGGAGATCCTGTGTTGGTGGATAGTGAGAGTTTGAGATCTCCATGGAACATGGCCACAACAGCTTATCTGAGAGAAAATGTGCTTTCAGATTGTTGCTGTACCATTACCATGAAGATTTCACAAATAGAGTTTGAAAGAGGAAGTAGCATTTAACAGCTTTTCATACCTGCTCCTATGTCTTCATTTTTTACATGTCTGTATAGATATCTTTTCCCATTGAGCATATAGGTTGGAAATTATTTTCAAATTTACTGTTTTAGTTCTTCCCTATTTGCTTCTTGAGTGATCTTTTAAACAGAAAATCTACTTACATGTCTACTTAAATCCTTTAATGGATTCTCATTGACTTTGAGGTGCCATCCAGACTCCTTACTCTGATGCACATACACGATATTGGGGAACTGTCTCCTGCCTTCCTCCCCTGCCCATCTCTCAACACTTCCCCAAATACGTCCCTGACTTCATCACACCAGACAGCTCACAGCTTTCGTATGTAACATCCCTATTATTAAGGCTGTATTTCCTGGAAGCCTCCTCTGAACCTCTTCTCTGTGTGGTTTCTTCCTTCTCTCAGCCATCATACATACCTTCACTATTCACCACATGGCATTGTAGTTGCTTGACTTTCCTGCCTGTCACTTCACTGTCAACTTTTGCAGGGAAGGGACTAGGACTTGACCAACTTTCATTTTAATACTCACCATAGAATTTTTGGTCCACAGTAGGTGTTTAATAAATTTTGTTCAGTGACCATGTGAGTAAATGCCGCAGATATTTTGATGGGATGTGTATGCAATTACATTGAATTCACCCCTAATCTTTTCTGAAGTTGTTTCTTAGATGATGTCTTTCCAGCAGGCAGAGCCAAGTGACCTCTTGGATGTGCATCTGTCTAGTGAAGGAAGGTGGGATTGGCAGAATCATGGCCCCCAAGGATTTGCATGCCCTAATTTCTAGAACCTTTGAATGTGTTATCTTACATGTCAAAAGGAATTTTGAGATGGAATTAAGGTTATGAACCTTAAAATAAAGAGATTATTCTGGGATATCTGGATCTGGGTCGATCCAGCGTAAGCACAAGTATCCTTAACAAAGGATGTGAGAGGCAGAAGGAAGACAGATACAATGAGAAGAACAGGCAGGGGAGATTTGAAGTATGAGATAGGTTGACCCACTATTGCTGGCTTTGAAAATGGGGGAAGTGGACCATTATCCAAGGAGTGTAGGCAGCTTCTAGAACCTGGGAACAGACTTTAGTCCTGCAAATACAAGAAACTGAATTCTGCCACCAACACAAAAGAGTTGGAAATGGACTCTCTCATGTAGATCCTCTAGAAAGGGGCACAGTGCCGTTGACACCTTGATTTTAACCCAGTGAGATCTATGTTGGAGTTCTGAATTACAGAATAGGAAGACAGAAAATTTGTGTCATTCTAAGCCATTAGGTTTGTAGTAGTTTGTTACAGTAGCAATAGAAAGTTGAAACAGTTTAGAAATATTTCAGAATGTGTAATTATCTTCTTGGTTACTCATTGTCTTCACCTTTTTTTTTTTTTTTTTAAATGAAACAACCCAAGTAAAAGGAAATAAGAATAGAAGGAAGAGAACCCTTCATAACTGAGAAAAGAAACGGTGGATATAGGTGCCCTTTGTTCATATGCATATATTAAATCAGTTTTACCATTAAGTTAATTTAAAATCTTCAGCTATTCTTCTAAGCTCCTTCCTTCTGTCCCTCTTGCCTTTTCTTACCAGCTGCATACATTTCCTTTATCTTCACGTGTTTCCTTCTCTTCCCCATCCAGTCTTGCTCACAGGCTCATTTTCAATTACTATTGGGCCATTTACCCAGATAATCTCTAAGTGTAGTCAGCATAACGTACTTTAACAGAACAGCAGATGCAATCTGTACTTTCCTCACTGCAGTGGCTACGTAGCCCTGCCTGTCATCATTTCACAATAACTAATAGGGATACTCTGGTGTTTCTAAATACAAATTGTCTGTTTTTATTCTTTTCTTGATCCATTTTTGGATTTTCATTGCTTAATTTTACCAGGTATATAAGTGAAACACAATCTCTAAGGGAGCCTCTGAGAAACTGGATGAATTTTGAGGTGACATAGCTCTGTTTCTCTTTTGACCTGTATCACTTTGGAAAATGGAATTCTCTTTCTTAGCTGTTGCTCCAAATATTCCAAGATTGTTCTCTGTGTTAAAACACGCTATAGGTTGTAGTAGAAAGAGCACTGGCCTGGATGGGAATTGGAAAATCTAGGTGCCAGTTCCAGCTCTGACAAAAGCCATGCAACCTTGGAGAAACATCCGTTCTTTTTATTTCATTGTATATTCATTGAACTCCAACTACATGCCAATAATGTACTGGTCCCAAAGGTTAGCAAGATGAATTAGATATAGCTTCTTTTTCTTCGAGGAGCTATTAATGTAGTGAGGTGGAGAGACAGATAAATAAATCCTTGCAATATTGTGTGATACATACCATATGGCAGCAGATATGCGTTACCATGAAGCTTTAGAAGAGATAGGTATTTATTCACATTGCTTAGGGGCAGGGACAAAAAAAATGACCAGCATCCTTGAAAGATGAATAGAATTTTGCCAGTCAGGGGCAGGAAAGAAAATTCTCGGTAAGGAGAACACATGCAATGTCACAGACACGTGGCCCTGAACAGCCGATTGCAACCCATTGGGAAAAGAAAATTGTCGATCTATAGCTGTCTGTATGTTGCCCGTATATTGGTCTGTATGATAATGGACCATTTGAAGGAGCAGAGAAAGGCCTGGGGGTATGAGACAAGAAGAGATGCCTGGAAGGATGAAATCAGGGAAAATGAATTTTGAAGGCCTGACTTTTCTTAGTTATTAAATGTTATTTGTATAGGCCCTTCCAGGGGTAACATTATCTAGTTCAAATTATACTTATTCCTATTGCAAATTATACTTTATAATTTCAGGATGCTAAAAAAAAATCCCAAGTACAATCTTGTGACATAGGTTGCTATGGAACTGAGATTTGTATATGAGATATATGGAAACTGGGACACAAAGACATTGTATGTTTAAGGTCTTATACTCTTGGATTCAGGCCTAGACAGTCATTTGATATATGCTTTCAGAACAAGAAAACATTAAAATGAAACAAAACAAACAACCAAAACTCCAGCCAATTAATGTAGCCTCATTTAAGGAGGAAAATTTCCAAAACAGTGCTTATTAGCTTCAATATACATGTGAATTATCACAGGGATCATATTAGAATGTACCTTCTAATTCAGTTGGTATGGGGTCCAAGATTTTAATAAACTCCCAGGTGATGCTGATACTACTGGGCTTTGAAATTGTACCTTGAGTAGCAAGGTTGTAGAGCTGTACTGAACAATATGGTAGCCACTAGCCACTTGTGGCTATATAAGTTTAAATAAATTAAAATGAAGTAAGGTTAAAAATCCAGTGCCTCATTTGCACTGATCACTTTTCAACTGCTCAATAGACACGTGTGGCTAGCAGATTTCCCTTTGTGGAAAATTCTATTGGACAGTGCCGCTCTAGAAATATTATGAATCACCACTTAATAATGAAAGCTTTCCCGGAGAACTCCTTATTAATCATGACTATATTTAGAAATATTTGGAGTGATATCACCAAGATGGTGAAATAGAAGACAGCAGTTCCCATCCCCCCACAAAGATCGACAATTAGACAGCTATCCACAGAAAAAAACCAGCTCTGGCTGAGCTCAGGTGTCTATATAGGAAATTTCAGCAAGATAGCGGAATAAAACCTGGGAATAACTGCATAAAAAGAGGAGGAAGAACAGCTTCAATTTGCTTGGATCATCCCATCGACCAGCTTAGCACTGGGAGGAGACCTACCAGCTAGAAAGAGTTCCTTTTGCCAGGAAAAGGAGAGTATGGTGAGCAACCAGGATCCCCAGCCTTTTGGGGCATCTTATGAAAGAACTACTTAGGTTTCACCCAACCAGAAACTGAGACATATAGAGATGACGAGGAGCAAGGAGGAAGGTCAAGGGCTATCAGTATTAGCCATGCAATGGGAGTGGCCAGTGGTTCTCAGTGACCTGCTCTGCAGAGAACCCCAGCAGCTTTCTCCACTGAAGAAACTGATAGCTAGTAAGGTAACCACACACCCCAGCAGATTTCTCTGGTTTTTGCCCCACATGTATTCTTAACTAATACCAGCTGCCTGATTCCCTCCCCACTGCCTCATTTCTCTTGCCACAACTGGAATCTGAGATGTACACTGACAGCCAACCCAGGCTTCTGTGGCTATGCTAATGCAACATGTTGGCCTAGATGCTGACTTCCATTGCTATGTGCATGCTTTGTGGCTAGGCTGTATACTTGCACACTACCAGCCTGACTTGCCATGGTCACAATTGTCATGTATGTGACTTTGGAGAGATCCTACAGTCACAGAAGTACACGCCAACTGCCAAGGCCCCCACAGATGCTCATGGGCCCAAATTTGGCCCTATCTCCAGTTACTGGTCTGTACCACTGAACTCACCTTCTGCTAGTCCTCCTAGCTGTGCACCTGCATGCTCCTGGCTCACCCCTGTCACTAGCCATCAATGCCATGTGCATGCTAGTGGGGAGATCCTGTAGGAGTAGGAGTGCATGTCAATAGCCAGGGACCCCCATAGCTGCTTTTGAACCCATATCCAACTCTATCTCCTGCACCAGTGGGTTCATCTGAGTTAGCTTCTTAAGCTATGTACCTGCACCCTGCTGATCCAATTCCTGTCTCTGGTCTCCAGTAGTGGGCACATGCCCAAAGTGTGATCTTGTAGCCACACAAATGCACACTTATAGCCAGGGCCACTACAACTGCAGTGTGCCTGAAGTTGGCCTTGGCCTCCACCACTATGTGTGTGTCTGCAACTAGCACATGCCACAACACAGCATCTGCAGCTGGTCCCTATTGCTAAGGGTATGCACATCACAGGCTCTGGCCACCACTGCTGTCTACTGTGGTTCCAATTTGGTGGACTTAGAGGTGCCACTGAAAACTCAGAAGTCATTGCAGCCACTGCAAACCCCCACATGACTTACCAAAGAGCACACAGTTGTCACTGTTGTGGCCACAGTGTCTTGAGCCAATGAAGAATCATATGACCGCAAACCTAGAGATGCCACACATCTTTGCACTTGGTGCTCTGTTACCCAGGGTAACAGCATGCTCCAACATGCTCCTACCTACAGGTGAACATATTTCCTTACCAAAGGTAGTCCATAATGCCTAGAAGAGGTGACTAGTTTTCTAAATGTGCAGATAACTACACAAATCTACAGGACTCATGAGGAATCAGGAAAACATGACACTACCAAATGAACACAATAAACTTCAGGTAACTGACTTCAAAGAAATGGAGATACATGAATTTCCTGACAAAGAATTAGAAATAATTATTTTAAAGGTGCTCAGAGAGATACTTTCATAGCACAGATTAACCAGTTTAATGAAGTCAGGAAAATAGAAGAACAAAAGGGGAAGTTTAATAAAGAGAGAGAGAAAAAAAGGCCTAAACAGAAATTTTGGAGCTCTTGAATACAATGACTGAACTGAAGATTTCAGTAGAGCGGCACCTGGGTGGCTCAGTCAGTTAAGCATCTGACTCTTGATTTTGGTTCAGGTCATGATCTCAGGATCATGAGATGGAGCACCATGTCTGGCTCTGTGCTGGGCATTGAGCCTACTTAAGTTTCTTTCTCTCCTCTCCCTCTGCCCCTCCCATTCCTGCTTGTGCATGCTCACTCTTTCTAAAAAATAAATTAATTAATTAAAGATAAAATAAGAGAGTTTCATCATCAGACTAGACCAAGCAGCAGAAGAAGCAGTGAACTTGAAGACAAATCATTTAAAATTATTTTTAAATAATTTTATTTAAAGGAACAAAAAGGAAAAGAATAAAAAGAAATGAAGAAAACCTATGGGAGTTGTGAGATACCATTAAGAGAAACAATCTATATATTCTTGGAGTCCCATAAAGAGAAGAGAGGGAGAGGGGACAGAGAGCTTGCTTAAAGAAATAATGGATGGGAACTTCCCAAACCGAGAGAGAGATTAAGACATCCACATTCATGAAGCTAATAGGTCACTCCATAATTTCAATCCAAGATATTCTTTTTCAAGACACATAATAATAAAACTGTCTAGGATCAAAGACAGAGAATTTTAAAAGCAGCAAGAGAACCCCCACAAGGCTACCAACAGATTTCTCAGGAAAAATTCGCAGACCAAGAAAAAATGGGATAATATATTCAAAGTGCTGAAAGAAAAAAAAATAATTGCCATCTAGACTATTTTACCCAGCAGAGTTGTCCTTCAGAAATAAAGGCAAGATAAAGAGTTTCCCAAAAACAAAAGCTGAGGGAATTCATGATCACTAAATCTACCTTAAAAGAAATGCTGAAAGGAATCCTTCAGGCTGGAGTGGAAGGACACTAATTAATAACATAAGAATATATGAAAATGTACAATATACTAAAAGTACTTATTAAAAGTAAGGATATAGTCAGATTGAGCAAACTATATAATCTATAAAATGCTATTAATCTATATAATCTATATAATCTATAAAATGCTATTAAATGCTAAAACACCAGAACTCTAATTATCTAAAAGGCTATTCCATTTTACTTCAGTGATACTAGCCTTCCATAACTCCCTTCTTTCTATTCAGGAGAGGTTCTTTTTTCCTTAGTGAAAAGACAAGATATTACTCAAATATTACTCAAGACAGAAAAGCTAGTGTTTCCAAAGCATATGTGTTCATTATTTAGTTGGGTATACCTTATTTTCTTTAGGACATACTGAAGAGTATTTTATATTTAGCCCCATCAAGTTTCAGATACTAAGAAAATATTTATGTTAGTTCAGTTACCTGGTACAGTGGGTCTCAGCTTTGACTCTACATCACAGGTATCTGGGGGAAACTTCCAAAAATTATGTTCTCAGTTCCATACCACTGACCAGTTTAATTACAGCCTCTGGGGTGGGACCAAGGGTTTGGTGTTTTTAAAATTTCACCTTCTTTTTTTATTTTTAGGGATTAGCACTGACATTTTATCATGTATGAACTAAACTAATTTACATTTGCATAATATTTCAATCCTCCATTACGAACAGTTGTAGAACTTTGGACAGTTTTTGAACTTTAGTATGCATGTAATTACCTGGGAATCCTGTTAAGGGGGCCTGAGCATGTGAATTTCACACAAAGTTACAGGTGATGCTGATGCTGACAATTAGTAGATCATATTTTTAGTATCAGGGCTTAACAACACTTTAAATTTGATTATCCTCTCCAAATTAAATGTCATTGTTACCTACCACTTTAGTTTTGTTTTAACATTCTTTTATATAAATATTTAGATTTTCGTGTGTTTGTAATTAAATTTGTTATCATTCTCCTTCAATCTTAAAATAGTCTGGAATCATTTTCCTCTCTCACAAATAGCTAAATTCATGTGGGGGACCTGACTGGCTCAGTTGGTGGAGCATGTAACTCCTGAGCTCAGGGTCATGAATCCAAACTCTGCATTGGGTGTAGAGATTACTTAAAAATAAACTCTTCAAAAATACTTAAATTTTTGTGGTATAAATTTCTTGGTTGTAAACTCTCAATTTCTCTTTATCTCAAGAGTATTTATCTTGATTAAAGAATTTAACTCAGTAAACAACTCAAGGTTGATATCTGTTGTTATAGACTGAATATTTGTGTCCCCTGTCCCCAATTCATATATTGTAGTCATAACCCCAATGTGAGATAGTTTTAGGAGGAGGGGCACTTTGAAAAATATTTCGATTTAGAGGAGGCCATAAAGATGGAACCCACATGTTGGCATTAGTGCTCTTATAAGAAGAAATGCCAGAGCTTTTCTCTCTGCCATGTGAAGACACAATAAGAAGGCAATGATCTATAAGCCAGGAAGTAGATTCTTACCAGAACCCAACCATCCTGGCAACCCAATATCAGATTTTCCAGCCTCCAGAAGAGGAGTTAAGATGGCAGAGTAGTAGGGGGACCCTAGGTTTACCTTGTCCCTCTAACACAGCTAGATCAACATCAAGTCATTTTGAACAACTAGGAGATTGATCTGAGGATTAAGAAAACAATCTGTACAATTGGAAGGAGAGTGCATGGCAGATGTGAGGTTCAGAGATATGAATTGGGGGAGAGAAAAGCCACAGTGCTGCAGAGCAGAGGGAGATCTTTTTGTGGAGACAAGTCAGGGAGAGAGGGAATGGGAGGGAGAGCAGTACCTCGGGTTCATGCAAGGTGCTTATGGTGTGGGAATCCCATGGGTTGCACTAGGAAAGAATGAATGTTCCCCTTCCTGGAGTACATTTGGAAGAGGGTATATCGCCTCTTCAAGGACAAAGGACCTATTGGGCACCACCGAGTGGCAGTTCAAAGGCTGGGGCAGAGGTGCTCACAGAGGGCAGATAACCTGATTGTAGCTTTTTGCTGTGCTTCACTGAAGATTCCAGGCACCTCTGTGGCCATGTGATTGGTTTTTCTGGGACAGAATGGTTTTTCTGGGCACAGTGCTGTGAAGCGCTCCTCTGGGGGAGAGAGCAAGTCCGTGCCTTCCTAGGTCTTTTAAGATTTGGAGTCTTGAATCCCATTGCCAGCCAAAGGTAGAAGAGGAGAATTGTTGTGCCAGGTCTGCTGATGGCCTGGGTACAGACAGGGTGAGGGTGGGGATCTGAAGAGGGCCTGGGACACAGGAAGGGAGATTGTTCGCTTTTCTATGAGGGCCTCCTGAACATTAGTGGCTGAGAGTTCCTTTCCCCTGGGACGAGAGTGCAGGGTGATACCATCTTTAATCAGCCCCCCACTCCCCCAGCACAGTCACACTTTAAAGAGAAAGACAATACCTCCAATAGAGGCTGGAGCCCTTTACACCAAACCCTGAACACCCTGTGCTGGGCAGGGGCATCTTTAAAAGGGCAGGCTTGACTGAGTCAGTGCAGTGGAGTGGGCCTCTTCCTTAGAACACAGTCCCCCCGCTTCACCCCCCCAATCCCTGCCATGTACCAAGTCTACTGACCATAGAGTGCACCGAACTGTCAGCTTCAGTTCTAGTGGGAATAGGACAGGCTTTCTTTTTCTTTCTATTTTATTTCTAGTTTTCAGTTTTCACTTATTTCTTTTCTCTTTGGAAACAGGCTTACGGTTTTTTGTTCATTTGTTAGTTTGTTTCCTTTTCTTGTTTTCTTTTTTTTGTGTTTTTTTGTTTGTTTGTTTGTTTGTTTTGTTTTTTTGGATCAGGCTTCTCTCCCCACCCCCCACCACACCCCACTTTCTTTTTCTTTGTAATAGGGCTAATAGTTTTTTTTTGTCTGTTTTTTTGTTTCTTTTCCTTTTCTCATTTCTTGGATCAGGCTTTTTTTTTTTTTTTTCTTTTTTCCTGTCTTTGTAATGAGGCTTAACAAACAAAGCACACTTAGTTAAAGGTCCAAACACTCCCCACTACAGGCCAGGAGGAACTCTGCAGAGGTCTGACCTATGGGGAAGAGCAGCCAAAACACAACATCAGAGAGCACACGGCATACACCAGAAACACTCCTGAAGTGTGAGGCCCTGGACTGTGTATGACCCCTTCTCAGTATAGTAGTACTCTTAGGAGCAGGAAACATAACAAGCTTTTATATTACGCAAAAGACAGAAGTATAGACGTAATGACAAGGTGGAGGAGTTCTCCCCAAAAGAAAGATAAAGAAGAAATCATAGTCAGGGATTTGCTCAAAACAGATATAAGCAATATATCTGAACAATAATTTAGTACAACAGTCATAGGAATACTAATTGGCTTGAAAGAAGCATAGAGGATACCAGAGAAACTTTTGCTGCAGAGATTAAAGACCTAAAAGCTAGTCAGGCCAAAATAAAAAATGCTGTAACTTAGATTCAAAATTGACTGGATATAATCCCAATGAGAATGGAAGAAGCAGGGGAATGAATAGGTGATATAGAAGATAAAATTATGGAAAATAATAAGAGAGTTTAAATAAATAAGAGATTTTAAGAGAGTTTAAATAAATGAGAAGCTGAAAAGAAGAGGGAAAGAAAACTATTAGATCATGAATACAGACTTAGAGAACTCAGCAATTCCACAAAGTTCAATAATATCCATACTGTATGAGTCCCAGAAGGAGAGATGGTTTATCTGAATAAATTATAGCTGAGAAATTCCCCGATCTGGGGAAGGGACTATGCATTCACATCCAAGAGGCACAGAGAACTCTCAAAATTAACAAAAACAGGTCAACACCAAGATATATCATAGTGAAACTTGCAAAGTACAGATTTCCCAGCCTCCGTAATTGTAAGAAATAAATGTGTTATTTAAGCCACTCAGTCTATGGTATTTTATTAAAGCAGTTCAATTAGGCTAAACTACATTTCCTTCCTTCCTTCCCCTCTCTCTTTCTTTCTGAAGATTTAATTTATTTATTTGACAGAGAGAGAACACAAGCAGGAGGGGAGGTAGGTAGAGGGAAAAGCAGACTCCTCTCTGAGCAGGGAGTCTCATGCAGGACTCAATCTCGGGACCCGAGGATCAGGACTCAAGCTGAAGGCAGACGCTTAACTGAGTGAACCATCCTATGCCCCTAAGCTACCTTTTTCAGCATTTTTTTAGATAACAACATTCTGTTGTTTTCTCGCTTCCGTTGTTACTGCTGAGAAATTTTTGTCATTTGAATTGTCCTTTCTAGGCTATACGAATTTGATCTCATGCTCCCTTAAAGATCTTTCTTGCCCTGTAATTTTACTAGTATGTGGTAGATACGAATTTATTTTTATTTTACTTGCATAGGATACTGTATTCTTCCTGTATCCATGAATCCATAAAGTTCTGGAAAACTTCTAGCCATTAACTTATCAAATATTACCTTTCCTTCTAGTCTCCCATTATCTCCTCTTGTCTCTCTAATCAGTTATATCCTTTTACTGTTCATATTTCTTATCCTTCTAATATTTTATACCTTATTATCTCACTGTGCTACTTTATGGATTTTTTTTATCAGATTGCACTCTTATTTTATATACAGTACATATCCTGTCCATTAACCTTTGTTAATTTAAAAGTTTTATATATATATAAATTTCATTGTTTTTCAAATCTGCCTGTTCATTTGGATAGTTTCTTGTTACTTGCTCATATTCATTTTCGTGCGTTTTATTTCTTTAAGCAATTTAAAACAAACTTTTCTACACATCATCAAATTCCATTTTCTGTATCTGCAGTTTCTTGGGTAGCCAATTCTACTGTTTATAGCTTATTATGACTTTTACATGGGGTGGTTTGCATTCTTAAATGCTTGGTGATTTTTAAGAATTCATAAGCTCGTTACTTAGTTTTAACCTGGGAGTCATATGGACCTAAATTAGGATAGTTTTCCTCCACAGAAGACTTTTTCCTTCAGACTTTCTCCTTGGTCTTGGCTAGCACAAAGTTCCACACTCAGATATTGCACCTTAACACTGCACCACATCTCAACATCCATAAAACAGTGGTGTTATTAACATGCACCCACAGGGCAACCCTAACCCATTAGCTGACAGGTGATTATTTTGGGAGGAAGGAGACGAAAGTGTTCCTTGGAGACTTCACATACTCCCTGGAAGAAGAGCAATGCAACAAAGTGTGTCCTATCCAGAATGTATTCTTTCTGCCAAAGGAATATCTCTCGAGCATCTAACAGGCCATAATGCTGGAAGCAAAAATTGCTAGCTTTTTAAAAGAAAGAAATATTTTTATTAAAAATAAATTTATTATCTAACCTAAGAATTCTGTGAAAATTAGTTCCAGAATGGTTCAGTAGTTCAACAATACCTTAATGACTTCTATCTTTTGGCTTCACCATCTTCTTTATCAGGAATACACTTTTCATGGTTCCTGGATGGTTGAAGAAGTTTTAAATATCCTATATTCATGCAACAAATCCTTCCTGATTCTCTGTTTCTACTTGTCAATATGTATTTCTATTTGGAATTATCTTGTCACCTTAAAGAATTCTTTTTAGTATAATATTTTTTGTAACATCACTGCTGGTTATTAATTGTATATCTTCATTTTTATGCAAACTATTTGACCTTTATTTTTAAAAAGATATTTTTTGCTTGGTTTAAAATTTTAACTTGATGGATTTTTCTCTCTACATGTTAACGATGTTCCATTATTACTTCAATTTCATAGTTTCTGACAAAAAGTCTTTTATAAGCCTCAATGCTACTATTTTGCAGGCGATTTTCTGTTTTTGAGATGTTTGTCTTTGATTTCCAGCATTTGATGAGGATATGACTATGTGTGGTTTCTTTTGTATTAATCCTGCTTGAGGTTCATTGGGCCTCTTAATATCCTTGGAATATTCTCAGCAATTATTGTCTTCCAGTATTTCTTCTGCTCCTTTTTCTTCTCTTGTTTTAAGACTTCAGTTGCACACATGTTAGAACTCATGAACATGCTGCTCATATATTTATGATTTCCCTCTTTATTCTTTTTTTAACCTAAGCTTCAATTGGAATATCTTATAATTTTCTCTCTTTTAGCCTACTAATCCTGTCTTCTGATGGGTCCAGTGTGATGATAAACTCACTACTGGGTTTTAATGACAAATATTATATTTCTGTCCCTTAGTTTTAAATAATTCTAAACTCTTTCAACATCAGATTGTATTTCTAAATCATGGCCATCTATTAAGAAAATGCATTTCCTCAATATCAGTAAGATCTAAATTAGTGTTTATCATTATGATAATTAGAAAAAAATAACTAAATAAACGTTCAACTTTAACATTTATACAGGACTTTAGGCTTTACAAATTGCTCTTACATTCCTGTATCATTTGAAATTCACCATGTGAGGTATGTGGGGGACAGTCTCATTATTATTTCCATTATAATTACAAAGAAAGTGACTTTCTAAAATGGATGAGAAAAGGCTCTGTATTTTCTGACTACAGGTTCCTTGCTTTTGTCAATTACATCATGCTGCTTGAAAGCACACATCTTTTGAATGGGAGAAGAGGGAAATAATAATGTCAAATTAAAAAGATAATACATTTTCTTCTAATGATTATTATCCAAATATATAGTCAAGAGCTGGAAGAAGCCCCCTCAGGAGACCACCTACTCCACATCTTCCATCCTTGTAATATATGGTTCGAGTCAAATATTGCTTCTTAAACTGGTGACCTTCTATCTAGAACTGACAAGACAGGGACCCTTCTTTGTTTATGTAAAATCATGGGATAAAGTACTAAACATATATATTTTTAAAGATTTTATTTATTTGACAGAAAGAGAGAGATCCCAAGCAGGCAGAGAGGCAGGCAGAGAGAGAGAGGGAAGCAGGCTCCCCGCCGAGCAGAGAGCCCGATGCGGGCTTGATCCCAGGACCCTGAGATCATGACCTGAGTGGAAGACAGAGGATTAACTCACTGAGCCACCCAGGTGCCCACTAAACATATTTTTAATTAGTATTTACTCTTGATTAATGTTGGGAATGGTAAATTACTATCTGACAGTGACAAAGTATTTTAAATTTGGAGACACTATTTACACTGAGTCTTAAAAAACCTGAGCTAATGTTATTTGAAACCTGGAGGTCAAAAGAGATGGTAGATACAGTTGCATAGTTAATTGTTTTTCAAAATAAATCCTGAGTAGTTTGCTCTAACTTTATTTTATTTAGTTTTTGTGACTTAATTAAACCTCACTTTGTAGGTATGCTTTGTTTTCTAATTTTATACAAGATTTTGGTTTAAAGCAATAAAATTAGGACTCATATCATAAATCTCTTAAGAAAGAATCCATTGATTCTCTTTATAACTCAACTTAATCATCATTCACATATAAAGAATTCTTTATAATCATTCTTCTTTGAATAATATTTTTTTTACTGAAACTAATACTTTACCTTAACCAATTAAATGTACATGTGACATAATGTACATATTGTGCTTTACTTGCTTTACAGAATAGGATATAACATTTAAAAAAACCCTTTCTGTATGGGTTAGGCAAATTTTGCTGGTAGTTAAAAAAATTAACATTGATAGTAACAATAATCTATAAGCTTTAAACTATTTTGCTGTGATGATCCCAATTCTGGCCAGCTCTCTAACAAATGAGGATTTTGGTTATCAGCAACAAGGAAAGAAAGCATGTCAGTATCTGTGTATGAACTCAATACCACTGCTGCAGAGATGATCCAAAGAGAAAACCCTATCACAGAATATAACAATAACATCACTTTTGGATATAAGATACACATTTGCTGCACCATAATAGCTTCCGCTGGGCATATTTATAATTGGTAAATGGATTATCTTTATAATTCATATGGGGCTGAGAAAATTAAGGCTTTTATTTCAGCAGGATTATTTACTGTGAGATGCTTAACTCATTGTGGTTAGTGGGTATGGCTAGCTGTATACATACATAAGAGAATATTACTGTTCGCTCTGTCTTGGGATATCCAGCCTACATCATGATCTTGAAGACACTGCCATAAGAACTTTCAAAACTCACTGACTATGATCTCAGATTCAGATCCCTTCTGAAGGCAGATCATTAGGAACACACAAAAGTTGTAATGAGGAAGAAAAGGGAGATGTTGTCAGGCTCTTACTTTTACCATATGGATAGAGCATCCAGTGCTCATTTTTCTTCTTTACTAAGCCATATCAGTTTTGATCCAGCACATGAATGGAACTATCTGTGGAGTATTTCAGCTCTGAGTATTCAATGCCAGGTTCTAGTTTCGGCAAATCTTTAGTAAAAGAGGAAATATTATTCATTCATTTCTCCCCCTTTTTCCTTCACCTTGCTGGGGGCACTGCCAGAACCAAGGTTCGATTGCCAGCGCAGGAGGTGCACTTCACACTCTGAGAGGTGCTATTCGTAAGCATATTATCTTCTTCTATGACTCCAGACTAAATCCACAGCTGAACAGTAGGATGCTGCTTGCTAATGTTGATCGTTCTGGCAAAACAGACTGTCAGTTCTGCAAACCAGTGTAAGTAGTGAATTTTGTTTGCAGCTGAAATACCTAAATTATATGATGGCCTTCTGATACACAGTGGTCTCTCATACTGTCCTTTTCTACTTGTCCCTTCATTCTCTGTGCTCCTTCCTTCTTCCTACCCCAAAATTCATTTCTTAGTACTGAAATGAGAACATAACTGAAAATATTATCATCAGAAAAACAAGCTGCAGCAGGTGACTTAGACAGTTTAGATGTGTCTAGATGATGAGTCTGTTATTTGTTTTTAAATTTCCAGGAAAAGAAAATTAACTGCCTATCCATTGTTTAGCATTGGCTAAATCTAAATGAAATCATGATCATTTCTACAGCAGATTTACCTTCCTAATTATGCTTGGCTAATGTTTACACTGAGTGATGGAAAAGGATGGTGCCTGGGAGAATGCCAAATGGCAGAAGGAAGTCTGACCTGAGACTAAAAATGTCCAAGGGTAAATTACTGAGTGGACGATCTACAGCAAGGTAAAAGAAAAAAAAAAAGCTGATGATCTGAATATCATTATTCCTTCATCTCTGTGTCCACTTTCCCCTTGATTCTGGAAAAAAAAAAAATTCTTGGCTGAAATATAAACAGTGCACTTTAACCTTGATAATACCTGAGAGAAATAAAGATTATGCCCCCAGAGTTTCATACAAGATTATGAAATGGGTAAAAGTTTGCAAATGCTACTAACTTCAAAAAATGTTGGGGAATTGCTTGGCTTTCACAGATCTCTTCTCTTCACACTTAAGTCATTTGACCCCTAGCTGAAGACTCCATGATCACAGAGGGCTTTGGTCCCATCTTGACTATGGACGAGAAGAATTACGGGGATTTTGAGTCTTGTCCTCTGGGCCTCAGTGTGCTGATATTTTTCATAACTGGGCCACTACAGGGTAGAGAAAATGGGGAGGGGTCCAGGAATCTATGACTAGACTTTCATAAGGATGGGCTGAGCAATGAGAGAAAGGTTCAATTGTAGCTAATTAGATACTGAAATTTACTAGGAGAAAAGAAAGGAGATCAGACACTCTTTATGAACCCATTTTGCAAAAGCGACTCAGAGCCAATGCTTTTAAAGACTGTGATTAAAATAATTTCAGAGGAGGCAGTATAAATTAAGTGATTGAAAAATCAGTGATTAGACTATGAGACGTAGAAAAAAAAGGGTCCAATCATGGCAATATTTTGTGCATTTGCTCCCATGCCAATCAATGGCACAGGCCCTCCTCCCACACTTGCTTCTCTGATGGCAGAACCTGGCTGTATGAATCCAATTTAAAAAGTAGATACATGATCTGGAGACCATGGCTGTAGACAATAGGTTGATGAGGTATTGTTGTTGAATGGGCTAAGTGGAAAGAAGTAGCTAGAACATGAGGTAACCAGAGTGTTTTCAGGACCTTGATTTTAACATGTCCCAAACTGAGCTCATATTTATCCCTTGAATTTGAACCTCCTCCACGGTCACCATACATTTAATTGCTAATTAAATACTTACGTACAGTTAACTGTTAACCAAATGTGAGCAGTCCTATTCTAGGAATGCCCCCTGTCTGTGGCGGCCAGCCTGACGAATTGACCAGAGTAACCGTGGGGGCTAAGGAGATGATGAAAAAAGTTAAGAGACAAAGAGATGGGGACAGGAGGGACACTGAAGATGATGTCCAACAGTGCCAAATTTATTTCACGTCTTACAAGCATTTATAAGGCAGACCAGAATAGGAGGAGCATTATATCAGTACAGTCAGATGACCGCAAGTTCCTATAACAAGTTTACATTATGGGGCGCCTGGGTGGCTCAGTGGGTTAAAGCCTCTGCTTTCAGCTCAGGTCATGATCTCAGGGTCCTGGGATCGAGCCCCACATCAGGCTCTCTGCTCAGCAGGGAGCCTGCTTCCCTCTCTCTTTCTCTCTGCCTTCCTCTCTGCCTACTTGTGATCTCTGTCAAATAAATAAATAAAATCTTTATTAAAAAAAAAACAAACAAACAAGTTTACATTAACTACAGGCAAACCTCTGGAAGCCAGGTAGTTTCAGCTAAAGCCATTAGCAAGACAATCAACCAGGGAGTGGATCATGGGAGGTACAGAACAACAAGGATTAGCTAAGAACTCAGGACTGTGGCCACATTGTTCCCTACTGCAGGGAGAATGTGTGGGAAGTCAAGTAGGCAAGCCCACGACACGTAGCACAGACCCTTTCTCAGTGTTACTCAACTTTCCCGTCCTTAACCTTGTCAAGGTGTCCGGACTTTGAAGGAGACACAAGTCAGGGCCTGGTTTGGTCCCCAGCTCCAACCGTGCTGTGGCCTCCAAAACCCGTCATTGTCTTACTCTAAGATTTCATTGTCTGTCATCTAGACTATAGGAACAGCCTCCTTCTTAACTTCTCTCCTGATTACCATCGATCTTCCAATAGGTGCTCCCGTATGGCCTTCCAGAAAATACACTTGATTATGTCATCTCCTCCCTAGTGATCTCCAGCCTTTCTTCCTTGTCCATAGCACTCTGACAAACAAGGGCTCTGCAACTTGGCTTCCACCCACCCCTCCAGTCTTACTTCTTTCCACTTTCCTATCTTCATACCCTGCACCACGCTACACTGACTTTCTGCTTTTTTCCAAACCTGTCATGCCTTATTATCACTTTATTATTCTTTCTATCTCTTTCCCTGCCTCTCCTTATCTAACCAATAGAAGCAGGTCAATGTGGCATTTTCCTTATGGTAAAGGATTAGATGAAAATAGCCACCTTACCAAAGTACAGTAACACATATTAATGCAGAATTAATTACTACAAGAAAAATCCCATATTATGTTGAAATAGTGATCTGCCAAATTAGATAGAATCATTAGAACAATAGATGAAAGAATAAAAAGAAGCTTATTTCATTGGTTTTAGCAGTTTTTAATGTGATATTTTTAGTTTATCAGATTTAAAAGGTTTAACAATCCAATGTCCAAAGTACTACATATAAATTATATGGAAAACGAATTCTCAGTCAATGCTTATTAAAATAAAAGAAGTTTCAAGTTGTCTGAGTAGACTAATTGAGTAGCTTCTTATATCCATACTATTTATCTAAAGATAGACAACTTAGACTCAAAGACTAATAATAATAAATTTAAATGACTAATATGGCATTAAAGGCTATAGCCATAATACCATAAAACATTTCATCAAATGTATTTACATTTTGTTTTCCATTGCTGATAAAGGATCCTAAACATGGAACCCAAATCTGTGTTCTGACAGTTATTCTAAGGAATATATGAAGGAAAAAGGACTGGAATGCTCCAGGATGCAGTTTTCAAGGCAAAAGTTATGCTCCTGATCTCAGTAGGCTTGTAATATGCTCTCTGCAGAACCTATTGCTCCTGGTTTTTCAATTACAACTTCAAATCATATTCCTGATTAGTAACAAGCAATCAATCATAATTAATTAGTTAAAATGTTCAACCGTTAAAATCATTACCATTAATTAAAATAATTATCTCTATTTTGGCTGCACTTCATTACCATTTCTGGAAACGCATTGCTTGACTGTACTGCCACTCTTAGTACAGATTCTCAATGAATAAAATGCATACAATAGATAATCTATGAACTACTTTAAAAAATGATCACTTGAATAAGGTTTTGGACTTTTTTTTTTACTGTTTTTGCATCTAGGGAAAACATTTCACTTCAGTGTTATGAGCTTTATGAACAAAGCTCTTTGAAATGAATGTTAGCCCATCATAGGATGCTGACAATTGAGGATTTTTGAGAGAACTTGTGCCTTTGAAGGAAGTGTTTCCTTTACAGACTAAACAATAGTTTAACTACAGAAAGAGAGAGAACTAGTGAAGTGAAGTAGATGACAGAGTTGGGGTAATCACCTGGAACTCAGTACTGAGACAAGGACTTAGAGAAAAGGATCCCCCAGGCAAAGACCCTGCCAAAAAGGAGAATTTCAGACCAATATCACTGATGAATATGGATGCTAAGCTTCTCAACAAGATCCTAGCAAACAGGATCCAACAGCACATTAAAAAGATTATTCACCATGACCAGGTGGGATTCATTCCTGGGCTACAAGGATGGTTCAACATTCGCAAATCAATCAATGTGATAGAACAAATTAATATGAGAAGAGGGAAGAACCACATGGTCCTCTCAATTGATGCAGAAAAAGCATTTGACAAAATCTAGAATCTGTTCCTGATTAAAATGCTTCAAAGTATAAGGATAGAGGGAACATTCCTGAACTTCATCAAATCTATCTATGAAAGACCCACAGCAAATATCATCCTCAATGGGAAAAAGCTCACAGCCTTCCCTTTGAGATCAGGAACACGATAAGGATGCCCACTCTCATCACTCTTGTTCAACATAATATTAGAAGTCTTAGGAACAGCAATCAGACAACAAAGGGAAATAAAAGGTATCCAAATTGGCAATGAAGAAGTCAAACTCTCTCTCTTCGCAGATGACAGGATTCTTTATATGGAAAACCCAAAAGACTCCACCCCCAAACTACTAGAACTCATACAGCAATTCAGTAACGTGGCAGGATACAAAGTCAATGTACAGAAATCAGTGGCTTTCTTATACACTAACAATGAAAATAAAGAAAGGGAAATTAGAGAATCGATTCCATTTACTATAGCACCAAGAGCCATAAGATACCTGGGAATAAACCTAACCAAAGAGGTAAAGGATCTGTATTCGAGGAACTACAGAACATTCATGAAAGAAATTGAAGAAGACAAAAAAAGATGGAAGACCATTCCATGCTCTTGGATTGGAAGAATAAACATTGTTAAAATGTCTATACTGCCTAGAGCAATCTATACTTTTAATGCCATTCTGATCAAAATTCCACTGGTATTCTTCAAAAAGCTGGAGCAAATAATCCAAAAATTTGTATGGAATCAGAAGAGACCTGAATCGCTACGAAAATGTTGAAAAACAAAAATAAAACTGGGGGCATAACGTTACCTGATTTCAAGCTTTACTATAAAGCTGTGATCACCAAGACAGCATGGTACTGGCATAAAAACAGACACATAGACCAGTGAAACAGAGTAGAGAGCCCAGATATGGACCCTCCACTCTATGGGCAAATAATCTTCGACAAAACAGGAAAAAATATGCAGTGGAAAAAAGACAGTCTCTTCAATAAATGGTGCTGGGAAAACTGGACAGCTATATGTAGAAGAATGAAACTTGACCATTCTCTTACAACATACACAAAGATAAACTCAAAATGGATAAAAGATCTCAACGTGAGAAAAGGAAGGTAAATTAAAAGACATGGAAGATATTGAGGGTACAATGAACAGCTATAACTTTTTCTATTAGAGATCTTGAAGAATTAAATGTAAAGAATAGAAGAGAGAGTATTTGAAGAGATAATAACTGAGACTTTTCTAGAATGGAAAAAAGACATTTGTCTCAAGTCAGGTAAATAGAAACAAATTCACATCTAAACACAACATAATAAATCTTCAGAACATTAAGGAAAAAGAGGGGAAAAACTTAAAGATACCAGAGAGATAAACCAGGTTACTGGTTATAAACTTGGAAACAAATGATGATTAGAATTATGAATTAATCACCAGGAATCATGTAATCCTATCTTAAAGCATGGAGGGAAAATACCTTGAACCTAAAGCTGTATCAAGTAAGGGTGATGAAGATGTTTCCAGATATATATAGATGGAGCACATTCCTACTCTCAGACCCTCATTGTAAGAAATTTTAATGTAGACAATTCAGGAACTAGAAAAATGAACCCCAAGTGCAAGAAGAAATCATGACCAAGGAAATCAATCAAACATATTTGTAAGCCAAAATGTTAGCACTATTAACTCATTTGGGAGGAGAGGTGGTTAAAGGATGATTAAGATACGGGACACCAATAACATGAAAGGTGTGAGCATGTGATGCTATTTGGAGAGAAGTTAAAACACTTTAAGACTCTTATTGGGAGAAGGGTGGTATTTTTAATTTAATACTTGTTAGAAAAACATAAGTTTAAGGATTCATGTTATGTAGGTTAACTTCTAAAAGTAGCATAAACTTTGTGATAGTGTTGCCTCTGGGAAGAATGGATGGGTTGGGGAGACTCGGTTTGAGAAAGTGTGCAATGGGGACCTGACTATTTTCAGAGACAGCTATGCTATGGACAGCAAGTACGTGGCTATGGGTCACAGTTTCCTGGGAATGAATGCCAGCTCTGCCTCTGGTATAGATTCAGTTGTGTCTCCCTGGAATTGGTATGTTGAAGTCCTAATCCCCTGAGAAAATGACTGTACTTGAAGACAGTACCTTTAAAAAGGTAACTAAGTTACAATAAGTTTATCAGGGTAGGTCCTAATCCAATATGACTGGTGTTCCTATAAGGAGAGGAAATTAGAACACAGATATGCACAGAGGGAAGACCATGTGAAGACACCAGAAGAAGGCAGGTGTCTATAAGCCAAGGAGAGAAGCCTCAGAAGAAAGGCTGTAGACACCTTGGTCTCAGATTTCTAGTTTCCAGAACTATGAGAAAATAAATTTGTGTGGTTTAAGGCACACAGCCTTTGGTACTTTGTAATGGCAGCCCTAGCAAACTAGTGTACCCTCTTAAATCTTATGACTTGGCACAATCTTAAAATTCTATACCTTAGTTTCTTCTAGGTAAAATTGAGATAATGACAACCCCTATCTCATAGGGTTTTTCTTAAAGATTTACTCAAATTAATATATGTAAAATACTTGGAATACTTCCATGGCTAAATCTCAATAAATGTTAGTTGTTAATTTCTTTTATTAAAAATCTTAAATGTGACACATGATTAACATTGATTAATTATGAATGGCAGGAATATGGATATTTGTTATACTTTCTATTTTTAGGGAAATTAAAACATTTTTCTGAATAAAAGTAAATCTATTCTCTATAATCTATACCAGATAGCAAGTTGAAGAATACTACAGCTGATGTCATAGTCGAGGGTCTATTAGTCGCGTTATTTATTTGAGAAATATTTTAAGAGCATCTGTTACCTGCCAGGTGTCAAGCTGATCCTTTGAGCATAATGCGATGACCAAGTGTCTTTCTTTTCTGAGTGTGTGTTTACTACCAGTAAAATACTTCTCAGAACTTGTAATCCATTCTATAATTCCACGTCTGCCTATGGGCCGGCACATGGCATTTGCCTTGCAGAGCTTATTACAATCAGACAACCCAAATGCTTTATAGCCCTGCTTAGAGGATCTGGTGCATCTGCAGTCATTAAAAAAAGGAGGCACTTGAAAAGAATTAAAAATTTTGCTAATCGGCCTATTAATTGGCGTTACTCGTTCTCCAGAAAACAAAGGCAAATAGAGTAGGTAACAGTGAGACCATATATGTCTCTGGAAGTTAGAATTAATGATATACAACTTGGGCCCCTTTGTGCTTGAGTCTTATCCAGATGCACCCAGCTATAAAAGAATAATACGAGAACTCATTAATTGGTAATTCTGTACAACTTCAAAAACAGATCTCCACCGCAAGCGTGAGTTTTCTGACAACCTCCTAATGCCTCAAAGTTGTGGGGGAAAGCTTTGTCAAACCCATGACTCACCATGATCGCTCAAAGAAACAGCCAGTAGGGTCTGGGAAAAGCTCATCTCATTGAAAAATGTATCCATCATTAAAACACTTCACTTGGTTTTGTTGAAGTCACCCTCCAGTCCTTATTCCATGCAGCTGTGGCCTCACAGTTGCTTCTAACAGCATTTATTCTCTGTTTGATCATAGTCTCATGGAGACCCAAAACCACTGTAAGCTATTGGCTGCCTGTGACAAGGTGGGGGATGGTATTGGCACCATGCCCTTCAGTCTCCTCCTTACCCTATGGGCTCCCCACTAGGACAGAAAATTTAAGTGACTAATGTGAATTGATGCTATTAAATTATAATCATATGAAGAGATGTTAAAGATAAAATATAAGCCATAGTTTACTTTTTTCCCTTTCTTTCTTTTTTTTTTTAACTGTATATCAACCTTTTTTTTTTTTTTTAAGATTTTATTTATTTATTTGACAGAGAGAGATCACAAGTAGGCAGAGAGGCAGGCAGAGAGAGAGGAGGAAGCAGGCTCCCTGCTGAGCAGAGAGCCCGACGTGGGACTCGATCCCAGGACCCTGAGATCATGACCTGAGCCGAAGGCAGCGGCTTAACCCACTGAGCCACCCAGGTGCCTGTATATCAACCTTTCTAATCTAGTTGAGTACAATGGTGAAAGCTATTTAGAAACTGATGTTGTGGAGTCCTCCTATTGGAGTCGGAAGACATGAATTCTAACCCTGGCCTTTTCCTTTCCTTCCTGTTCTTGGAGGAGTCCCTTCATCCTTCCCAGCCTCAGTGTGCTCATTGGTACAACGACAATGATAATACTCTTGCACGTTGGGGTGTGGATTTTATGAAATTATGTATATAAAAATGCATGTTAACAGTGTCTGGCATAAAGTAGGTCCTAACAAAAGCACTTTTTGGACTTCCTAACAGAAATTTTCTATTTTGTCCATGTCTGTAAATTCACTTAACAAATAAATAAAGCTATGAGTGCCTCCTCTTAGCCAGGTGCTGTCATTAGAGTGGGGGATGCAGAGATGAAGGAGGTATACTTTTCCATTTGGTGGGGAAGGTGAAATCACATACAAATCCCCGATGAGTCCTACCATAGAGTAAGTAGACAAGATGCAGTGAGCAGAGTAATGAGTGGTGATCTTGGCCTGAGGGACTGGCGAGTCTTTTCAGAGGCTAAGGTTAGTTCTTGTAGAATAAACCGATCATATGAACAAGAGGACAAAGGATCCTCAAGACACAACTGCAGTGCGAAGGCATAGATGGGGTGCAGCTGAGACTGCCACCTTTGGAAAGCTGTAAGTGGTTAAGGAGCATCGGGTGCCATGAGCTTCTGGTGGCAGTGGGGGTGGGAAAGAGGGCTCTGCCTGCGGGAAAGTTAGGATCAGATGAGAAGGATCATGTACGTGTCTGCCTCCGTGCAGGCCTCTGGAGCAGTGGAATCCTCGGGTACCAGCTGCTGAACTTGGGGTCTGTTCCCTGGTGGTCAGGCCTGGGGCTCCTCCTAGCTGACTCAGGCCCACTGCCCCTCTTTCTCTGCTCCTGAGGTTTGCCTGAAACTCGCCTTCAGTCTCTGGTCTGGTTATCTTTCTCCAGCCCTTGAAGCTCATCAGGAGATACCTTCTGCTAACTTCTAGCGGTCTCCAAATGGTATACAGGAGCTGAGGACAACTATGGAGCTAAACGAGGCCTCTCCTGATTTTGTGTGTACCCTGTGCTTACTCTTCCTTTCAGAGTCCTAGATGGAAAACAGGGAATAGACCTGTGTTTGGTTTTCTCCTTTTCGAACAGAGGCGGCACGGGGAGTGAATCCGGATACTCTTGAATCCCTGGGCCTTCCTCCAGGCTCCTCTTCCCATCTCTCCTTTCTTCCCCCACCCTCCTGAGCCAGAAAGAGTGGTATTTCCTTTGACTTGTTCTCTCTCTGGAGGTGAGTCCTCAGTCACAGCCACTTCTCTACCCAGCATCATGGGGGGATGGGCTGTGGGGGAGAACATACCTCACCAGTAAAGTCACGTCAATGGGGAAATGCTTTTTTTAAAAAACACAGTAGCCACTATAATTATCTTAGAGAATCCATGTAATTCCTGAGTGAACAAGAGCACCTGCGGACTCAGCTCTATCCTTCAGCACAGCTGGCAAGGAGAGTTGGAGCTAATGTGGCTTTAGGAGTCCCACTCGAATGTCCCTTCCCCTGGGAAGACTTCTTACTCTCAGTCATGAGTGCTGTTTGGCTGACTGACTCCGCAGAGGCTCTGTGGTTGCAGACACTTCAGCATGTAGATGACTTATCTATCACTACGCAGGGGAAGGAGATCAGTCTGCACAGGGATCCCCAAAAGGAGGAAATCACTGGCACATCTTGCAATTTGAAAAAGACAGGAGTTGTGAGGTGCATGGGGGAAGGATCTGAAATATTTGTGTCCAAACATTTAAGCTTGGAAGGCCCATGTATGTGTGGGTTTATATAGGCAGTCAGTACCATTTAAAAAATGGGCACATGGGGTGGCTGGGTAGCTCGGTCAGTTGAGTGGCTAACTCTTGATTTCAGCTCATGTCATGATCTCTGGGTCATGAGACCAGGCTCCACGTTGGGCTACACAGTGATCATGGAGCCTGCTTAAGATTCTTTCTCTCTGCCCCTCCCCACCACTTATGCTCACTTTCTCTCGCTCTAAAAAAAGAACACATAGAGCCTTTATTGCATGTTGGTTTTGCTATTAAAAAAAAGTATATTTATGTACATGTAGAGATGTTCCTAAAGTAATTTCTATCAACTAAGAACATGGAATTTAATTGACATGGGCTTTCTTTCTATCTCTATTTTTCTCTTTTTAAGAAATTGCTCATCATGTAGGCATAGTGATAGGATTGCTTTTCCATTATTATGCTTTGTGTCTGAAGGGGAAAAAAAAAAAGTTTGAGAGAACCTTGCCTTGCCTCTTTTATCTTTTAGTTAAAACATTTGTGGGGATGGGGGGAGGAAGAGCACTTAGCTGGCATTAAATAAGGTAAAAATCAGGCTAGAAAAGTTCCAAAAACTTTCTTCATAATATAGTCTTCTGGTGAAATTCTCTCTGTCCCTTTTTCTCTTCTCTTTTCTTCCTTTCCTGAAACTTTAAAAAAGTACCCCATCTATTTCTAGTCTGAAACAGTCAAAGGGCCATCAAGATGTCTTCCATTCTTTCATGAGCAGGTAGGTTCTTTGAATTTAGGTTCATTGTCACAAATTTGAATAGTGGCTGCTTCATGTTTAAATCAACTTGAGGCCCATATTACTTTCTCAAGATCTGTTTATATATCTCCAATGAAAATCATGTCATACAAATTTCCATAGCACTCACTTGTTATTTGGCATTAATACTGTTCTACCCATCCCAGTAACCTCTGTTCCTTTCCTACAAGTCTCAGTAACTCATGGTTTGTTGAGTAATTGTGGTTCTTTAAAACTGTCAATATTTCTACTCCCAAACATTTGCTCTGTAGCTTTGTTCCGTCCTTCCTCAAATTGGAGGAATTTTCTTCCTGAGTGATATAACTCTTTAAAGAACAGTCACATAGCCAGATTTCTTTTGGGTTCTCAAAGAGTTGTCATCCTCTTTTGGTCCTCTCTGTTGAGGATTTTGGAACATTCCTCTCACTGAATGGCTCAGAGGATGTTTTGAATGAAGTTCCCATTACATTCCTTAGGTGTCCTTGAACCTGTATGCTAGGATACAGGATGAACACAGATCCTTTAATCCTCTCTTAACTGTTGGTAAGTTAGTTTCTGGCCTTTCAGAGATACTTTATTTGAAAACCTTCATCCTTTCTTTTTGATTAAAGAACCTCAATCATGACGGGTCTGTGAGTCTCAGCAGTGCTGTTACCATTTCTGTGGGGACTGGGACCTTCACACAGATAAGATTCCTGGGCTGCTGACTTGATTTTCTGGAGTTTCTAATTTGGATTCACCTGCCCTTGACCAACTAGGGCTTTAGTCATCTGAATTGGGCTTGAAAATACTTCTTGGTTTTAAAAAAGTAGGACCTCCCTTTTAGCTGGAGTACATAAGGATATCAAATGTGTTCTTATAGGTGGACATTTAACGTCTAGGGAGATTCAAGAATAGGCAAGTAGATTCCAGGAGGATAAGAACAGTGTCTGTTTTGTTGAGATATGATATCCTAAACACATAGGAGGTATTAATTAAATACTAGTAAGGATGGCATTAAACTCACAGTTCATTCAAAGAAAATATACTGCAATTCTCAAGAAGATGTGTGTTCCTACTGGTTTCTCTGTCAGTGGTCAGAGAAATGGAGAGTGGCCAATGGATATAACTTCTTATTTTCTGGTTGTGTTAAGCCAAGTACAATATTTGCGTTGAAGGATGAGTATTAAAATAGTCATCCTCAGGCACTCATTTAAAGGGAGGAAAGCAAAGTTCCTAAGGGATTGTCATAATTTATAAAACCATGGTGCTAAATGGCATGAGGTCCAGAGACAGCGTTTCCATGGGCTGGTAGAAAAGTGCACTGCATGCTGTTGCTAGGCAACAGCCCATGCCAGCTTCTCTTGAATGAAGGCCAAGAGAATCAACAGAAACCAATGGGCTTATGAGGAGGGTTTTCACCCAGAATACTAACTTCTGTGTTCTTTTTGCCATTATAGATAGTATAAGTCTTTACCAATATTTGGTGGGGAGGGGCTCCGTATGTGGCAATAATTTAGCAAATCATTTCCAAAGCCACTTCATGAAGTTTTGCTTATGGCTAAGTATTAATTATACAATTTGTGTATAAAATGTAAATTCAGGAAGCAAGAACACATTTCTCTACATGATGTTCCATTTACACCAATATGTAGCCACCCACCTATTTTTTCCTATTTGAATATTCCATCCCATTCCTTTCTCACTTTGGCTACATGTTTCATGCAGAGTAGATCTGCTCTAGACAGCATGTTCAACTACATTTGTAACTAGAAAATTCTTTATTTCAGCAGGTGTTCAGGGTGCTGTGGTTTGCCGAGGGTAACTTAACAAATCCATTACTTTTGTTGCCTGGAAGCATTCCAATGGGAGAAGTTGTGGCTAGTACTATGTTGTAAATTGCACCCAAAAGTTAGAATCACAGAATAACAAGTCTCTTGCCTTAAATCCTATTTTATCCAAAGTTATGGAATGAATCAGGTATTGATTCACTTGAGCTGTATTGCATACCTACTGTGTGCCAGACATTGTACTTTCACTTATGCAAAGTGTGTAAATTGTGTGTGCATAATCAAGCCACACTAGCATACACATTTTATAAACTCTAGTTAATTTATTTTCCCAGGGTTTATTTTCCATTTTGCTCTGTCTTACAGCCAAACTTGCATAATTTCTTTCTATTCTGAAATTCACTGAATAGGATTGATACTGGGGGTTTCTTTGCCATTGGTCATAAAGTCATGGACTTCTAGAGCTGCTTCCAAGTCTGCAGTTGTAATGTGGGAAAGGAATGCCCATTAACAATTCCTCCCCAACTCTAACTAGAAACTCTCTGTTTTGATCCTTTCTACAAATTGGGTTTCTTAAAAAACAAGATTTTGTTTGAAAAAGAAAGTCTATAAACTTTGGTATAAAACTTGATAACTCAGGAAAATAGTATTTATTAGATTGGTAGGTACCACTAAGTGCCACATACACCTGCATGGACCACTTCTAGTTGCACCTGGGATGTGTACTTAAAAAGGCTGAACCTGGGCACCCTGGATGGCTCAGGTGGCTAAACACTTGCCTTTGACCCGGGTCATGATCCTAGGGTCTGGAGCAGCAGGCTTCTTGCTCAGCAGAGAGCCTGCTTCTCCCTTTCTACCACTCCCCCTGCTTGTGCTTTCTCTCTCACTTTTGTTATCTCTCTCTGACAAATAAATAAAAAAAATCTTAAAAAAGAAATAAAAGATGAACCTGAGGCAACCCCTTGCTCCCTAAACCCGCTGAAACAGATTCCCTGAACATTGGGCCTGTGAAAATTTTTTTAAACAGAAATTCTTATGTACATTAAATTTAATAATTTTTATATAAAAATTTATTTTATATACAAAAGAGTATGGGTAACATATATGTGTCAAGGACTACTAACCTCTTTGCCCTCTACCCAGCTTGAAAGATAGAAAATTATTATTTTCTTTGAGGCCTATCATTTGTCCCTCCAAAATCTCCTTTCTTTTCTCATTCTCTAAGTAGCCATTATAATGAATCTTTTGTGAATAATTCTCTTTTCTTTAGAGTTTCACTCAGATTAAGCAATGCATTGCTTGATCTTGCCAAGCTTTGGCAAAATGGAATTATGCTGTATGTATTATTTTGTCACCTGTCCTCTTTTGGAGTAAATTTGTGAGAGTCATCTATGTTGTTATGTATACCTATGGTTTATTCTTTTATGTATATTGGAGTCCAGGTATGAGTATTCCAAAATTATCCAGTTTCCTCTTTGCGGACTTCAGTAGTTTCAGTTTTTCCTCTCACAAACAACACTGCCATAAACATTTCTGTAACACATCTCATAGTTCTGAAAAAGTTATGGCCATAGAAGACTATATTCCAGGGTATATACCTGTGTGTAGGATTATTGGGTTATATGTGCAAATTCAAATTCACTAGGTGATACCAATTTTCCCACAGTATGGCTGTATCAGGTATCAAAATGTAAGAAATTCTGTTGATTTTGTTGATTTTAATCAGATTATTATTACACACATTTATAAGAAAACATGGGATATTGTGGGTGGCATAGTTCTGTTTCCATTTATCTGGTTAAAGTGTTCTCAAAGAGTCCTGTTCTTGCCTTGCCTATACACGATTAAAGTGAAGGGCTTGAACTTAAAGTTTTAAAGATCTGTATGTGGAAGCTTCAGCTTGAGACCTTTACGATCTCACCTTCCACTTATTAGTACTGTCTTCAGCTTTTCTCTGCATTGGTGAAAATTCCTTTCTGCCAAATACGAGGCATTAGTAAAGGATGCTCATGGTTTTGTGTCAATTTTTTTTGTGTCAGGTATCGTGGGTTTCTCAGGTCTAAATCCTTGAAAATACTGTAAATCCTCATGATGGCCATCTCTGGGCTCTAAACGAAACAGTTTATCCTTTGATAATTGAAAATTAGTAGTGTTTTTATTGAGGAGGGTGTGGTAGACAAGCCACAAGTGTTTTCCTTTTCTTCTTTCTTTTGCCCAATTTCAGACCAAGGCGCTCAGAAATACTATTGGTCTTTACCCTTCACAATATCCTCTGTGTTGTAAAGGGAAGGGCGTGGACAAATCCCGCCCTTTCTCTTCATAGGGTGCTTTCCTGGGTGGTGGAAGTATCATGGATGTGTGATTAGGACAAGAGGTCTCTCGCTTAAGCTCCTTGGGAAGTCCAAACCAGGACTGATCACTCGAGGGGTCCAAAGAAATGTTTAGAGTGCTGGAGAACAAGGCGGAAGGTGTTTTGAATTGTTACCAAGACAATGGGGTTAGGCACACAAAAGGAGAAGGATGCAATTTTAGAGGAATACACAAAAACTTCAAGTTATTTTAGTGATGTTTTATTTCTTAAGAATAAATTATGATTCTTCTGGAATGGATAATAAATACATATATTTTAAAAAAGTATGCTATCCTGGAAATGGGTTTATGAAGAAATAAATAGGAGGAATTAGATTACCACTAATCTGTAGTTTTTTCAGCCTTATTTGAGTGGATTTGCCTGTATGAGGTACTTGGGTGGACAGGGAGTTTCCGGGTCTAGGAGACACAATAGACAGATAAGATCTTATGTTGTTATGCATATGAATTTTAGCAATATTTACCAAATAATATACTAGATGGAAAAAACCCTATTTATACCAAGCAGGGAAAAGACTACAATTTATGAAGCTCTAAATGAGTCATCAAGGTTTCTCTTTATGGAGGAAGATAATATTAACAGCTGTTCTATTGGATTCCATTTGCTTAATTCAATAGGATTATTCTAATGGTTTATTTATTTAATGTTTTACATCATGTAAATATTTTGGTCTGATTGTAATATGCATTTGTTTTCACATTGCAGGTTTATACTTTTGCAATGAGGTATTTTTGCATGTGCTTTTTTAATCCAAGAAAATTACTGAAGCAGAATGAAGCTGTTATTGAAGGACAAAGTGTTGACAGAATGATTATCAATGAAAGTAAAAATTTTAGTGCATTTTTCTTGATATATTGGCAACAAATACCCACTGCTTCTTTAATTTTCATGACCACATGATATTCTTTTCCTTGCTATCTTCTCATTTTGCTAGCTGCTCCTTCTTCGTTTCTTTAATTGGGTCCTCTGGTTGGTCAGGATTGACTATACTAAACAGACTAGATCATGCTCTAGTAATAAGAATTACAATGGTTTAGAAAGACATACATACAACCCATGCTATATGTCCCATGGGTTGGCAAGAGATTCTGCTTCACACAGTCTCTTGGGGCCCTAGTTTTAGAGATACTGCCCATATCTTATAGCTGTACCATTAGAACACATAGTCACCTTAGTTGCTATAGCAGGAAAAGGAATCTGAAAAAATCATTTTTATGCCTTTCTTCTTGAAGTGACACATGCTGTTCATATTCTCCATTGGCCAAAAGAGTCACCTGGACCCGTCTAACTGCAAGTTTGCTGAGAAGTGCCTGGAGTGGGGGAAGCACCAGATACCATTGGACACTTGCAATGTCTACTTCTATTTCTCCACCTGTCCTCTAAATGAACTGAATAAACTATTATGGGCCATTTTTCTTTATATCTCTAGTCTCTTAATAGTTCCTATTCATCCTAGTATTTCTTGAAACATTTAATACAGTGCTTTCTATGTCTTACATGCTTAATATTCATAGAATTTACCTGAACTGTAGTCAGTGGGTAATGTTGGTGCCACTGATTATGCAAAGTAAGACTGACATCTTAGACATCACAAACACATGCGATTCTGCTGTTGAATGTTGTGTAGAGAAGTGTATGTGGCAAAATGGGTTGATAGAAAGAGAGGAACTCATTGGTGAGGGTAACTATTCTGCTTTTTTGTTCAGAAAAAAATATATATATATATAAAAGAAAAAAGAGAAACAAGGAGAAAAAAAGACAATCAGAGGTGTGGCAAGCCATAATCTAGATATAAAAAGACTAGGATTCAAGTCCTAAGTGTATTACTAGTAACTGTGTAGCCATGAGAAAATAGCTTCAAGTCTTAGAGTTTTATGTTATCCACAGGCCAACATAAGATATTGATCTAGATAATCACTGAGTTTCCCTACATCTGTACTTCCTTTGTGATTGTTTATTGACATTTGTGAACCTTGGTCAAGACTGCGGACTCTAGGTCTTTCTCTTCTTTTTTGCCAGGTTACCTTATTTATGTCGGGGGATGATAGGTGTAATATTAACCTATGGAAGTGGAGGGAGTCTGAGTGTATAGGGTTGACCTGCTTGATGATAGCTTGCAGGTGGTCTGCCACACCTGTCCTCAGAACTGGAGGGCTACTGAGTACACAACTTCATATATGTGGACACATTTGTTGTTTTACATTCAACACTGGAAGATTTTAGTATTCTAGTCAAAGATTCCAAAATTCTAGAATATCACTCAAGATGAGCAGGTGTTTGATAGACATCATTTCCTCCGTTTTCCTATGTCTTGTTGAAGTGATTGAAAAGACGTTTACAAAAATAAATAAAAATAAAGTCATAACAATATTGAAAACCAAGGAAAGAAAACTGATGGTAGACCAGAACATTTAAGGAAATACTGCAAGATGAGAAATGGATGGGGTTAGATTGAAAAGCAGTAACAGGGGAAAATCCATTTATTAGAGATTAAAGCTATAGGCAATAAGAACATTCCAGGGAAGAGTGAAACTCAGATGTGAGACCAGGAATGGAGTGTGAAACATGTGACAGTCACCAGGGTACTTCATGAAAGAATTCACTTCTCAAATAGCTGAGCCTATAAGATTACCCTTCTAAGTTTGTGACACTTATTGTTTGTGTATTGAGTGGTGGCTTTAGTACCAGACTAACATACCATAAATACACTGGATAATCTGTCTGAGAATAATCTAGAAGTGAGTAATGAGGCTTGAGAAAAAACTAGAGCAGATTTGAGGCAAATCTAGGACAGTCACATCAGACACTATAAAAATTTAAAAGAAGGGACAGCTCTGCCTAAAAGTGAAATACAGTAAGGTTCTCTATCCTTGAGTAAAGTCCTCATTTGGGTGTCTATGGTGACCCCTCAGGGAAGCCTTCTTGAGATATGGTTAGCCACTTATGGTCCTTCAGCTTGCCTTTCCATTCAGGAAAAGGGCCTGCTAGGAAAACCAACCTACACATTTGTTATGGTCTTCCTGAATACTCTACCTAGATTTTAACACCATAAATATGAATTGACAACTGTGACACGAACTGAGTGTCCTTCAATTTATTCTGACACTCTCTACCTGGAGATAGCATTAGATCCTACAGGATAAAGGCTATCCCACAAGAGCGCCATCCTCCTCCAGAGCCCTCCTTGGGTTTGATCAATTTGCACAGAACTTTGCACAGAACTTCAGAAAACAATTTTCTTACTAGATTATAGGTTTATTACAAAAGATACTGAAGGAATATTCCCAAGCAGTTGCCAAAACTTCCTTTGTTTCCAGGAAATTCCCTGTCTTCTCTGGCCAGATATGGACTACCTACCCGCCTTGTTGGTGGGAAACATGGCATCTGCTTCTCTGGAGCTGATGAGCTCCTGAACCAAGAACCCTTCTTCTGCCCTCTGGCAGCACTTTGTCTCTTCTGCTTCCCCATCCCCCTTTTCCCGTTTCTGCACCACCTTGGGTGTGGCCTACACTGCTGGCTACTAGACCATCCTCAGTGCCTTAGGCACCATGGCTCCTCCCTTCACTGTCAAGGAGCAAGAGGACCCTCCCCCCACTTCCCACTCCAGATTTCCCCATGTGTCTCAGGTGAAAATTGACCATGGGGAGGATCCACATGGAACACAATTCAGTATTTAAACCAAGTTCGTTGGTTTAATTAAGATAGATGTGTCTTTTAAGTTATCGGTGGTAAACCTGAAACACTTATTCTGTCAAGGTTTACTGAAGGTCAGATAATCTCTTGTTATCTCTGTTGAGTTGTTAGTAAAAAGATGACTAAAATGATTAATTGTCTCATCAAAGTTTTCATGGGTAGTTGTTAAAATAGTTTTCAAAGTTTTTGGTAACCTGAAACTTTTAGTTTTGCTTGGATGACAAATGGAATTAAATTTGGTGGACATCTAGGTCTTTTTCAAATGGGATAAAGTGCTAAAGCATTGATTACTGGACATAGGTTTGTGCTTTTGACTTATTGCAGAGAACTAAGGATATTTAAATCTGTTGGTAAACATGTTTTTTGCTTAACTGATTCACAAATTTGCCATTTATAAGAATTCTGGTGCAATAGTTCACAATTGGTTACTCAGTCTTCGCTGAGATTAAGGTTTCTAAAGTACAAAATTATGCTAACCTTAAAAAAGATAAGGAATGGAAATGCACATTTGTTGAAGGTAGAAGAAGGTAATTTTGTCCTAAATGAGATGTTGTTTGGAAGGAAATGGCTTGGGACAAAACCTGAATGCAAAGGAAAGTTGTAAAATGTTTGTGAAGGGAAATCTTTGCAAACAAATTTTAGGTGTGGTCAGGATGAACTAAGATTGAAACGAATGAATTTTAAAAAGACACAGGTATAGAAATTTGGTTTTCTGGGGCGCCTGGGTGGCTCAGAGGGTTGGGCCTCTGCATTCGGCTCAGGTCATGATCTCAGGGTCCTGGGATCGAGTCCTGCATCGGGCTCTCTGCTCGGCAGGGAGCCTGCTTCCTCCTCTCTCTCTCTCTGCCTGCCTCTCTACCTGCTTGTGATCTCTGTCTAATAAATAAATAAATAAAAAATCTAAAAAAAAAAAAAGAAATTTGGTTTTCTCTCTGTTCAAAAAGACAAAGTATTCTCAATTTTTGGTCTGCTCTTGACAAGAAAATTCAAATAGTTGTTTTCTCTCTGCCTGCTAAGAAAAACCAGTTTCTATGTCTAGCCTTTATCAGGTCTTGAACATCCCTAATCCTATGTAGGCATGTGCTTTAAAACTTTCTAAGGTTTTAACAAACTTCCCCAAGATTTAAATCATGAACAAAGTCTTGTTGACTAATTAGACTTGCTTGTGTGGTATGTAATGTTCTGGTTCTGGCTATTGAAGTGTTATGTATCACAGAATAACTGAGTTTCCTTGTCAATCGTATCATAGTGAACTCTCCTATCAGATCATTAACCATGTGTATTCTGAGTTTTTGTCACTTATAATTATTCTAATTCTCTTGTAAAATAAGTTTCATCTTTAAGGAGGTTCATATAAAGGACTTTTAAGACAATACAGGTATTCAATATCTTTAAGATCAGAACTGAAATGAGTAAGAACTTCCAGAAGTAAGAAGCTGCATTCAGATTAAACCCAGAATCAGTAACATGGGACTAAATGAACTAAAAAGATGATTATAGCTTTGTGATCCTTGTTTGAAAAATGTTACTGTTTCCTTAATGTTCATTCTTCCTGATTAAGGAAAATTAAGATTTCTATGACATACAGAAACATGATTAAAATAATCATTTGTAAGCAAATTAAAGCATTCAACTTTTCTATCTGAAGCCTCCGAAACCCAAAAGGTCTCCATAAGTATACCTTCTTCCATGGCAATCCTAGTCATTTGCACAAGTTCCATAAGAATCTGTTCTCCTTGTAACAGGACACCATTGGAAATGTTGGTTATTTTACCAAGGTTTTGACTGGAATGTCATATTTGAGAAAGACTTTCACAGACTCAGATATGACCAGACAGCTTTAAGAAGCTAAGGTTGACTTTATGAAACCTGGATCCATAAAGCCCCTTTGAACTGTTGGCCTGATACCTTGCTTACAGAGGTCCCAGCAACCTCACCAGGTGAGTAAAGAATGTCACTTCCTGGCAGGTACAGGAACCTCAGGATAATTTGGGGACCTCATGAACAAGAATCTGCCCAAATCTTACAGGTATTGCAGGTATGTCTTGGCTTGGCTTCTGGCCTGGAGAGGCTACTAAAAATTCAACCTAGAGATTCCTTATAAAGTTCCAGCAAAGCAGATTCTAAAAGATCTATATGATTACTCACTGTTCTTGCTGAGTGTATGTAAATAATAAGGCAGGTTTGTTAGAAATGGACTTGTTTCTCAAATAAATTAGTCCTGACTTTGCTATCTCTGGAAATGAGGGTTATTTATTAAGGAAAATTAAGATTTCTATGACATACAGAAACATGATAAAATAATCATTTGTAAGCAAATTAAAGCATTCAACTTTTCTATCTGAAGCCTCCGAAACCCAAAAGGTCTCCATAAGTATACCTTCTTCCATGGCAATCCTAGTCATTTGCACAAGTTCCATAAGAATCTGTTCTCCTTGTAACAGGACACCATTGGAAATTACATTTAAATAACCCACCTTTGTGGATGTAAATTCTAGGTTTGATTGTCTTTAAATGTTTGTTGTTTACCTAAGCTAGACAATTTGAGGTAAACTTCAGAGGTTGCACAATAGCTCATTTAGACAATCTTCTTATTTTTGTATTTATTTTTACTTATAATAATAACAGGACCCCATGGCACATGATTAAACAAAATGGGATTGATTCCCCAACAATTGTATAACTTACCACCTTGACCAATTCTGTGTGGCTGGGATAATGAAACCATTCCCTAAAAGCCAGAGCATACTCCACTCCATAGGGTTAACTATGGAGTTGTAGAGAATGGGTGACCCCACTTTCCTTATGATTGGATTGGGTAATGCACTTGGGGATAGCCTTATCTCCTGAGACAGATTTTCTCCCACTTGCCAGTGATCCTTTGTAATTAGAATGTTAACTCTTTACCTCAAACAAAGAGGTCTTCTTGATGGTATTTTTCAGTCATATGTATCCTAGAAGCCACCTCTATTGAGGTGCAATTTCAAACAAAGGCTTAGCTAAGCATACAACAGTGCTCCTGGTAAAAGGAACCTCAAGGCTTACCATGGGACAGGCCCTAACAGTAATGACTTCACATCAGGTCCAGAGTGTCTTAGAAACCAATGGATGAAGGAGACTGACGTACTAAATATCAGGCTACACTTACAGATATGCCTGAAATAATACCTAAAACCTGTCGAACTTTAAATCCAGCTACCCTTATGCTTGGACATGAATGTCTTACTTCCATAGAGCATAACTGTTGGAGGTCATTGATCTTGTTTATTCTAGTCAACTGTATTTGAAAGATTCCCACAGTTAAAATTCACCTCAAAGGCTCAATGGCAGGCCACCCCCTATAATAAATAGACTTAGAGGGGACCTGGAACAGATTGGAAACTTAGAAGTGTCCCAGTACCTCCAAGCCCTGGGAAAAACTCTAAGGCACATCTCTATAGATGAGAAGCTTTAGAAAGGACCCCCTGAGACCATGTGGGTCAGGACCCCACACTGTTTTTCTAACCACCTCTACTGCCCTCAAGGTCTTAGGTGTCACCCAATGGATCCGCTGCTTTGGAGTTGGACGAATCACACCAGTGAAAAGCCCAACTAGACCCTATGGACCCACTCTGGCTCCACCTTCGATAAGACCCCACCAACTGATGGACATCTGTTCACCTTGGTCCCTGGCTATTATCAGCGCGATATCCCTCACCTCAGGAGTTGGACTTTATGCCACTGCCCCTTCTGACTGGACTTTCTCCCAGAAGCTTGTTCTTGTTATTGTTTATTGGGCAGCCTTAGGAACCTTAACATGGTTTGCTAAGTTCAGAGAAAACACTGTTACCAGGCAAGCCGCTGCCCAGATACTAGTCTTGCAGGGGTATCGGCCCATAATAGATGATAATGATGCCCTCTAAACTAAGGTGTTTAAAGGGACATCAAAGGGGGGAAATGATAAGTACTATACCCCAAAGATGAAACTGTACTCTAAGATGGCCAACCAAACCAGCAAGGGAATTCTAGTCCCTGTCTCAAAGCCCTTCTGGGTTCTTCTTTCCTACCCTGTTTCCCACGTGAGCCAAAAGTACCAAGTATGTGGAAGTAGAAGAGTATAAATTACCCTTGGGGCTTGGGGCTCAGACCCTTGGAGAACGGTCTCCTCTGAGCCCACCAGTATTAAATAAACCTCTAATCCTCCAAAGTCTCCAAATGCCGAGTGCCACTTGGTTCTTCCCCTAGGATCCAGTCCAGGTTCCATAACAAAAGGCTAGTACCAGGAGGTCCAGCACTATTCCCACTAATTGTAATTACAAAGCAAAACAGAGATAATGGGAGATAATGGGAGGGCAGGGGTAATAATGATAATAATAGATATCTTTAAAGTAGACCATTTCAACTGAACTGAAGAAAAACACAAGTCTGCTGATTAAAAGTGACATTGAGTTCTGAGCAGGATAAGTGAAATTACATATATCCACACATACATATTCTACCATTGAATATATCCTGTGAAATTTGAGAACACAAAGTATAGAGAAAACATCGTGAGTACTTCCAGAGAGGAAGGGGAAAAGAAAAAAAAAGAAAGAAAACCAACCAACCCCAAATCAGAACATTTTCCTTGAAAATGTGCGAGAATCAATAAATCACCCAGAATATACTTATAACTACAGAAATGAATGTTAGAAACCTTGACAATGCAAAAGTAAGTCTATAAGAGAAGCAAAAGTGGAGTGTCGTATCATTATCAAATTCCTCATTTAATATTGATAACTTTAGAAATAGAATCTGCATCTGTTCAGCGAAGAAGAAAGTGAGTAATTATCTCTGAGGTGTGGAACCTGTGGGGTGGGAGGAAGGGACACTTATACTTATTTTTAGAGTTCTGTAAGAGTTGATTTTTCTTAAAACAATCTGCAGATATTAATGATGAAAAAAGAGTCACAGGCAGGCATCAGGGCCTCAGCCATTCTGCTCATAGAATTCTATTTTGTGACCATTTCCCCCAATCAGACCCTCTTCTAGACCTGCATGATGAGTTTGGCTGCCACACTCTCCAGGACAAGAAGCTCTGGGTGTCATGAAGACAGCCAGAAGACCAGTGAGTGGGGGGATGGGGGGCTAACTTGGATTTGCTACAATTTACCAGCGCAGTTTGATTGATACATTGGCCCTGACTGTTTCAGTATTTTTTCATCTGTAAAATGGGAGGTTGCATTAAATCAGTGAATTTCAGGCTGTGTTTGCAGAGCTCTGAAACTGATGAGGAAATACTTACAGGGGCAGCCCCTAAGAACGAGGGGGTTTGGAGGAAGGCTTAGATTCCTCACTCTCAATTTCACCAAAGCAGTTGTGTTTTGACCTACTTTCAGTGATGATTTCCATATAAGATGCCATTTGAGTGAAGGGTGCTGTGTTAAAGTGGTGTGAACTCTATAGGACTAGATGTTGCCCAGGGTCCTTTTCAGCACTAAGATCCTATGATTCTGGAAAAGACAGTTGTGCAAAAAAAAAAAAGTCATTGGATATCAATGAACAGCCTTTTTTTTTTCTTCCCCCATTTTCTTTGAAAACAAATTCTAGCAACAATGAATCAAAGATTCTTTTGATATAAATACATAATTTTAGACTTAGGAAGAAAATGTAGGGTTAAATACATTATTGGATTTTCAGCCCAAGTCATTTTGTAAGAACCACTTTTCATATCTGCAAAGTTTTTGTTTATCAGGCTTCCTGATATGCATACTACTGTACTCCCTGGCAAATTTATGTTTTTTTCCCCCACACTTGAGGAAAAGATATGTAATAGTTTAATTAAATCTCCCCCTACTTTATCATAGAGCTTCTTAACCATACATTTTCCCTTTTTCTGCTGTCTGTGAGATGATAGAACTGACAGAAAGGAAAGATACTGCTTGGGCTGTGCAAATGCCTGGCTATAAATTAATCTTAAATTAATCTAGAAAACATTAAATTAAACTAATATTTAATGAAGTTTAACTTTTGGGAAGTAAATCGTGATTTGTGCCAGAATTTCAATGCAGGTGGCTGTGGTAGTATAAGGCCTGAGCAATTAGGTGCCCTGCTGGCAGTTTAACTGGATCAGAAGGCTGTAGGTTAGGATTACTGTTTGGATGTTGGGTACTTGTCTCATTTCCTAAATTACAGAAGAAGCCTTTATTTTCCCCCTGTGACACTTACTTTTTTAAAAGGATTTTGTTTATTTATTTGAGAAAGAGAGAACAAGAGGGAGAGCAGCAGAGGGAGAAGGTGAAGCAGGCTCCCTACTGAGCAGGGAGCCCAGTGTGGGGTTGTTCCCGGGACCCTGAGATGACAACCTCAGCCAAAGGCAGACACCTAACCAACCGAGCCACCCAGTCACCCCTATCCCCTGGGACACTTATTAATTAATCTTTGCCTTGCTTTCTTGCAAATCACTTTTCTACCTAAATTTCATTCTTTCAGTCATTCATTGATTAAGTATTTGCTCAGCGCCTGCCCTTGTGCTGGCTGCTAGGAAGACCGTGATGAGCACCATGGGTGGAGAGCTGCCCTGCAGTTTACAGCTCAGTGCAGAGTCAGGCTGGTAAACACTCCCTAATCTAGGGTGCTAGGAATGCACAAAGATAGGGGCTCTACCTGGATTTGGGAGTTCATGTCCATAACCATG